>NC_053391.1:125063331-125365062 GCF_905171765.1 Bufo bufo | reverse complement strand
GCAATCTGGGACATTCACGTCTCGCTCTATCCACCAACGTCACGTTGCACCACTGACTGTCCAGGAGTGGCAGATGCTTTAGTCCAGGTCTGGGAGGAGATCCCTCAGGAGACCGTCTGCCACCTCATCAGGAGCATGCACAGGCGTTTGTAGGGAGGTCATACAGGCACGTGGAGGCCACACACACTACTGAGCCTCATTTTGACTTGTTTTAAGGACATTACATCAAAGTTGGATCAGCCTGTAGTGTGTTTTTCCACTTTAATTTTGAGGGTGACTCCAAATCCAGACCTCCATGGGTTCAAAAATTAGATTTCCATATTTTTTTTTTGTGTGATTTTGTTGTCAGCACATTCAACTATGTAAAGAACAAAGTATTTCAGAAGAATATTTCATTAATTCAGATCTAGGATGTGTTATTTTTGTGTTCCCTTTATTTTTTTGAGCAGTGTATATAGGCTCTATTGCTGAGCTGAAACGTTGCTGTACCACATGATTAAATAAAAGGTTTTTCATTTTTACTATGGCGTGCTGCCCTTTTTTGTATTTTATGTAGTGGGTAATTGCTTATTCGCTTAGGGCATTGCACCCACTTATTGCTATTGTCTGTGTTGCCATTTTTTCTTATTTTACATATATGCTGTATGTATAGTTAATTATTCCCTACGTGCAAAACCTTTTTCCTTTCTCTGTCACCTTCCTCTTGCATATTGTTGCTTAATCTCATAAAGGAAGGTGATTCATTGTGAAGCCAGCTCCAAGAAAGATGATCTTTCTTTAACCACCTCAGCCCCCAGTGCTTAAACACCCTGAAAGACCAGGCCACTTTTTACACTTCTGACCTACACTACTTTCACCGTTTATTGCTCGGTCATGCAACTTACCACCCAAATGAATTTTACCTCCTTTTCTTCTCACTAATAGAGCTTTCATTTGGTGGTATTTCACTGCTGCTGACATTTTTACTTTTTTTGTTATTAATCGAAATTTAACGATTTTTTTGCAAAAAAATGACATTTTTCACTTTCAGTTGTAAAATTTTGCAAAAAAAACGACATCCATATAGAAATTTTGCTCTAAATTTATAGTTCTACATGTCTTTGATAAAAAAAAATGTTTGGGTAAAAAAAAAATGGTTTGGGTAAAAGTTATAGCGTTTACAAACTATGGTACAAAAATGTGAATTTGCGCTTTTTGAAGCAGCTCTGACTTTCTGAGCACCTGTCATGTTTCCTGAGGTTCTATAATGCCCAGACAGTACAAACACCCCACAAATGACCCCATTTCTGAAAGTACACACCCTAAGGTATTCGCTGATGGGCATAGTGAGTTCATAGAACTTTTTATTTTTTGTCACAAGTTAGCGGAAAAAGATGATTTTTTTTTTTTTTTTCTTACAAAGTCTCATATTCCACTAACTTGTGACAAAAAATAAAAAGTTCTATGAACTCACTATGCCCATCAGCGAATACCTTGGGGTCTCTTCTTTCCAAAATGGGGTCACTTGTGGGGTAGTTCTACTGCCCTGGCATTCTAGGGGCCCAAATGTGTGGTAAGGAGTTTGAAATCAAATTCTGTAAAAAATGACCTGTGAAATCCGAAAGGTGCTCTTTGGAATATGGGCCCCTTTGCCCACCTAGGCTGCAAAAAAGTGTCACACATCTGGTATCTCCGTACTCAGGAGAAGGTGGGGAATGTGTTTTGGGGTGTCATTTTATATATACCCATGCTGGGTGAGAGAAATATCTTGGCAAAAGACAACTTTTCCCATTTTTTTATACAAAGTTGTCATTTGACCAAGATATTTATCTCACCCAGCATGGGTATATGTAAAAAGACACCCCAAAACACATTCCTCAACTTCTCCTGAGTACGGGGATACCAGATGTGTGACACTTTTTTGCAGCCTAGGTGGGCAAAGGGGCCCATATTCCAAAGAGCACCTTTCGGATTTCACTCCTCATTTTTTCCTGAATTTGATTTCAAACTCCTTACCACACATTTGGACCCCTAGAATACCAGGGCAGTATAACTACCCCACAAGTGACCCCATTTTGGAAAGAAGACACCCCAAGGTATTCCGTGAGGGGCATGGCGAGTTCCTAGAATTTTTTATTTTTTGTCACAAGTTAGTGGAAAATGCTTTTTTTTTTTTTTTTTTTTTTTCATACAAAGTCTCATATTCCACAAACTTGTGACAAAAAATAAAAACTTCCATGAACTCACTATGCCCATCAGCGAATACCTTGGGGTCTCTTCTTTCCAAAATGGGGTCACTTGTGGGGTAGTTATACTGCCCTGGCATTCTAGGGGCCCAAATGTGTGGTAAGTAGGTAAATGACCTGTGAAATCCGAAAGGTGCTCTTTGGAATGTGGGCCCCTTTGCCCACCTAGGCTGCAAAAAAGTGTCACACATCTGGTATCTCTGTATTCAGGAGAAGTTGAGGAATGTGTTTTGGGGTGTCTTTTTACATATACCCATGCTGGGTGAGATAAATATCTTGGTCAAATGCCAACTTTGTATAAAAAAAATGGGAAAAGTTGTCTTTTGCCAAGATATTTCTCTCACCCAGCATGGGTATATGTAAAATGACACCCCAAAACACATTCCCCAACTTCTCCCGATTACGGAGATACCAGATGTGTGACACTTTTTTGCAGCCGAGGTGGGCAAAGGGGCCCATATTCAAAAGAGCACCTTTCGGATTTCACAGGTCATTTTTTACAGAATTTGATTTCAAACTCCTTACCACACATTTGGGCCCCTAGAATGCCAGGGCAGTATAACTACCCCACAAGTGACCCCATTTTGGAAAGAAGAGACCCCAAGGTATTCGCTGATGGGCATAGTGAGTTCATGGAAGTTTTTATTTTTTGTCACAAGTTAGTGGAATATGAGACTTTGTATGAAAAAAAAAAAAAAAAAAAAATAAGCATTTTCCACTAACTTGTGACAAAAAATAAAAAATTCTAGGAACTCGCCATGCCCCTCACGGAATACCTTGGGGTGTCTTCTTTCCAAAATGGGGTCACTTGTGGGGTAGTTATACTGCCCTGGCATTTTCCAGGGGCCCTAATGTGTGGTAAGTAGGTAAATGACCTGTGAAATCCTAAAGGTGCTCTTTGGAATGTGGGCCCCTTTGCCCACCTAGGCTGCAAAAAAGTGTCACACATGTGGTATCGCCGTATTCAGGAGAAGTTGGGGAATGTGTTTTGGGGTGTCATTTTACATATACCCATGCTGGGTGAGAGAAATATCTTGGCAAAAGACAACTTTTCCCATTTTTTTATACAAAGTTGGCATTTGACCAAGATATTTCTCTCACCCAGCATGGGTATATGTAAAATGACACCCCAAAACACATTCCCCAACTTCTCCTGAGTACGGCGATACCAGATGTGTGACACTTTTTTGCAGCCTAGATGCGCAAAGGTGCCCAAATTCCTTTTAGGAGGGCATTTTTAGACATTTGGATACCAGACTTCTTCTCACGCTTTGGGGCCCCTAGAATGCCAGGGCAGTATAAATACCCCACATGTGACCCCATTTTGGAAAGAAGACACCCCAAGGTATTCAATGAGGGGCATGGCGAGTTCATAGAAATTTTTTTTTTTTGGCACAAGTTAGCGGAAATTGATATTTTTAATTTTTTTCTCACAAAGTCTCCCGTTCCGCTAACTTGGGACAAAAATTTCAATCTTTCATGGACTCAATATGCCCCTCACGGAATACCTGGGGGTGTCTTCTTTCCGAAATGGGGTCACATGTGGGGTATTTATACTGCCCTGGCATTCTAGGGGCCCTAAAGCGTGAGAAGAAGTCTGGAATATAAATGTCTAAAAAATTTTACGCATTTGGATTCCGTGAGGGGTATGGTGAGTTCATGTGAGATTTTATTTTTTGACACAAGTTAGTGGAATATGAGACTTTGTAAGAAAAAAAAAAAAAAATTCTGCTAACTTGGGCCAAAAAAATGTCTGAATGGAGCCTTACAGAGGGGGGGGGGGGGGGGGGGATCAATGACAGGGGGGTGATCAATGACAGGGGGGGTGATCAATGACAGGGGGGTTGATCAATGACAGGGGGGTGATCAAGGACAGGGGGGTGATCAATGACAGGGGGGTGATCAATGACAGGGGGGTGATCAGGGAGTCTATATGGGGTGATAACCACAGTCATTGATCACGCCCGTGTAAGGCTTCATTCAGACGTCCGGATGCGTTTTGCGGATCCGATCCATCTATCAGTGCATCCGTAAAAATCATGCGGACATCTGAATGGAGCTTTACAGGGGGTTGATCAATGACAGGGGGGTAATCAATGACAGGGGGGTAATCAGGGAGTCTATATGGGGTGATCACCACAGTCATTGATCACGCCCCTGTAAGGCTTCATTCAGACGTCCGGATGCGTTTTGCGGATCCGATCCATCTATCAGTGCATCCGTAAAAATCATGCGGACATCTGAATGGAGCTTTACAGGGGGGTAATCAATGACAGGGGGGTAATCAATGACAGGGGGGTGATCAGGGAGTCTATATGGGGTGATCACCACAGTCATTGATCATGCCCCTGTAAGGCTTCATTCAGACGTCCGGATGCGTTTTGCGGATCCGATCCATCTATCAGTGCATCCGTAAAAATCATGCGGACATCTGAATGGAGCTTTACAGGGGGGTAATCAATGACAGGGGGGTGATCACCACAGTCATTGATCATGCCCCTGTAAGGCTTCATTCAGACGACCGGATGCGTTTTGCGGATCCGATCCATGTATCAGTGCATCCGTAAAAATCATGCGGACATCTGAATGGAGCTTTACAGGGGGGTGATCAGGGAGTCTATATGGGGTGATCACCACAGTCATTGATCATGCCCCTGTAAGGCTTCATTCAGACGTCCGGATGCGTTTTGCGGATCCGATCCATCTATCAGTGCATCCGTAAAAATCATGCGGACATCTGAATGGAGCTTTACAGGGGGGTAATCAATGACAGGGGGGTAATCAATGACAGGGGGGTGATCAGGGAGTCTATATGGGGTGATCACCACAGTCATTGATCATGCCCCTGTAAGGCTTCATTCAGACGTCCGGATGCGTTTTGCGGATCCGATCCATCTATCAGTGCATCCGTAAAAATCATGCGGACATCTGAATGGAGCTTTACAGGGGGGTAATCAATGACAGAGGGGTGATCACCACAGTCATTGATCATGCCCCTGTAAGGCTTCATTCAGACGACCGGATGCGTTTTGCGGATCCGATCCATGTATCAGTGCATCCGTAAAAATCATGCGGACATCTGAATGGAGCTTTACAGGGGGGTAATCAATGACAGGGGGGTAATCAATGACAGGGGGGTGATCAGGGAGTCTATATGGGGTGATCACCACAGTCATTGATCACGCCCCTGTAAGGCTTCATTCAGACGTCCGGATGCGTTTTGCGGATCCGATCCATCTATCAGTGGATCCGTAAAAATCATGCGGACGTCTGAATGGAGCTTTACAGGGGGGTAATCAATGACAGGGGGGTAATCAATGACAGGGGGGTAATCAGGGAGTCTATATGGGGTGATCAGGGGTGATTAGGGGTGATCAGGGGCTAATAAGGGGTTAATAAGTGACGGGGGGGGGTGTAGTGTAGTGTAGTGGTGCTTGGTGCTACTTTACTGAGCTACCTGTGTCCTCTGGTGGTCGATCTAAACAAAGGGGACCACCAGAGGACCAGGTAGCAGGTATATTAGACGCTGTTATCAAAACAGCGTCTAATATACCTGTTAGGGGTTAAAAAAAACACATCTCCAGCCTGCCAGCGAACGATCGCCGCTGGCAGGCTGGAGATCAACTCTCTTACCTTCCGTTCCTGTGAGCGCGCGCGCCTGTGTGCGCGCGTTCACAGGAAGTCTCGCGTCTCGCGAGATGACGCGTATATGCGTGACTGTGCGCAGCGCTGCCACCTCCGGAACGCGATCCTGCGTTAGGCGGTCCGGAGGTGGTTAAAACACTCCCTGTTTTCAGCTCTAAAGGAGAAATGATTCATTGGATCATGTAAACATCTGCTCCCATCACAACCAGGTCAGAGTTTCCCATTATATTTCAACAAACTCAAGAATTATAATTATTTACAGTAGATATCACATTTCCATACACTGACCAGCTTACGGTAGGTCAAATAGTGCCTCATACAGCCAAAAATTGCCATATCTATGTGCAGCTAAGCATTGACCATACTGTCCACATAGAGCTTAAAGGACAAGTCATCAACAGTAAAAGCCCGGACAACCTCTTTAATGCTTTATTGGCCCATATACAGTCAGGTCCATAAATATTGGGACATCGACACAATTCTAACATTTTTGGCTCTATACACCACGACAATGGATTTGAAATGAAACAAACAAGATGTGCTTTAACTGACAGCTTTAATTTGAGGGTATTTACATCCAAATCAGGTGAACGGTGTAGGAATTACAACAGTTTGCATATGTGCCTACCACTTGGACCAAAAGTAATGGGACAATTGGCTTCTCAGCTGTTCCATGTCCAGGTGTGTGTTATTCCCTCATTATCCCTATTACAATGAGCAAATAAAAGGTCCAGAGTTCAATTCAAGTGTGCTATTTGCATTTGGAATCTGTTGCTGTCAACTCTCAAGATGTGATCCAAAGAGCTGTCACTATCAGTGAAGCAAGCCATCATTAGGCTGAAAAATCAAAACAAACCCATCGGAGAGATAGCAAAAACATTAGGCATGGTCAAAACAACTGTTTGGAACATTCTTAAAAAGAAGGAACGCACCGGTGAGCTCAGCAACACCAAAAGACCCGGATAAAATCAAGCGCTGTAGCTCCATGCCCGCAGCTACCAGAGGTAGCTGAGAGCTCGGGGCAGTGATCAGAGACCGTGACAAGCGGTCTCTGATCACGTGATCGCCGTGATACACTTTATCACGGCGATCACAGAAAATGCCGGCAGCTGAGCTGCCCGCACTAAACTTTCTCCCTCCTCTCATGTAAGTGAGGAGAGAGAAAGTCTCCGGTGTAGCGATCGGGTCCCCCAGCGCTTCTGGCCCTAAGCTGGGTCCCGATCCTCACCCCCCACCCCCCCTTACCCTGCTCTCAGTAAGGTCTCTCTCCTCAGGAGAGGATAGAGAAGTTCAAATTATGCCCCGATCGGGTCCCCCAGCACCCTGATCAGGGCAATATGGCCCCCAGATATGTTAAATAAAGTTATTAGGGTGCCGCCCCATCCCCACATCTAATTAAAAAAAATTAATAAATGGTGCAGACATGCGCACTGGTTACTGTGCTGAAGATCTGCCTTCAGCACAGTAACCATCAGGGACCAATATAATAATGTGCTCTGTAGGAAAAATATGTCTTTAAATTAATACTTTTGTGTAAAAAAAAAATTTTTTCACCTTCTTAGCATAAATTTATTTAAAAAACTAGTGGGTCAAAAAACTCATTACACCCATAGATAAATACGTTAAGGGGCCTAGTTTTTAAAATGGGTTCACCTTTGGGGGGGGTTCTATTATTCTGACACTTATAAGCCTCTGCAAACTTGGCTTGTTGCAGGAAAAAATATGTACTTTAAAAATGTTTACATTTATATTAAAATGTTAAGTCTCCTAAATAAATAAAAAAAAGTAAAAAAATTTTGCAAGTGCAGCCAAAATAAAGTAAAGATGTGGAAATATATTTCTGATAAAAATATTGAATAGTATTTATGTATGTATGTGAAATATTGCAGTTGAAAATAGGAAAATGTGCCAATTTTTACAAATTTTCATAAATTTTTACTTTTTTAATAAAGATACGCATATTTTATCGGTAGAATTTTACCACCTAAGTAAAGTACAATATGTGACGAGAAAACAATGTCAGAATTACTTTGATATGCAAAACCGTTACAAAGTTATTCTAAGCTAAAAAAACACGTCAGATTTCCAAAATTTGGCTTGGTCATTAAGGCCCAAACAGGCTTGGTCACTAAGGGGTTAAGGGAAAGAAGTGGAATGTTATGCAATGGCCAAGTCAATCACCTGACCTGAATTCCATTGAGCATGCATTTCACTTGCTGAAGACAAAACTGAAGGGAAAATGCCCCAAGAACAAGCAGGAACTGAAGACAGTTGCAGTAGAGGCCTGGCAGAGCATCACCAGGGATGAAACCCAGCGTCTGGTAATGTTTATGCGTTCCAGACTTCAGGCTGTAATTGACTGCAAAGGATTTGCAACCAAGTATTAAAAAGTGAAAGTTTGATTTATGATTATTATTCTGTCCCATTACTTTTGGTTCCT
Source organism: Bufo bufo (assembly GCF_905171765.1). Classification (NCBI taxonomy): domain Eukaryota; kingdom Metazoa; phylum Chordata; class Amphibia; order Anura; family Bufonidae; genus Bufo; species Bufo bufo. Next base: position 125,356,752 of record NC_053391.1, on the reverse strand, counting down.
TAACAAGTGGGAGGCACATATGCAAACTGTTGTAATTCCTACACCGTTCACCTGATTTGGATGTAAATACCATCAAATTAAAGCTGACAGTCTGCAGTTAAAGCAAATCTTGTTTGTTTCATTTTAAATCCATTGTGGTGGTGTGTAGAGCTAAAAAATTTAGAATTGTGTTGATGTCCCAATATTTATGGACCTGACTGTAGTTTCATAATGTCTCCAGTCAATGCAATTCTTACAAATATGAAAGCAGACCGAGGGCTGGGCCCACAGGTACAGAGGGTACACAATGCCAACAGACACAGACAACAGTTGTTTCCCAGCAGTTGAGTTTACTGAACAACGTAGTGAACAAGAAGCTGAGAATATTTAAAACAGATTGGTACACAGAGAATAAACCAACAGTATATGTAACACTGTCTAACAATAAACCAGTAAAAGTCCATTAAGCAGCCTAGCTGCACTTGTATGTTCCTGGACGAGTTCCTCGTTGGGGTGCACCCTAAGTATTGTCCAATACTATTTGTAATCCACAGGGAAATGATGTCTGTCTCTTGTAACTTTAATCCTTACTCCAGCTCCCAGCATATAGCACCCTATGAGCAGCCAGTAAGATAGGAAGGTGTTAACGTATGAGTCCCTTAGGGCTATGCATTAGCTTGTAGCCCATACACTGCAATGTAACTGTACTTGGAGCGTTATTGTATGTCTAAATGCCACTTCAACAGTGTGGTGCAATGTGACGCGGCAAAGCTGCACTTACAGTTCCTTGAGCTGGTTTTTGGTGCTTTTTTTTATTTCCTGGTCCACTCCAGAACTGGATCCTACAGACACAAAACTCCTGGGGTCGTCGCTGCAAACCTTCCCTTTATGCTGTCGCCAGTCTCCACCGTGAGCCAGTCCATTCCCTTTCAGATTCCGCAGAGATGATCCCTTGTGGTTTCCAGCAGCACCAAGCACAGTCTCTGCTCACTTCCTGCTTCTAGAGGAATCTTCTTCCCTTACACAGGGAGAGTGTGATGCAATAAGTCATTTGCTAAGTGCAGTGTCAAACCTGCATATTCAGTTTGCTATCACACTTGCAAGAGTCCAAAACAGCCCATAAATTAGCTTTTTTCCAACTTTGCAAACTAAATAGGTTATTAGTATTCCTCTGATAGGCAGCTCCAATGTAGACTTTTATCATCTTATCATTTGTTGCAGCGATTACTGCCTCCAGTATTCTTGGATATGATGCCACAAGGTTTGCACACCCGGATTTTGGGGATTTTTTTGCTATTCTTTTGTGCAGATCCTCTCAAGCTATTTTGGTGGAAAGCCATTTTTAGGTCTCTCCAGAAATGTTTGGTTGGGTTCAAGTCAGGGCTCTGGCTAGGACACTCAAAGACATTCACAGTTGTCCCTAAGCCAATCCTGTGTTGCCTTGGCTGTGTTGCCTTTGCTTTATTCAGCTTTTCCTCAACCCTGACCAGTCTCCCTGCCCCAGACACCTTTAACAGCATGATACTGCCACCACCATGCTTTACTGTAGGGATGGTATTGGGCAGATAATGAGAAGTGCCTGGTTTCCACCAGACATGACACTTAGAATTGAGTCCAAAAAGTTCAATCTTGATTTAATCAGACAAGGGGATCTTGTTTCTCACAGCCTAAGAGTCCTTTAGGTGCTTTTTTTGCAAACTCTAGCTGGGCTTTTATGTCTTTTACTGAGGAGAGGCTTCTTTCTGGCCACTCTGCAGCGCAAATTGATGGAGTGCTGCCATCATGGTTGACCTTCTGGAAGTTTCTCTCAACTGCACACAGGATCTTTGGAGCTCAGCCAGAGTGACCATTGAGTCCCTCTTTACCTCTCTTATAAAGGTCCTTCTCCTCCAGTTACTTAGTTTGGTGGGGTAGCCAGCTCCAAGAAAAGTCCTAGTTGTTCAATGCATCTTCCATTTAAGAATTATGGAGGTTACTGTGCTCTTGGGAACTTTTAGTACAGCAGAATTGTTTTGTACTGTTCTACTGTTCTCTAGATGTATACCTCCACACAATGAAATCTCTGAGCTCTATAGGCAGTTCTTTCCTCCTCATGGCTTGGTTTTTGCTCTTGTCAACTGTGAGACATTATACAGGGAGTGCAGAATTATTAGGCAAGTTGTATTTTTGAGGATTAATTTTATTATTGAACAACAACCATGTTCTCAATGAACCCAAAAAACTCATTAATATCAAAGCTGAATATTTTTGGAAGTAGTTTTTAGTTTGTTTTTAGTTTTAGCTATTTTAGGGGGATATCTGTGTGTGCAGGTGACTATTACTGTGCATAATTATTAGGCAACTTAACAAAAAACAAATATATACCCATTTCAATTATTTATTTTTACCAGTGAAACCAATATAACATCTCAACATTCACAAATATACATTTCTGACATTCAAAAACAAAACAAAAACAAATCAGTGACCAATATAGCCACCTTTCTTTGCAAGGACACTCAAAAGCCTGCCATCCATGGATTCTGTCAGTGTTTTGATCTGTTCACCATCAACATTGCGTGCAGCAGCAACCACAGCCTCCCAGACACTGTTCAGAGAGGTGTACTGTTTTCCCTCCTTGTAAATCTCACATTTGATGATGGACCACAGGTTCTCAATGGGGTTCAGATCAGGTGAACAAGGAGGCCATGTCATTAGATTTTCTTCTTTTATACCCTTTCTTGCCAGCCACGCTGTGGAGTACTTGGACGCGTGTGATGGAGCATTGTCCTGCATGAAAATCATGTTTTTCTTGAAGGATGCAGACTTCTTCCTGTACCACTGCTTGAAGAAGGTGTCTTCCAGAAACTGGCAGTAGGACTGGGAGTTGAGCTTGACTCCATCCTCAACCCGAAAAGGCCCCACAAGCTCATCTTTGATGATACCAGCCCAAACCAGTACTCCACCTCCACCTTGCTGGCGTCTGAGTCGGACTGGAGCTCTCTGCCCTTTACCAATCCAGCCACGGGCCCATCCATCTGGCCCATCAAGACTCACTCTCATTTCATCAGTCCATAAAACCTTAGAAAAATCAGTCTTGAGATATTTCTTGGCCCAGTCTTGACGTTTCAGCTTGTGTGTCTTGTTCAGTGGTGGTCGTCTTTCAGCCTTTCTTACCTTGGCCATGTCTCTGAGTATTGCACACCTTGTGCTTTTGGGCACTCCAGTGATGTTGCAGCTCTGAAATATGGCCAAACTGGTGGCAAGTGGCATCTTGGCAGCTGCACGCTTGACTTTTCTCAGTTCATAGGCAGTTATTTTGCGCCTTGGTTTTTCCACACGCTTCTTGCGACCCTGTTGACTATTTTGAATGAAACGCTTGATTGTTCGATGATCACGCTTCAGAAGCTTTGCAATTTTAAGAGTGCTGCATCCCTCTGCAAGATATCTCACTATTTTTGACTTTTCTGAGCCTGTCAAGTCCTTCTTTTGACCCATTTTGCCAAAGGAAAGGAAGTTGCCTAATAATTATGCACACCTGATATAGGGTGTTGATGTCATTAGACCACACCCCTTCTCATTACAGAGATGCACATCACCTAATATGCTTAATTGGTAGTAGGCTTTCGAGCCTATACAGCTTGGAGTTAGACAACATGCATAAAGAGGATGATGTGGTCAAAATACTCATTTGCCTAATAATTCTGCACGCAGTGTATATACAGGGGGGTGTCTTTCCAGATCATGTTCAATGAACTGCATTTACCATAGGTTGACTCCAATCAAGATGTAGAAACATCTCAAAGATGATCAAGAGAAGTGGGAGGTCCCAAAACTAAATTTCAAAGTGTTATAGCAGAGTCCATGCCAAATTTTCCTTTTTAATAAATTAGCAAATATTTCTGAAATTGTGCTTTGACTTTCTCATTATGGGGAATGCAGATTGATGGGGGAAACGTTATTTATTTATTTTTTTAAGCACAAGGACACAACATAATGTAAAAAAAAGGGAAAGGGTCTGAAAAGTTTCCAAATGCACTGTATATGTCAAAGTGCCAAATTATACCCACTAGTGTCGATCGAGCACCGTAGTGCTCGGGTGCTCAGGCCGAACACATCGGGATGTTCAGGTGCTCGAATGAGCACCCGAGTATAATGGAAGTCAATGGGAGAACCCGAGCATTAAACCAGGTAACCCCTGCTCTGAAGAGCGGAGGGTGCCTGGTTCATAGGAAAATGTCAGAAATTTATGGAAACACCACTGAAATGGTTCGGCAATAGCATGGGAGCATGGGGAAGATGTCTGGATGCATCTTGGACTCCCAGGTCATTGCTGGAAACGAAGTTGTTCCGATTAGTACGCCACTTTTACAGACTAACAATAATACGCACAAAACCAAAGATGAAATTTATTTTAGAGGAAAAATTGTTAGGAAACATTCTTTCCTATATATTTACTTGTATATAAAGTGCAAGTTCAGCCAAAAATTGTTTATTTTCGGAACTGGGGCAATGATTAAGAGGGACAGCCGGTGGCATCCGTATTGCGCCGCTAGAGATGAAATTTGTGGACCGGCGCAAGACGAACCACAGTGAAAGCATTTACCAAGAATGTTTTCATTAATCAACAACGAAAGTCGGAGGTTCTAAGACAATCTGACAGGCAATCCGGCAGCGTTATTCCCATGACCCGCCGAGCGGCTTTCGGGAAACCAAAGTCTTTGGGTTCCGGGGAGTGTATAGTTGCAAAGCTGAAACTTTAACTAATTGAAGGAAGGGCACCACCAGGAGTGGAGCTTGTGGCTTAATTTGACTCATCACGGCAAACCTCACCCGCCCCGGACACTTAAAGGATTGACAGATTGATAGCTCTTTGTCGATTCTGTGGGTGGTGGTGCATGGCCGTTCTGAGTTGGTGGAGCAATTTTTCTGGTTAATTCCGATAACCAACGAGACTCCTCCGTGCTAATTAGGTACGTGACACCCGGTGGTGAGGATTGTGTTGACCAGACTCTTATGGGAGAGTGCCTACTGCTTAGCTGACCATCGGAAAAAAAAAGTTGAGGGCCTGCAGGTAAGCTGACCATCGCAAATATTATAGGCTAGGGCCTGCTGCCGCTTTGTTGACTCTAGATAACTTCTGCCTGATCGCACGTCCCCGTAACATCTATGATCCATTTGGATGTCCGCCCTATCAACTTTTGATGTTCTTTTATGCGTCTAAGGCCTCTTTCACACTTGCGTTGTCCGGATCCATCGTGTACTCCATTTGCCGGAAGTGCCCGCCGGATTCGTAACACCGCAAGTGAACTGAAAGCATTTGAAGACGGATCCGGCCTTAAGCTAAACGTCGTTTCGGCGCATTACCGGATCCGACGTTTAGCTTTTTCTGAATGGTAAATAAATTTTATGTCACAGACATTTTTTAGAAGCGCACACGTTACACAGCAGATGTGGGCCTGGTCAGGTCACTGTCAAAAGAGGGGACAGTCTATTGAAAAATAAAATTTTATGTCACAGAAAAAAAATTTAAGCACACACGTTACGCAGCAGATGTAGGCCTGGTCAGGTCACTGTCAGAAGCGGACACCGTTTACGGAAAAAGTGCACTGGATGTCACTGATATTTAAGGCTACTTTCACACTAGCGGCACGGACCTCCGGCAGGCCATTCCGTCAGGTGAACAGCCTGTCGGATCCGTCCTGCCGCTAGTGACCGTGTGCCCCCGGACTGCCACTCCGTCCCCATTGACTAAAATGGGGGCAGGGGCGGAATTCCGGCGGAAGCACGGCAGTGCAGCGGACACAGTCTACGGAAAAAGTGCACTGGATGTCACTGATATTTTAGGGATCCGCACATTTTAAACAGGAGATGTAGCACAAATAATTTAACTGTCCACAGCGGACACCGTCTACGGAAAAAGTGCACTGGATGTCACTGATATTTTAGGGATGCGCACAACTTACACAGGAGATGTGGCGCAGATAATTTAACTGTCCGCAGCGGACACCGTCTACGGAAAAAGTGTACTGGATGTCACTGATATTTTAGGGATGCGCACACTTTAATCAGGAGATGCAATTTAGCGCAGGTTGCACTACAAACATATATTGCTGCTGTTACACACAATAGTCCTTACAAGGACTTTTGGGTCTCTGAAACATTTTTGTACAGAAATAATATTTAATTACACTCCCTACACTGTCTGTCCCTTCCTATGCTCAGCTCTCCCTAACTTCGAATGAGCCGAACACGCATCCTCAGGTGCTATATAGCACCCGATGATGCGTTCCGGCCAGCCAATCACTGTAATGCCAGTACCCAAGATGACTACTGGCATTACAGTGAGGGCAGTACTCACCTGCACATTTTATTGGCTGCTTAGCAGCCGCGAAACGTGCGGGAAAGAGACTCGAGCATTGCGCTTGAGAACATGCGGTACTCGGCCGAGTACCGCCATGTGCCGAGCATGCTCGCTCAACACTAGTACCCACAGAATCAAACAATGCCCACAGTGCTATACTTTGCCCACATTGTGCAAAACAGTCACACCTCAAAGAGATAGTGTAAAAGTGTGCTCATTTAGTGCTTAGGGAGAAATGTATCGAGTTTCTAGCACATAAAAGTCTTGTTTTGTTCTATTTTCATATTTCCTGACACCCTCGCCACTTTATAAAAAAAATTGGCTGGGTATGAGCAGTAGGAGACAAGACCCCCATGGCCCAATACATTTATCTACTGTATATGTGTACCTTTAAACTGGTCCACATTACACCTGCCTTACATCTTCCTTGATTCCATCTGTGACAAACTCCCCTCTTTTGAGGTTGCCACGAGTGCTTGGAGAGGACTACTTGCCAGCCTCTTACCATGTGATTATGGTCCCATGTTGAATGCACCGGTTTTGTGCAGAAAAGCCATGAGTACAGCCAGGCCAAAGAGACTTGTACTAACTTTTGAATTACTGGTCTAATTCGTGCAATTTTGGGATGTGTTAAATGTCTATGTGTATTGTAAAGGGTGGGACATTGTATGTTTGAGTAAGTGATGTCTGTTCCATTGTCTCTCTGTGTGTATTGGCGATTGTCCTCTGTCCTGGAGACAACCGAGTTGTAATTCGATTGTCTCTCAGGACAGAGGGCAATGTGTATTCTCCTGCCTGTGTTGATTATGTTAACCATGGTGTACCATGATTATATCACAGGCCGAGGGGAGGAGTCTATGTGGGTTGTAACCTTTGTGTTATGGGTTAATGTATGTTTGTTGTGGGTGTCTCCCTTGCATGGGAGCAGGGGATAAAAGCAATTGTATTTTTTCAATGTGAGGCTTTCTAGTAAAGTATTTCTAGCATTCAGCTTGGGCTAATGTATAGACTTATTTGGCGATACCGGCGATACCAGCGATTTATTGCTCTGTGGATTATTTGGCTGTGCTATTTCAAGGGGAGAAGGGAATACTAGACGGTGACACGGATGATACCGTCACACCATCTGCACAAGAAATTGATGCAGTTGGAAAAAAACAGTAAAAGTAGTAATATCTCACTAACATTAGTTCTCTTACCCCCAAAAGTTTTCAAACCCCTTTTGTGTTTGCCCTACTGGCTATTGTAAAACTGGAATATTTTATTTTATTTTGTATATGCCTAGGAATATAAAAATTTATAATGAAAACATGATTTTACCCTTTTAGGGGCTAGATCATTTTTTTATTTCCCTTCCTTGCATTTCAGAGTTCATAACTTTCTTTTTTTTTGTATTTATGTTAGCAGTATGAGACTTTTTTCTTGTTTTTTTTGTGTGGGCGATTTCTAATTTATGTGTCATTTTTACTACTAATACATTATTGTTTCATTTACGGTATATTCATTTTCATTTTGGCAATTCCACTGTCTGAGCGGGGCTACAGCTATGTATTACAGCCATTCTCTCACTCCTGATCACACAGGCTCAGTATTTACGTCCTGTGTCCTCAAGTAGTTAAATAACATGTTTGATAATGATGACACATTTCTGATGATACATTCCCTTTAAATTCAGACACCAGAGAGTATGAATCATCTTTTTAAATATTTTTAGAAGGTTAACTTGTGATTGTATGATGACATCATAAAACAGGTCAGTAGCTGATTATACTGTGACAGTATATTAACGAGGTAAGTCTATGAATAGTGATATTACATAATTTGTCTAGTACTGGTCCCTGATGTCCTATAATGAGTGAACTGAGATAATAGTCTATAGTGAGGTCTAGTGATGCCATGGTCATGCAGTTGTGCTCCTGCTCCCCCCGGCTGGGATCGAGGAGCCGGAGCGTGTAAGTAGCAGCCCCTGTCCTCCTGTGTGATGGTACACAGCATTGAGGTGGGAAAACCTTCCTCAAAGCAATTAAATTGATGGATCCACAAAAGGGATGACAATAATCCCATGTGGATCCCTCCATAAGGTCCTACTATGAACCTAGTGGTATTTTGCTTTTAAATTATTAGAGTTAAGACAAGATGGCAGAACATAGTAGATGGATCAAACATGGCCGCTGGATTATTGCAGCAACGCTGTCCCTACCGCATAAGCGCCTGCCACGTCTATCCCTATGCTCAGCTCACAGGACAATGGCAGAGACCTCGTGGGATGAGGCTTTTATAGGGCTGTGACATCACAGGGGGTGGCTATCTGCGGATTGGCTGTCTACACGACATTACTGGTGATCTTGCATTCCTGGATTTCTTACTTTTTAACATGTGCAGGCACCATTTTAGGAAAAACTGATTTGTTACCATGAAGTGCGAGGAAATTCAGCTTCCTTACAAATCGAAGTTTTCCTAAACTTCCAACCAAATTCCAATTTGAAAGCTTCGTCTCCTGGATATCAAATGGCTCCCCTGGTGCCACCCAGTAGTGATGGACGAAAATCGGCAGGGACGTTTCGTGAACGCGTGTTCGCGACCAAATGTTCTCGAACCGCGCGTTTGCGGTGGATCCCATTGACTTTAATGGCAGGCGAACCTGAAAAACCTTCAGGTCATATTTGCAGACATGAAATACTTACTAGAAGTGCACAAATACTCCCACAACATGGACAGTGACATACCAGAGGGGGATCAATGGCAAAAATTCCCATAAAAAATATGTATTTTAATCAGGGGCCATTTTTATGCGTCTTAAAGGGAAACTCTCAAAAATGTGTCCTGCTGGAGCCTATAAAAATTATATTTTAGGCCACAGGAGTACAGGCCCCAAAAATTAGGCATTCACCTGACGGAAAAGAACAAGTGATTATGTGGCTGGAGGTACATTAAGCGGCCACTGAATAACAATTTTACTGTAGGCCAGTACAGGCCCCAAAAATTAGGCATTCACCTGACAGAAAAGAACAAGTGATTAAGTGGCTGGAGGTGCATTAGGCGGTCACTGAATAACAAATTTACTGTAGGCCAGTGGAGTACAGGCCCCCAAAATTAGGCATTCACCTGACAGAAAAGGCCTTTTATGCCGCTGTATATGCATAAGACAAGGATCATTCTTTGTGGTGGCGGATATGTGTGGGCTGGCATGAGGAAATTCAATTACATGTGGTCATCACAGATTTTGAATTCTTCAGAAATCCATGCCTCATTCATTTTTAGAAATGTGAGGTAGTCCACACTGTCGTGAGCTAGGCGAGTGTGCTTATCGGTCACGATCTTCCGTGCTGCGCTGAGTGGTCCTTTCGGACAGGACACTCGACAAGGGGCAAGCCAAGAGTTCTATGGCAAATTGTGCCAGCTCTGGCCACAGGTCAAGCCTGCACACCCAGTAGTCTAGGGGTTTCTCGCTTCTCAGGGTGTCCACATCGGCCGTTAACCCGATGTAGTTGGACACCTGACGGTCCAGGCGTTCCCTGAGGCTGGATAGGGAGGGCGGCTGTCGATGGGTTGTCTGAAAGTATGATCTCATATCCGAAGTGACCAACTCACCTTCAAACCACCCTCTTCTTGCAGGCACGGTAGGATTGGTAGCCACACCTGTTTCGCTGTGGGTGGAAATTCCTCTGCCAGCGCCCGCAACAGCAGAATGCAGCATCTCTCGCAGCAAGGCCTGGAAATGCTGCATTCTGACAGCCCTCTGCCAGCGCCCCCAGCCACGGACAACACCAGGGATCCCCGAAAAGTTATAAGTCCCCCTCAAAGCTTGCTCTTCTTGCTCCTTCTCCCCCAGTCACCATCCTCCTCTTCACACTCCTGCTCACTTGTCTCAGATGGAGCAGTCCCCCCGGGAATTCATTCAGCATTGCGACTTCCTCATCTTCCAGCTCCTGCTCCTCGACTGCTTGATCAATGACAAAACGCAATGCACGCTCGAGAAAGAAGGCGTTAGATACGATGTCACTGATAGCACCCTGGCTGCAACTGAACAGTATGGTGATCTCATCAAATGGCCGCAGAAGTCTGCATGCGTCGCGCATGAGCAGCCACTGGCGCGGTGAAAAGAAACCAAGCTCCCCAGAACCTGTCCTGCTGCAGAGTTCGTACAGGTAGTCGTTAAAAGGCACATTGCTGCTGGAGCAGTCTATCAAGCATATACAAGGTGGAGTTCCAGCGCGTCCGGCTGTCATAAATCAGACGTTTGATGGGCAGGTGGTGTCGCCGCTGAAAGTCAGCAAGGCGAGCCATGGCCGTGTAAGATCTTCTAAAATGGCCAGAGACTTTCCTGGCCTGCCACAAGACGTCTTGGACCCCGGGGTATTTGGCAATGAATCCCTGCACGACTAAGTTCAGGACGTGTGCCATGCACACCACTTTACCAACTGTCAAATTGAGAAGGGTTAGCCACTGATCAGCCTGTGACCGCAGAGCTAAAAGCAGTGCAGGACTGGTGTGGCTCTTGGCTTCCAGGCACAACAGCCGCAGCACAGCATGGCAACGTTTCACCTGGCACGTCGAATAGGTTCTGGGGAGCTTGGGGGGTGCAGCGGAAGAGGCGGTAGCAGTGGAAAAGGAGACGTCAGCCGAGGAGGATACGGAGGATGGAGTAGGAGTGGAAGAGGCAGGCCTGCATGCAATCCATGGCCCTAACACCAAATCAACACGGTGCCACGGGTTACATGCTTGACGGCCGTCAGAAGGTTCACCCAGTGGGCAGTAAAAGTTATGTACCTTCCCTGCTCGTGTTTGCTAGACCACGTGTCTGTGGTCAGATGTAACTTGGCACCGACACTGTGTGCCAGAGATATTTTCACTTGCCGCTGAACATGGCCATATAGCTCTGGGATGCCCTTCTGGGAGAAATATTTCCTTCCGGGGACTTTCCATTGCGGTGTGCCAATGGCCACAAATTTTCTAAAGGCCTCTGAGTCCACCAGTTTATATGGCAGTAGTTGGCGGGCTAGCAGTTCCAACAAGCCAGCGGTCAGCCGTTGGGCAAGAGGGCTATCCGGCGTCATCAACTTTTTATGCTCGAACATTTGGGCCATGGAAGCCTGCCTTCTGCCAGATGAACGCGACGACGGCACAGTGGAAGGTGAAGTGGAGGACAAAAGAGAGGAGAAGGAGAAGAGGCAGGACGTGGAGCGCCGGGAGTATGGCTTTGTGGGTTCTGACGGCGTTGCTTCACTGGGCTCGGTGCTGGGAGGCCAGGAGCCTTCTTAAGGCAGTCATCCCTAGGTGAGTGTTGGGCTTACCGCGACTTATGCGTTGACAGCACAGGCTGCAGATGACAACACTATTGTCATCAGCTAACACGTTAAAAAAAGCCCACACTGTGGAGCCATGTGCCAGTGTCCTGGGAGTGCAAGATGTGACCATGCATAGTGAATGGCTCACTCTAGATACATTTGTAATCTGCTTTTTTGCTTCCGGTGCACTGCGAGTTCTGCCTGCTTCTCCTCCCTATTTGCTGCTCCTTCTCTCCTGAACACCCCTCCTCTTCCTCTCTTGTCGGCACCCACGTGACGTCAATCGACACGTCATCATCGTCACCTTCACCACCACTGACATTAGAGATCTCGGAGTAGGCAGCAGCAGTGGGGACCACCCTTCTTGGGCTGATCTGTGTACTGTCGTCAGACCGCTAGGTGGCGGCCGTTGCTACTTCCTCTTCCTCATCCGATGCCAAGAATGGCTGCGCATCGGTAAGGTCTGGGAATGGATGGGAAAATAATTCCTAAGACTCGAGTGGAGGGGCTATGGTGGTGGTGGTGGTGGTGGTGTTTTTGGGGGTGCACACAGCAGAGAGTGAAGAGGGTGCAGATACAGAAGATGAGAAGGGTACAGAAGGGGAAGGCAGAGTGAGCCACTCGACCAACTCTGGGGACGTAATCCCACACATCTTCTCCAACTTCCCACTTAGGCTCCGGCCTGGTGCACCTGCCTGACCACTACCACCCCCTGCAGAATGGCCTGCCTCTTCATCTGCCTGTCATTTTCGAAATGACCCTGTGCCAAAGTCCCTAGAAAAGAGCAGCGTTTGTGGAAGCAGGTATATTGCAGAACTCAATCAGTATTTGGTGGAAGCTGGTATATCAAACCCCTTAATCAGTATTTTGTAGAAGCAGGTGTAGCACAGGCCTCAATCAATATTTGGTGGAAGCAGGTATAGCAATCCCCTTAATCAGTATTTTGTGGAAGCAGGTGTATCACAGGCCTCAATCAATATTTGGTGGAAGCAGATATATCAATCCCCTTAATCAGTATTTTGTGGAAGCAGGTGTATCACAGGCCTCAATCAGAATTTTGTGGAAACAGGTATATAGAACCCCTTAATCAATATTTGATGGAAGCAGGTATATCGCACCCCTCAATCTGTATTTTGTGGAAGCAGGTATATCAAACCCCTTAATCAGTATTTTGTGGAACCAGGTATATCAATCACCTAATCAGTATTTTGTGGAAGCAGGTATATAGAACCCCTTAGTCAATATTTAGCGGAAGCAGGTATATCGCACCCCTCAATCTGTACTTTGTGGAAGCAGGGATATCAAACCCCTTAATCAGTATTTTGTGGAAATAGGTATATCGCACCCCTCAATCAGTATGTTGTGGAAACAGGTATATAGAACCCCTTAATTAATATTTTGTGGAAGCAGGTATATCGCACTCCTCAATCAGTATTTTGTGGAAGCAGGTATATAGAACCCCTAAGGGTCCATTCACATGACCGTTGTTTCTTTCCTGATCTGTTCCGTTTTTTGCGGAACAGATCTAGACCAGATCTGGACCCATTCATTTTCAATGGGTCCTGAAAAAAAACGGACAGCTCAATGTCTGATTTTTTTCAGGACCCATTGAAAATGAATGGGTCCAGATCTGGTCCAGATCTGTTCCGCAAAAAACGGAACAGATCAGGAAAGAAACAACGGACGTGTGAATGGACCCTTAATCAATATTTGGTAGAAGCAGGTATATTGCACCCCTCAATCTGTATTTTGTGGAAGCAGGTATATCAAACCCCTTAATCAGTATTTTGTGGAAGCAGGTATATCAATCCCCTTAATCAGTATTTTGTGGAATCAGGTATATAGAACCCCTTAATCAATATTTGGTGGAAGCAGGTATATCGCACTCCTCAATCTGTATTTCGTGGAAGCAGGTATATTGCACCCCTCAATCAGAATTTTGTGGAAACAGGTATATAGAACCCCTTGACCCTCCTCTTATGTTAGCTTTCTGTTACTATCCATGATGTTAACGGGTCGGTTTTGACCCGTGTCTTAAATCAGCCATAAAATACCCTCTGAACAATTATTTATCATCCAATTTGTTTCTTACCTCTTGGTTACCTTGTTAGGCTTCTTTATCCTTGAAAAGATTGGTTTTAATATTTTTGGTGTGACCCCTTAGACCTTTCTTTTGATAGCATACCTCTCATTTTCAAATTTAAAAAATGGTAAAATAAACCTCAATAGAATATTTACTTTATTTAGAGAAGCAGACAAGCAGGCAAAGAGATAGGCCCCTCCCTAACTAAAGCTCACAGGGTTGAGAGGTGATTGGCTGTCGGTGTTACTAAGCAGAGAGAGTGTTTATGATTTCAGTTTTGGCACTTATTAGTGTCCTATAATCCTATATTATAACTGGGTCAGAATTGACCCTAACACCATAAACGTCTTAATTTTCACCACAGTATTTTATAATTTTGTGAAAAGGATTCTTTTTATATTACATTGTTTAAATAGAGGTTCCTGACAAAGTAAAAAAATCTTGATGCAATAAACAAATTTATGTGATACTTAGACATTCAAAACCTGAAAACGGGTCGGTTCTGACCCTAACACAAGAGGAGGGTTAATCAATATTTGATAGAAGCAGGTATATCGCACCCCTCAATCTGTATTTTGTGGAAGCAGGTATATCAAACCCCTTAATCAGTATTTTGTGGAACCAGGTACATCAATCCCCTTAATCACTATTTTGGGGAAGCAGGAATATAGAACCCCTTAGTCAATATTTAGTGGAAGCAGGCATATCGCACCCCTCAATCTGTACTTTGTGGAAGCAGGGATATCAAACCCCTTAATCAGTATTTTGTGGAAACAGCTATATTGCACCCCTCATCAGTATGTTGTGGAAACAGGTATATAGAACGCCTTAATTTATATTTTGTGGAAGCAGGTATATCGCACTCCTCAATCAGTATTTTGTGGAAGCAGGTATATAAAAAACCCTCAATCTGTATTTTGTGGAAGCAGGTATATCGCACCCCTCAATCTGTATTTTGTGGAAGCAGGTATATAGAACCCATTAATCAATATTTTGTGGAAGCAGGTATATCAAACCTCTTAATCATTATTTTGTGGAAGCAGGTGTATCGCAGGTCTTAATCAATATTTGGTGGAAGCAGGTATATCAATCCCCTTAATCAGTATTTTGTGGAAGCTGGTATATCGCACCCCTCAATCAGTATTTTGTGGAAACAGGTATATCAAACCACTTAATCAGTATTTTGTGGAAGCAGGTATATCAATCCCCTTAATCACTATTTTGTGGAAGCAGGTATAGAACTCCTTAATCAATATTTGGTGGAAGTAGGTATATCGCACTCCTCAATCAGTATTTTGTGGAAGCAGGTATATCAAACCACTTAATCAGTATTTTGTGGAAGCAGGTATATCAATCCCCTTAATCAGTATTTTGTGGAAGCAGGTATATAGAACCCCTTAATCCATATTTGGTGGAAGCAAGTATATCACACCCCTCAATCAGTATTTTGTGGAAACTGGTATATAGAACCCCTTAATCAATATTTGATAGAAGCAGGTATATTGCACCCCTCAATCTGTATTTTGTGGAAGCAGGTATATCATACCCCTTAATCAGTATTTTGTGGAAGCAGGTATATCAATCCCCTTAATCAGTATTTTGTGGAATCAGGTATATAGAACCCCTTAATCAATATTTGGTGTAAGCAGGTATATCGCACCCCTCAATCTGTATTTCGTGGAAGCAGGTATATCGAACGCCTTAATAAGTATTTTGTAGAAGCAGGTATATCGCACCCCTCAATCAGTATTTTGTGAAACAGGTATATAGAACTCCTTAATTAATATTTTGTGGAAGCAGGTATATCGCACCCCTCAATCAGTATTTTGTGAAAGCAGGTATATAGAACCCCTTAATCAATATTTGGTGGTTTGCAAATAGTTGTTCCAATAGCGTTTTTCCCTCTATATACCTGCGGTATCACAGCAGAATCGCACACAACTGCTGCACAATACAAATGCACTATAAAATACTTTCTATGTTAGAAAGTATATTATTGGTAAATCACACCCCTCAATCAGTTTTTTTGGGGGCAACAGGTATATCACACCAGTTGCAATTAGTTATTCCAATAGCGTTTGTCCCTCTATATAGCTGCGGTATCGCAGCAGAACTGCACACAACTGCTGCACAATACAAATACACTATAAAATACTTTCTATGTTAGAAAGTATATTATAAGTATATCACACCCCTCAGTATATCACACCTATCGATAGCACACCTATACTTGTCCTTAAAAGGACTTTTTTGCCCCCATTAGTTAGCGTTTGGCGTCCCTAACAGTCTGTCCCTGCTCCACAAAGCAACCTCTCCCTACACTGGCAAAAAACAGAATGTAAAATGGCTGCCAGATTGGGTTCTGTTATAGGGTGGGGGTGTGTCCATGTGCTGAAACATCTCAATTGGCTGTCCTGTCCCACCTGATGGATGTGTCATGGGTCAAAGTTCGGCGCAATGCAAAAGAATAGGGCGCATGAGAACATCGCCATATGTTCGCATTTTCGGCGAATCGCGAACGAGCAAAGTTCGCCACGAAATGACCGTCGGGCGAACCGCAAGCCCATCTCTACTGCCCAGCATTATTACTGGCCCCATTAGTGCCCCTCAGTATGATTAATGCCCCCATTAGTGCCCCCCAGTATGATTAATGGTCTGCTTTGTGCTCCCCAGTAGGAATAATGTCCCATTCTGCTTGTGCTGAAAAATAAAATAATACTTACGGTACCTCACCACTTGCACGCATAAGGGAAAATCGCTCCTCATTGTAGGCAGCCGGACCTGACACTCCCAGCCTGATTATGTGATGCCAGCACACTGGGAGCGCAGGTCCTGCTGCCACTAGTGAGGAGTGAGTGTCCCCACTCATGCAAGTAGATAAAGGTTTTTCTTTTCTCTAGGCTGAAACTACACCTAGACTTTTTGTAGGATTTGTAATTGATTTTAACTATTGAGTGACAGCTGTAGTCTTAAAGGAAATGTGTTACCAAAAAATTTATTTGCCAGTTAAAACCAGATAGTAACACATCTCCTTAGGGTACTTTCACACTACCGTTATTCTTATTCCGGAACACTTGCAGGAATGCCGGATACGACATTTTTTCCCATTGACATGCATTAGTGCCAGATCCGGACCCGAGTGTTCCGGCAAAACGGATCCAGCATTGCGGTCTGTGCATGCTCAGACCGCAAAAAAAAAAAATGCCGGATCCGTTTTTCCGGATGACACCGGAGAGATGGATCCGGCATTTCAATTCATTTGTCATACGGATCAGGATCCTGATCCATCTGACAAATGCCATCAGTTTGCATGCGTTTTGACGGTTCCTGCAGGCAGTTCCTGCCGGAATCCTCTGCCGCAAGTGTGAAAGTACCCTTAGGGCTCTTTCACACTTGCGTTCTTGTGTTCCGGCATAGAGTTCCGTCGTCGGGGCTCTATGCCGGAAGAATCCTGATCAGGATTATCCCCATGCATTCTGAATGGAGATAAATCCGTTCAGGATGCATCAGGATGTCTTCAGTTCCGGAACGTAACGTTTTTTGGCCGGAGAAAATACCGCAGCATGCTGCGCTTTTTGCTCCGGTCTAAAATCCTGAACACTTGCCGCAAGGCCGGATCCGGAATTAATGTCCATTGAAAGGCATTAATCCGGATCCGGCCTTAAGCTAAACGTCGTTTCGGCGCATTACCGGATCCGACGTTTAGCTTTTTCTGAATGGTTACCATGGCTGCCAGGACGCTAAAGTCCTGGTTGCCATGGTAAAGTGTAGTGGGGAGCGGGGGAGCAGTATACTTACCGTCCGTGCGGCTCACGGGGCGCTTCAGAGTGACGTCAGGGCGCCCCACGCTCATGGATGACGTGTCGCATGGATCACGTCATCCATGCGCATAGGGCGCTCTGACGTCATTCTGGAGCGCCCCGGGAGCCGCACGGACGGTAAGTATACTGCTCCCCCGCTCCCCTCTACTACTATGGCAACCAGGACTTTAATAGCGTCCTGGCTGCCATAGTAACACTGAACGCATTTTGAAGACGGATCCGCCTTCAAATGCTTTCAGTTCACTTGCGGTGTTACGGATCCGGCGGGCACCTCCGGCAAATGGAGTGCACGACGGATCCGGACAACGCAAGTGTGAAAGAGGCCTTATTCTGTTTTTATTTTCTCATTGTAGCTTTTCTATTTCCTGAACATGATTATGGAGGCGGCCATCTTGCCTGAGCTGTTCTTAACAGCATTTACAAAGATTAAAAAAATTGCTTTACAGCATCACCATGGGCCATAGACACAATGGAAGGCACCTAATTGACTTCTATGGGAGAGTTTTCTAGGCTTGCTCTGTGACTTGTGCAGAGGTCATTGTACAAGGAAAGAATAGATAAGCTTTGACAATCACCTATTGTGAATGGTGAATCCTATACACAGAGGTGATATCATTGACAGATAAGCAGATAACAATGACAGATAAGCAGATAACTGTAGTAAAGTGATCTGTACAGACCAAGAAGTGGCGCCAATTATTAGACTTAGTGGCCAGTGAAAAAATGTGCAGGATTTTTTGTTTTAGTTTAAATATAAAAAGTGACATGTTAAATTAAAAATAACATCATCCAAAATTATTTAAAATATGTTAAACATAAAAATGTGATTTAAACAGCAGGTTATATTATTATTATGACACATTCCCTTTAGGCAGTAAATTGATTTGTATGCAGTCTTGTGCACTGATGGTTAAAATAATTCAAAAGTGCTACAAAAAGTCCAGGGGTAAGCCCATTGCACAACTGGGATGTTGCTATCAAAATAAACCCAAAAGTAAACAAAATCCCAAAAAACTGACTTTGTGACCGCACCCTTAGCTAGAGTGGTGTAACCCTCGCTCAGTCTGTCATCATATATGCCTTATCAATACTGAATCACGGTAGGGGAAATAGTATTGCTCAATGCAAGCAGAGCAGACAGTGAATACTGGATCACTATGTTAGGTAGTTAGGTGGCTTCACCAGTATAAACTTATTTTTACTACCTACAGTGAGTCAGTGTGAAAACCCATACCGAGGATACCAGAAAGACATCGGAGGCAAAAGAAACTAGGGCCAGGCTCACTGCACCCACTCCAAAACTTTGCTACCTCTGTATCAGTGACAAAGAATGAACTGATCCTATGCGTTTCAATGTCTCATTATCATCAGGGTCTTCGGGACAAACAGTTTTTAGAAAAGGTTATTGCCAAAAAAAACTTGGTGTAAGGTGCATGGCAGAGATACTGCAAGATGTGATACGGCTCTGATAATGGCTACATCTGCCAAAGCTGAATGCTGGCTATAAATCCCTCTCCATAGGCCATGCCCCCAGCACTTGTATCAGGGCGATACAGGACGCAAGTATCACATCCACGGCAGGATTTTGGTCATACTACCCCAGTGCCACAACCTCAGACAAAATTACAGACATTGGGGAACATTTACTATTGAAAATGAGCCAGTTTCATCACATTTAGGCCTCATGCACACAAATGTATTTTCCGTTCCGAACATATATCTGTTTTTTTGCGGACCGCAAAATACATACGGTTGTGTGCATGAGGCCTTACTTCCGGAACAGAATACCAGAATGCTAAAACTCAGATGTGGGTGTAGCCTAAGCAAATGGAAAAAAAAGGGATTTTTATAGTAAAACTTACTGAATCGTTAATTGAATAGGTTATTATTCAACAAGCCGGATACAATTTGACAAAGGTAAAATGCTATAAATGTTACTGTTCATTGGATAAAAAAGTGATTATTCATGGAATTATAGAAAGAACGTGCAGGTATGTTTTTAAAAGTACTGTGGGAGATATTTACTAATCCAATTCGCCAGAACTCTGGCGCAACTTGCACAAAAACAAAAAAAATTGTGTACATGCTTTGCAACGCATTATCTTGGATACTTTTTGTGACTTGTCTGACAAGAGGGCATGACTTACATGTGGCATTGTGCAGCAAAATACTGACACATTTTCTGGAGTAAACTAAGCCAACAAATGGGTGGTGTAAACTTAGAATAGCCAGTCTACAGGTGCACCAGATTTATCACCCAGAATTAGCCACTATGATAAATCTGGCACAGTAAAAGACTGTCTGTCTACGTTCCATGGTGTTACTGTTAGACTGCAGTAATAAATGTGGCCAATGTGCTTAAAGGATAACTGGCATATTTTTTTTTTATTTGCTAGTTTATTAGAGCTAGGCATGTATACCTGAGTCTGTCAATGATTGTCAAAAGATCTGTAATTACCTTATAATAACAGCTTTCATTAATGTCTCCTGTCCCTTTCCACTGCTCCCTTAAAAGACCATTGCTATGGCTTATGTGTCTCCGGCTAGGAAGACAGAGGGGCGGTCCTTCACACTGCATGCCTGCATTAGGCTTCAGAGTGAGGAGGCGTGTCTCTCAGTAATCCAATCTGATTGGCTGGCAGGAAGCTGCTGGCTACAGCAAGTTTGTATGTGACCTGAGGGAATGCAGTTTTGGCCTCAGAGAACTGGCAGAGGAGCCATCTTGAGAAGATCCTCATAATGTAGGACTCAAAACAGCTGTAACTAAGGGGAAACCTCAAGGAAAACAGTGGTAAGTGAAGAAACTAAAGATTGCTTTATGCATAATGCTGCTGCAGCAGTAACATATGCCAATTTTTTTTTTTTTTATGAAAATATGACAGTTATCCTTTAAAGCAAAAAACAAAATAACAAGCTGGAATGTATTTGGTGATAATACCCACTGGGTGAAAAGAAATAACATATCTACTTGGCCACCAGGGAAATTACTAGATCGACCTTTTTATTCCCAAAGGACACTATTGTGCTTACTAGGCCATGGGGAACAGTATTAATGCTGCAAGGTGAACAGGACTGGTTTAGAGCACTACATAAATGGACATTCCAGATTTGATCTGATAGTCAGACCTGCCACTGGCCACACTACCTGACTCGGCAATGAAACACCAAGAGTACAGCCACACGTTTCATTTTTTATGCAGTTTTGAAGCCAAAACCAGGTAGTATCTGTCCCTAATGCTTTCTCTCTTTTTATGAGTGATTGGGATGGGGATACACCTTTTAGGGTTGTTATTTCTCTGTGCTGTCATGCACTTGAGCGCAGCCACCAGGAATGAAGGTAGCTTTTTGAGGAGGCAATATTAATACATGTACTGCTTAACCTCTTCAGGACACAGGGCGTACAGGTACGCCCTGATGTCCTGGTACTTAAGGACACAGGGCGTACCTGTACGCCCTGTGTATTTTATTTCTACTCATACAGCCAATGCATTCCAATACATTGTATTGGAATGCATTGTAAAGGATCAGACCCCCAAAAGTTTAAGTCCCAAAGTGGGACAAAAAAGAAAGTGAAAAAAAAAAGTTGAAAAAATAAAGTTTTCCCCAAAAAATTAAAAGTTTCAAGTAAAAATAAACAAAAATTGTCATTTTCCTCAAATAAAGTAAAAAAAAAAAGGTAAAAAATAGGGGGAAACAAAATAGACATATTAGGTATCGCCGCGTGCGTATCGACCGGCTCTATAAACATATCACATGACCTAACCCCTCAGATGAAAAAATAAAAAATAAAAACTGTGCTAAATAAACAATTTTTTGTCACCTTACATCACAAAAAGTGTAATAGCAAGCGATCAAAAAGGCGTACGCCCACCAACATAGTACCAATCTAACCGTCACCTCATCCTGCAAAAAATGATCCCCTACCTGAGACAATCGCCCAAAAAAAAAAAAAAATATGGCTCAGAATATGGAGACACTAAAACATCTATTTTTTTGTTTTAAAAAAGCTGTTATTGTGTAAAACTTAAATTAATAAAAAAAAGTATACATATTAGGTATCGACGCGTCCGTAATAAGTTACTCTATAAAAATATCACATGACCTAACCCCTCAGGTGAACACCGTAAAAAAATAAAAATAAAAACGGTGTAAAAAAAACAATTTTTTGTCATCTTACATCACAAAAAGTGTAATAGCAAGCGATCAAAAAGTCATATGCACCCCAAAATAGTGCCAATCAAACCGTCATCTCATCCTGCAAAAAATGAGACCCTACCTAAGATAAACGCCAAAAAACTGAAAAAACTATGGCTCTCAGACTATGGAGACACTAAAACATGATTTTTTTGTTTCAAAAATGAAATCATTGTGTAAAACTTACATAAATAAAAAAAATTGTATACATATTAGGTATCGCCACGTCCGTGACAACATGCCCTATAAAAATACCACATGATCTAACCTGTGAGATGAATGTTGTAAATAACAAAAAAAAAACGGTGCCAAAACAGCTATTTCTTGTTACCTTGTCTCACAAAGTGTAATATAGAGCAACCAAAAATCATATGTACCCTAAACTAGTACCAAAAAAACTTCCACCCTATCCCGTAGTTTCTAAAATGGAGTCAATTTTTTGGAGTTTCTACTCTAGGAGTGCATCAGGGGGGCTTCAAATGGGACATGGTGTCAAAAAACCAGTCTAGCAAAATCTGCCTTCCAAAAACTGCATGGCATTCCTTTCCTTCTGCGCCCTGCCATGTGCCCGTACAGCAGTTTACAACCACATATGGGGTGTTTCTGTAAACTACAGAATCAGGGTCATAAATATTTAGTTTTGTTTGGCTGTTAACCCTTACTTTGTAACTGGAAAAAAAATATTAAAATGGAAAATCTGCCATTAAAGTGAAATTTTGAAATTGTAGCTCTATTTTCAATTAATTCTTGTGGAACACCTAAAGGGTTAACGACGTTTGTAAAATCAGTTTTGAATACTTTGAGGGGTGTAGTTTCTTAGATGGGTGTCACTTTTATGTTGTTTCTACTCTAGGGGCGCATCAGGGGGGCTTCAAATGGGACATGGTGTCAAAAAACCAGTCCACCAAAATCTGCCTTCCAAAAACCGTATGGCATTCCTTTCCTTCTGCGCCCCCTGTCGTGTGCCCGTACAGCGGTTTACGACCACATATGGGGTGTTTCTGTAAACTACAAAATCAGGGCCATAAATATTGAGTTTTATTTGGCTGTTAACCCTTGCTTTGTAACTGGAAAAAAAAATATTAAAATGGAAAATCTGCCAAAAAAGTGAAATTTTGAAATTGTATCTCTATTTTTTATTAATTCTTGTGGAACCCCTAAAGGGTTAAGAACGTTTGTAAAATCAGTTTTGAATACCTTGAGGGGTGTAGTTTCTAGAATGGGGTCATTTTTGGGTGGTTTCTATTATGTAAGCCTCACAAAGTGGCTTCAGATCTGAACTGGTCCTTAAAAAGTTAGTTTTTGAAAATTTCAGAGAAATTTCAAGATTTACTTCTAAACTTTTAAGCCTTGTAACATCCCCCAAAAATAAAATGTCATTCCCAAAATGATCCTAACATGAAGTAGACATATGGGGAATGTAAAGTAATAACTATTTTTGTAGGTATTACTATGTATTATGGAAGTAGAGAAATTGAAACTTGGAAATGTGCAAATTTTACAAAATTTTGGGCAAATTTTTGTATTTTTTTACAAAGTGTCATGAAGTACAATATGTGATGAAAAAATCTCAGAATGGCCTGGATAGGTAAAAGCGTTTTAAAGTTATCACCACTGGTCAGATTTGCAAAAAATGGCCTGGTCCTTAAGGTGAAATAAGGCTGTGTCACTAAATAAATTTAGTGAAAAGGTGTCCATAACTGTTTAAGGGGATACAGTACATCACCAGGAAATTCAATGGTAAACCAGGCACAATAGATCAGCTAAATGTAATGATACCTTTCACTTAGCGATCTGTTGCATAGTCATCTCTTGCCTGTCAATTGACAAGGAGATGGACTGGCAGAGGAAGCAGGAGGAGCAAGGCACACAGAATAGCTTGGGCCCGCTGTTGGTGCACTTAACCACTCATTTGCATATGGATTAGAACTTTTTCTCAAGAATAAAGCAATAGATCACTAAGGCTACTTTCACACTCGCGTTTGTATTATCTGTAACATAGCCAAAACGGATCCGTCTTGAACACCATTGAAAGTCAATGGGAGACGGATCAGTTTTCTATTGTGCCATATTGTGTCAGTGAAAACAGATCTGTCCCAATTGACTTACATTATGTGTCAGGACGGATCCGTTTGACTCCGCATCGTCAGGCGGACAACAAAGCGGAATGGAAGCGGAACGGAGGCAAACTGATGCATTCTGAGCGATCCTTTTCCATTCAGAATGCATTAGGGCAAAACTGATCCGTTTTGGGGCACTTGTGAGAGCCCTGAAACGGATATCACAAACGGAAACCAAAACGCCAGTGTG
The DNA here is from genome assembly GCF_905171765.1 of Bufo bufo. Classification (NCBI taxonomy): domain Eukaryota; kingdom Metazoa; phylum Chordata; class Amphibia; order Anura; family Bufonidae; genus Bufo; species Bufo bufo. The sequence continues at coordinate 125,332,734 of NC_053391.1, read as the reverse complement.
AAAGTAGCCTAAGTAAAAGCCCTTTAAGGCATTGCCCCTGATTAAAACACATAATTTTTGGTGACAGACTCTCTTTAACCGCCTCCGGACCACCTAACGCAGGATCGCGTTCCGGAGGCGGCTCACTCAGGCACACGTCATCTCGGGAGATTACGCTCACAGCCGGCCCGCGCATGCTCATCGCGGGCCAGCAAAAGTTAGAGGACAAGTTCGTCATCAGCCTGCCAGCTAATGATCGTCGCTGGCAGGCTGATGATTTTCAAAAAACTAATCAGAAGCCATCTAACACATTATATTTATAAATATAATGTGTTAAATGGCTTCTGTGCTCCTCTGCTGGTCCTTTTCGTCGGTTGGTCCCAGCAGAGAAGCACAAATCACTGTAAGTACACAAGACACAACACTTAGCCCCAGATCACCCCCCATCACCCCAATTAACCCCTTGATCACCCCTTGATCGCCCCTGTCAATCACCTAGTGAAAGGGAAAAAAGTGATCAGTGTAAACTGTCACTTTTTTTTCCACTAGTATTGACGGTTAGGTTTAGGATAGTTTAGGCCCCTTTGTTAGGCAGTTAGCGTTGGTTAGCGCCCAGCCCACCGCACCGCAGTCACTGATTCGCTGATTAGCGTATCGCTAATCAGCATTTGTACTTTTATAGTATCTGGAAGTGATCAGAACTGATCACAGTCAGATCTATAATAGTATTAGTGTCACCTTGGTTCGCCCTCCACCCAAAATGCAGTGTTTGCCCGATCAGGCCTGATCGGTCGCCCACACGTGCGTTCACCCACGCCCGCCCCCCCGCAGTGACAAAAATATATATATGTTTGATCACTGCACAATCACTTTACAAGCGCTGCGGCGATAAAAAAATCAGTTTTGATATTTTTTATCAATCGCAGCAGCTTCCGGTACTTCGCTAGCCTCCCATTTGTAAGACAGGCTTGCTTTTTTTCTTGGGTAGTCTCAGGGAATACCCCCTAAATTTAGTTGACCAAATGGCAAATAAAGGGTATTCTTCTGAAGAGGCCTACAGGCTTCTGACCCAGTCGGATGAGGAATGGGAACCCTCATCTGACGAATCCAGCGGGTCAGAATACGAACCTGTAGAAAGCAGTGGCAGTCTGACCCAAAGTTTGGACGAGGAGGTTGAGGTCCCTGATACTACCAGGCGTACCCGGCCCCGTGTTGCTAGACCACAGGTTGCGCAGGATCCGCTTCAAGGGCAGCAGAGTGGGGCTGGCGCTGTTGGATTACGTGGTGAGGTATACACCAGCAGCGCAGCCCATCCTGGACCTAGTACCAGCACTGCCGTACAATATGGTGAAGTGACGAGCACCAGAAGGGCAGTTGAAGCTGGTACGGTGGCACGTGCAGTAGCTCCCCCGTCGCAGCCACCGCAGACAGGCCCGTAGAGCCCCTAGAGTCCCTGAGGTGCTGGCAAACCCTGATTGGCAGCCCCCAACTTTAGCCGCACCAGTAGTTCCCCCTTTCACCGCCCAGTCTGGAGTTCGGGTTGAGACAGCTCAGATCGGTTTGGCACTGGGATTTTTTGAGCTGTTCTTGACTGCGGAGCTCTTGGACTTAGTCGTGGCAGAAACAAATCGGTATGCCACTCAATTTATAGCCGCCAACCCGGGAAGCTATTATGCCCAGTCTTTCCGGTGGAAACCCGTCCAAGTTTCCGAATTAAAAAAAATTCTGGGCCTTCTCCTCAACATGGGCCTAACCAAAAAGCATGAATTGCGGTCATATTGGTCCACAAACCCAATTCATCACATGCCCATGTTCTCTGCTGCCATGTCCAGGGCACGATTTGAGGCCATTCTGCGTTTCCTGCACTTTAGCAACAACAGCACCTCTCGTCCCAGAGGCCACTCAGCTTTTGACCGGCTCCACAAAATTCGGCCCCTCATAGACCACCTTAACACCAAATTTGCAGATTTGTATACCCCTGAGCAAAACATCTGCGTAGACGAGTCCCTTATACATTTTACCGGGCGCCTTGGCTTCAAACAATACATCCCAAGCATGGGGTCAAATTGTATAAGCTTTGTGAAAGGGCCACAGGCTATACCCACAAATTTCGGGTCTATGAGGGTAAAGATCAGACCCTGGAGCCTGTCAGTTGCCCTGACTACCTGGGGAGCAGTGGGAAGACTGGGACTTGGTGTCACCCTTATTTGGCAAGGGGTACCATCTTTATGTGGACAATTTTTACACAAGTGTGCCCCTCTTCAGGCATTTGTTCCTAGAACAGATTGGCTGCTGTGGCACCGCGCGACCTAGTCGCCGGGGCTTCCCCCAACGGCTTGTTACCACCAGTCTTGCAAGGGGGGAGAGGGCTGCTGTAATGACCGGCGTAACGCAAAGGGAGGGAAATGGGAAGGCCCTGTCCAAGGGAGAGGGAAAGGTGGTGACCCCTCACTCACCTTGCGGCTGGCACCTGACTGCCCTGACGTCCCTAGACGGGTTCCTCACCCGTACGCCGATCACGTGCCTAAACCATGGCTTTCCCTAAGATGAGCCCTATGTAGTGAACGGGGCGGTGGGATCACTAGTCCGCACCACTGACACTAAGAGGAAAACACCAAGGAGAGGACAGACAATACAGACAAACATATAATCCCAGGTGGGCGACAACAGCAGACCACCAAGGCCCAACAGGGATCCGGAGGGTAACGTTCTGGAACAACAACCAGGGAACACAGCTACACAGCTCCAGTGGGTCAGTATAGAAGTCCAGGCAGGAAGCTCTATATCTGGCAACCAGAGAAGTGGGAGAGGGGAATATAAGGAGGTTGGGAGTGCTGGACAAGAAACAGCTGAGGAGAAGGAGCTACGGATCCCTGAGTGAGCCAAAAAGGGTTGCAAGGCAAACCCAGAAAGCTACCATAAAGAAAAAGCACAATCTTTCTACATAGAGCGCGAAGCCACCCGCTGCGACTTCCTGACCCCGGGTATAACGGAGTCAGGCGTGGCTCTTGACACCCTCGTGACAGTACCCCCCTCTCTACGAGGGGCCTCCGGACACTCAGGACTAGGTCTCTCAGGATGAGAGGCATGAAAAGCCCGAACTAACCTGTCGGCGTTTACCTCAGACGCTGGAACCCACATTCTTTCCTCGGGACCGTAACCCCTCCAATGCACCAGATATTGAAGAGAGCAGCGGACCCGACGAGAATCAACAATTTTGGATATTTGAAACTCTAGATTACCATCCACAACAACAGGAGGGGGTGGCAGCGGTGACGGTACTAGAGGTGGAACATATTTCTTGAGTAACGACTTATGGAAGACGTTATGGATTTTAAATGTCTGAGGTAGCTCCAGGCGAAAAGCCACAGGGTTAATGATGGCTACTATTTTGTAAGGGCCAATGAACCTAGGACCCAGTTTCCAAGAGGGAACCTTTAATTTAATATTCCTAGTAGACAACCACACATAGTCATTCACTCCTAGGTCCGGACCTGGCGACCGTCTCTTATCAGCCATGCATTTATATTTACCTCCCATATTTTTCAAGTTAGCTTGCACCTTCTGCCATACTGATGAAAGAGATGATGAAAACCGTTCCTCTTCGGGAACCCCAGAAGACCCCCCCTCTTTGAAAGTACAGAATTGGGGATGAAAACCATATGCACCAAGAAATGGTGACTTACCAGTAGATTCCTGACGGCGATTATTTATGGCAAACTCGGCTAACGGTAAATATGATGACCACACCTCTTGGTTTTCAGACACAAAACATCTTAGATATGTCTCAAGGTTTTGGTTGGTACGCTCAGTCTGTCCATTCGAGTGAGGATGGAAAGCTGAGGAAAAGGACAAGTGTACCCACAAACGGGAACAAAAAGCTTTCCAAAATTTAGAAATAAACTGGGTTCCCCGATCCAAAACAACATCGGAAGGGACCTCGTGAAGCTTCACGATTTCACTGATGAATACCTGAGCAAGAGTCTTAGCATTAGGTAGTGCGGGTAACGCAATGAAGTGTACCATTTTGCTAAACCTGTCCACTACTACCAAGATAACTGTTTTACCCGCAGACAAAGGTAAGTCAGTGATAAATCCATTGACAGATGTGTCCATGGCCTATTGGGAATGACAAGTGGCAATAAAGACCCTGCAGGACGTGTATGAGAGACTTTCGCGCGCACACAAGTAGAACAAGAAGACACAAAATCCATTACATCCTGACGCAACCTTGGCCACCAAAAACGACGAGACAATAGCTCCAAGGTTGCTTTACTACCCGGGTGCCCAGCAAGTGCCGAATTATGATGTTCCTTTAATAATTCGAGACGCAGGTTCAACGATACAAACAATTTCTCTGAGGGGCAAGAGACCGGGGCGTCCCCCTGGGCCTCTAACACCTTCCCCTCCAGAACAGAGTGTACAGCCGAGACAACCACTCCTCTTTGTAGAATGGGTACCGGATCACTCACATTACCCCCTCCAGGGAAACAACGAGATAATGCATCTGCCTTGGTATTTTTTGCCCCAGGACGATAGGTAATAACAAAGTTAAACCTGGTAAAAAATAGCGACCACCTAGCTTGTCTAGGGGTGAGACGCTTAGCTGATTCGAGGTACAGAAGGTTTTTGTGGTCCGTAATTACAGTGACGGGGTGGATTGCCCCCTCTAAAAAGTGACGCCATTCTTCAAACGCTAGTTTAATAGCTAATAGTTCCCTATTGCCAATATCATAGTTCTTTTCTGCTGCAGATAGTTTTTTAGAAAAGAAAGCACAAGGACGCCATTTGCCAGGAGACGGACCCTGAGACAGCACAGCCCCCACTCCCACCTCTGACGCATCGACTTCAACAATAAAAGGCTGGGAGACATCAGGTTTGATTAGTACAGGTGCCGAAGTAAACCTCTCTTTTAGAGAGGAAAAAGCAATTTTAGCGGCGTCAGACCATTTCGAAAAATCAGTCCCCTTCCTAGTCATGTCAGTAAGGGGTTTTACAATCACCGAATAATTTTTTATGAATTTTCTATAGAAATTTGCGAAGCCCAAGAACCGTTGCAGTGCTTTGAGGTTCTCAGGAAGATCCCAATCTAAAATTGCCTGGACCTTCCTAGGATCTATACGGAAACCTGAAGCAGATAATAAATAACCTAGGAACTGTATTTCCTGAACGGCGAAGACACACTTTTCAATTTTAGCATATAATTTATTCGTCCGTAGGACCTGCAGTACCTGTCTGACTTGCACCTCATGTGTTTTCAGATCAGACGAATAAATTAAAATATCATCTAGGTATATCACCACAAACCTGCCGATAAGATGACTAAAAATGTCATTAACGAAATGTTGGAAGACAGCAGGAGCATTGGTCAGACCGAAAGGCATGACTAGATTTTCATAATGCCCCTCAGTGGTGTTAAAAGCTGTCTTCCACTGATCCCCTTCCTTAATACGAATCAGATTGTAGGCCCCCCTAAGATCAAGTTTGGAGAACCACCTAGCACCCGCAATCTGATTAAACAGGTCAGGAATGAGAGGAAGAGGGTATGGGTCTCTGATGGTTATCCGGTTTAATTCGCGAAAATCTAGGCAAGGACGCAGGCCCCCATCTTTCTTTTTAACAAAGAAAAACCCTGCAGCCACGGGTGAAGAAGAGGGTCTGATGTGTCCCTTAGCCAAGCTCTCGGAGATATAATCTTTCATGGCTTGTCTCTCCGGACCCGAAAGATTATATAACCTGGTCTTGGGTAATTTTGCACCGGCAATCAGGTTAACCGGGCAATCATAAGGACGGTGAGGTGGTAACTTCTGACAACCCTTTTCAGAAAAAACGTCCTCAAAGTCCGAAACAAATGTAGGTAGGGTAGCTATGGAGGCGACTAAGAAATTGCTATTTTAAGCAATTTTCTCTGCAATGCTCACTCCACTCCAATATCTCCCTGGCCTGCCAATCCACCACTGGATTGTGCGCTACCAACCAGGGAAGACCCAACACCACCGGAGTGGGAAGCCCCTCCAGAACATAACATGAAAGCAACTCGTTATGCTGGTCCCCTACCCGAAGGTGTAAGTTATGGACAATGTGAGTGAGGTTTCTCTGAGACAGAGGAGCAGAATCAATAGCGAATATGGGAATAGGTCTCTGTAGCGTACAGAGAGACAAACCCATAGTGTGGGCAAAATGGGCATCTATCAAATTTACTCCTGCTCCACTGTCTAGAAAAATAGAAATAGTCTCCATCTTAACGCCAAAAACAACAACCGCTGGCAACACAAATTGCGATGTTCGTATAAAGGAAACGTATACCCCCCGGCTGACATCCTCCACACAGCCTGGGGTTAGTAGTTTTCCGACGGTCTTTTGTTTTTGAGGAAGGAAGGACAGACATTAATAAAATGACCCCTCTCCCCACAGAAAAAACAAACCCCACGCCTACGGTGAGCCTCAGGAGGATGGACCTGACGAGTAGTTCCTCCTAGCTGCATAGGCTCGTCTAAGTCCGTACAGACTAACTGCTGCTTGGGAGGGGTTACCAATTGCTCCGGTTTTTTCAATTTGTCCCTAAGACGTCTATCTATTCTGATAGCAAGGGACATAACCGCATCAAGGGAAAAGGGAGTCTCATACAGCGCAAGCGCATCCTTAATCCTTTCGGATAACCCAGAGCAGAACTGACTCCTGAGAGCCGGGTCGTTCCACTGGGTATCCGTAGCCCACCTATGGAACTCTGAGCAATACTCCTCTACTGGCCGCTCTCCCTGTAATAGTCTCCATAATTTTGATTCAGCCAGTGCGACTCGGTCAGGGTCGTCATATATGAGACCCAAGGCCCCAAAAAATTCATCCACTGTCCTGAGAGCCTGGGAATCAGCGGGTAAAGAGAACGCCCAGGATTGCGGGTCCCCCTGCAGCAGGGAAATAACAACCCCCACCCGCTGTTCTTCATTACCAGAGGATAAGGGCGCAGCTTAAAATATAATTTACAGGCCTCACGGAACGTCACAAATTTGTCCCTTCCCCCAGAAAATCTGTCAGGAAGAGCAACCTTGGGTTCCGCAACAACCTGGTTACCTGTAGCAACCGCTGGGCTTGCGGTCTGTTGTAATTGCTGCTGTTGCTGGAGGACCGACGCCTTCAATCCTGCCACCTCCAAAGACAGGCCTTGAAGTTGCTTTGACAAAGCAGCAATTGGATCCATACTGGATTCTAAGTAGGTAGAAAGAAAAAGTATTTTTTTTATTTTTTTTACCTACACAAAATAATGGCCAGATATAATGTAATGACCGGCGTAACGCAAAGGGAGGGAAATGGGAAGGCCCTGTCCAAGGGAGAGGGAAAGGTGGTGACCCCTCACTCACCTTGCGGCTGGCACCTGACTGCCCTGACGTCCCTAGAGGGGTTCCTCACCCGTACGCCGATCACGGGCCTAAACCCTGGCTTTCCCTAAGATGAGCCCTATGTAGTGAACGGGGCGGTGGGATCACTAGTCCGCACCACTGACACTAAGAGGAAAACACCAAGGAGAGGACAGACAATACAGACAAACATATAATCCCAGGTGGGCGACAACAGAAGACCACCAAGGCCCAACTGGGATCCGGAGGGTAACGTTCTGGAACAACAACCAGGGATCACAGCTACACAGCTCCAGTGGGTCAGTATAGAAGTCCAGGCAGGAAGCTCTATATCTGGCAACCAGAGAAGTGGGAGAGGGGAATATAAGGAGGTTAGGAGTGCTGGACAAGAAACAGCAGAGGAGAAGGAGCTACGGATCCCTGAGTGAGCCAAAAAGGGTTGCAAGGCAAACCCAGAAAGCTACCATAAAGAAACAGCACAATCTTTCTACATAGAGCGCGCAGCCACCCGCTGCGACTTCCTGACCCCGGGTATAACGGAGTCAGGCGTGGCTCTTGACACCCTCGTGACAGCTGCCTTGTGTAACGAAGAACTGCTCGCGGTGAAATGGAGAGACAAGCGTGACGTTTACATGCTCTCCTCCATTCACGCAGACATGACAATACAAATAGAACGGGCAACCAGTGTCATTGAAAAGCCCCTCTCAGTCCACGACTATAATTTGCTCATGGGAGGGGTGGACTTCAATGAACAGATGTTGGCTACTTATTTAGTTTCCCGACGCACCAGACGCTGGTATAAGAAGGTGCTGTATATTTGATTCAATTGGCTGCATATAATAGTTTTGTTCTCTACAGCAAGGCTGGGAGAACACGATCCTTCCTCAAATTTCAGGAAGAGATAATCGAGAACCTCCTGTATCCAGTGTAGTGAGCCGTCTACACGAGCGTCATTTCCCCAGTGTCGTTTCTGATACCTCAACCCAAGCGCCACAACAAAAAAGATGTCGTGTCTGTAGCAGGAGTGGAATAAGGCGTGACACCCGCTATTTCTGTTCTGAATGCCCTGACCACCCTGCCCTATGCTTAGGGGAGTGTTTCCGGAAGTACCACACACAGGTACACTTAGCATAGGGATTACGTTACGCAGGACACTCACACAGGGCTGTTAGGGCCCTTTCACACAGAGCTGCTGCAAACCTCTCCTTTCACCTGTGACAAAGTGCATAATGTACTTCGCCACATCTCTGGGCGATTTGCGTTTTGCACATTGTCCCATGGGGAAGGAGAGGTTTGTCCTATAAAAAAGGTAAAAAAAATAAAATAAAATAAAAATCACCGGTAAGCAAAAAAGTTAATGTTCTGTTCAAAAAGTTTATAAAAGTTAATGTTCCATTCAAATGTTATTATAAAGTTAATGTCAATAAATTTATTGCGTTGCGGCCTGGTTTTTTCTTTTTTTTTTTTTTTTTACCTTCTAGGTGGACCAACCGATGAACCAGCTGCAGCACTGATGTGCATTCTGACAGAAGCATTGCGCTGCTGTCAGATTACACAAAGGTTGGTATATGCGGCGCTGCAAGACGAGATTTCTCCTCTGCAGTAAAAAAGATACGTTTGCCGAGGCATATGAGCTGAGGGGCGGTGTTCATATGCTTTGGCAAACACTTTGTATATATATAAAAAAAATAAAAAATCCCGGCAATGATTTATTCATCTACATCGATTGATGTGAATGGAGAAATCGGGTTTGCCAGGGCATACGAGCTAAGTGGGTTTGGATGTTGGGCAGAGCTCCTATGTCCTGGCAGACGCCTTTCCCCTCCTTTTTTTTTTTTTGGCAGAGATTTTTTCATCCACATTGATCGATGCGAATGAAGAAATCTGTGCCGTTCATTTTTTTTTTCAGCCCAGAGGCTGAACGGAGAAAAAAAATCTCATTACCCGTATGCTCAATATAAGGAGAATAGCAGAAACTCCTAATGCTGGCCATACATGTAATAATTGTGGAGACCCTCAAATGCCAGGGCAGTACAAACACCCCACAAATGACCCCATTTTGGAAAGCTGACACCCCAAGGTATTCGCTGAGGGGCATACTGAGTCCATGAAAGATTGGAATTTTTGTCCCAAGTTAGCGGAAAAGGAGACTTTGTGAGAAAAAACAAAAAAAAATCAATTTCCGCTAACTTGTGCAAAAAAAATAATAACTTCTATGAACTCGCCATGCCCCTCATTGAATACCTTGGGGTGTCTTCTTTCCAAAATGGGGTCACATGAGGGGTATTTATACTGCCCTGGCATTTTAGGGGCCCTAAAGCGTGAGAAGAAGTCTGGGATCCAAATGTCTAAAAATGCCCTCCTAAAAGGAATTTGGGCCCTTTTGCGCATCTAGGCTGCAAAAAAGTGTCACACATGTGGTATCGCCGTACTCAGGAGAAGTTGGGCAATGTGTTTTTGGGTGTCTTTTTACATATACCCATGCTGGTTGAAAGAAATATCTCTCTAAAATGACAACTTTGTATAAAAAAATGGGAAAAGTTGACTTTTAGAGAGATATTTCTCTCACCCAGCATGGGTATATGTAAAAATACACCCCAAAACACATTGCCCTACTTCTTCCGAGTACGGCGATACCACATGTGTGACACTTTTTTGCAGCCTAGGTGGGCAAAGGGGCCCACATTCTAAAGAGCACCTTTAGGATTTCACAGGGCATTTTTAACACATTTTGATTTCAAACTACTTCTCACGCATTAGGGCCCCTAAAATGCCAGGGCCAGACAGTACAAACACCTCAAGGTATTTTGTGATGGGCATAGTGAGTTCATGGAAGTTTTTATTTTTTGTCACAAGTTAGTGGAATATGAGACTTTGTAAGAAAAAAATAAATCATCATTTTCCGCTAACTTGTGCCAAAAAAATAAAAAATTCTAGGAACTCGCCATGCCCCTCACGGAATACCTTGGGGTGTCTTCTTTCCAAAATGGGGTCACTTGTGGGGTAGTTATACTGCCCTGGCATTTTAGGGGCCCTAAGGCATGAGAAGTAGTTTGAAATCAAAATGTGTAAAAAATGCCCTGTGAAATCCTAAAGGTGCTCTTTGGAATTTGGGCCCCTTTGCCGACCTAGGCTGTCTTTTTACATATACCCATGCAGGGTGAGAGAAATATCTCTCTAAAAGACAACTTTTCCCATTTTTTTATACAAAGTTGACATTTGACAGAGATATTTATCTCACCCAGCATGGGGATGTGTAAAAAGACACCCCAAAACACATTGCCCAACTTCTCCTGAGTACGGCGATACCACATGTGTGACACTTTTTTGCAGCCAAGGTGGGCAAATGGGCCCAAATTCCAAAGAGCACCTTTAGGATTTCACAGGGCATTTTTTACACATTTTGATTTCAAACTACTTCTCACGCATTAGGGCCCCTAAAATGCCAGGGCAGTATAACTACCCCACAAGTGACCCATTTTGGAAAGAAGACACCCCAAGGTATTTCGTGATGGGCATAGTGAGTTCATAGAAGTTTTTATTTTTTGTCACAAGTTAGTGAAATATGAGACTTTGTAAGAAAAAAAAAAATCCACATTTTCCGCTAACTTGTGACAAAAAATAAAAAGTTCTATGAACTCACTATGCCCATCAGCGAATACCTTAGGGTGTCTACTTTCCGAAATGGGGTCATTTGTGGGGTGTTTGTACTGTCTGGCCATTGTAGAACCTCAGGAAACATGACACGTGCTTAGAAAGTCAGAGCTGCTTCAAAATGCGGAAATTCACATTTTTGTACCATAGTTTGTAAACGCTATAACTTTTACCCAAACCATTTTTTTTTTTTAACCAAGCATTGTTTTTTTTATCAAAGACATGTAGAACAATAAATTTAGAGAGTAATTTATATAGAAATTTTTTTTTTTTTCTTAAAAAAAAATTACAACTGAAAGTGAAAAATGAAATTTTTTGGAAAAAATTTCGATAAATTTCGATTAATAACAAAAAAAGTAAAAATGGCAGCATTAATGAAATACCACCAAATGAAAGCTCTATTAGTGAGAAGAAAAGGAGGTAAAATTCATTTGGGTGGTAAGTTGTATGACCGAGCAATAAACCGTGAAAGTAGTGTAGTGCAGAATTGCAAAAAGTGGTCTGGTCATTAAGGGGTTTTAAGCTAGGGGAGCTGAGGTGGTTAATAGTGAAATTTCTGGGATCTTCACGTTGACCAGTAAATATTTTCATATACTGAGCATATCAGCATGCTCCAGTAGGATATAATATGTTAAAACTAAAAGTATAATAATCTTTATAAGGGTAGGTTCACATCTCTGCTAAAGGTAATCTGGTAATCTGTTCCAGCAGAGAGACAGATTACCAGAGTACTCGTAGATAGATAAGATAAGATGCCTTTATTGTCACTGTACAATACAATGTAATGCAATGTAATACAATGAAATGTTGTTTGGAGCAATCCTAGATGCCATGGACAGAGGAACAAGAACTGACATTTAAATTAAAGCATTACACTAGAAAAAAAAAAAAACGTTGCACTAGAAAGCATTACTATTCACAGTTCACAGCGCATATATATATATATAGCAAGAGCAAAGTAGGAAGTGCTTATGAGTATATGTGCACACTGATTCAGACACCACTGCAGGCCTAGGTCGTATCCAACCTAGCCAGATATCACTGGGCACTGCTGGATCCCCATTGACTATAATAGGATCCTATATTTGTCAGACCCAAAGCCGGCATTTATGCCGGAAAGCCGTTAGATCCAGGGCCGGCGTCATAACCCGGCATCCCGGGCAAGTGCCGGGGCCCAATGCTCCTGGGGGGGCCCACTGAGCTGCTATGAGCACTTCCATCAATACAGATGGGAGCTCTCACTGCTGTCATTTCACATACGCAGTACCCCTCTGGTGGGCCCTCTGAGCTGCAGAGACTCAGGACACGCCCCCTCTACACAGGACACGCCCCCTCTACACAGGACACACGCTGCCTGAGGAGACTGGAGAGAGACCGCACGGCTGGAGCTGGAGCAGAGAAGTGTGGAGACAGTCTGTGAGTGAGTCTGCACTGTGACTGTCTCTTCTCTGTGGGACAGAAGGAAAGGGGGGGGGGACTCTTCCATCTGCTGCTGCTTCATTCTATTTAGTTGTGTTACTGTTTTATTAAGCTGATTGTCTCCATGACACCTGCCCCCCCCCCCATATCCTGTCCTATATCACCCTTATGGAGCCCCTGCTGTCTCCTTTCCTCCCTCATGTATCCAGAGCTCCTGTCCCACCCTCCTATCTCCTATTGCTGCCCTGCACAGACCTCCTGCCACTACTTGTATGAATCCCCCTCAGAGCCCCTTCCACCTACTTGCTGTGTCCACCCCTCCTGTCCATCCAGGGCCCCGGGCCCCTGTCTCACTCCTCTGCCTCTCATTATGGTGGCATCTGAACCGCATTCACCATAAGGACCTTCTAACATCACAGGGTCATGTGACTGTGCCCCCCACCCCGTACTGTGCCCCCCACCCTGTGCAGTGCCCATAGTCATTCCCTGTACTGTGCCCTCTTATACCCTTTTATCCGGTCACTGTATGGTGGTTTTATCCTTGTATGGCGGTGTTATCACTATATGGCGGTGTTATCACTATATGGCGGTGTTATCACTATATGGCGGTGGTATCCAATAACTGGATGGCCATAACTGTATCCCTTTCTGCCCACACCACTTTTTTTAGACCTGGCATGAGCGGGGAAAGATACAGATTGCGGTGTTAAGGACCTTTGCGCCACATCTGTGTCAGAAATACGCCTAATATAGACGTATTTCTATATAATAAATGACCCCCTAATCGTATGATTATTCGGGGGGTGGGGCTAATATCTTTATATTATATAGATTCTAGTGTATTATACTGTGCCCTGTATTTTCCAGTAGAAAATGATCCTTGGGAAGCACAGTCCTCATCCCTGACCACCAGGACCAGGTAGCGCTCTGTCAGTACATGGCGGCCTCCCCTCTCCTCCATGCTGCTCCGCTGTGTACTGGGGCTTATTCTGACACTAGGGCTGGGTTCACATCACATTTTTGCCATCCATTTAATGCATACTGAAAATGTACAGTATGCATTGACAGATGCCTCAGACTGATGCCGTACAGTGGCGTCCGTTCACCATACAGTTCCATGGTAAAAAAACATATACGTTAACGTATGCATTTTTTACTTGACTCTGCAGGATACAAAAACGTGGAGTGCTGCACATGTGTATACATCAAACCGATAGGAAAAACGTAATGTGAACACACATTGGGGGGGAGGGGGCGTACTAAATTTTGCTGTGGGGCCCAGTCAGTTCTAGCTCCATCACTGCACATCTCCTTCTCTCCTCCAGGCCTGGCTCACTGCTGCAGCGGGCCGGAGGAGAGAAGGAGCGCAGGGAGCTGCGGTTAGTGAATGACAGGACCACCAGCTCCCCTGCAATGATAGGTATGTGAGGGGGCCACTGGGGGGTCATTCATCACATTGTGAGGGTCCCTTACACAGTATAATGACTCCCAGTGCCCCCCATTTAGTATAATGATCCCCATTGACCCTCCATTTAGCATAATGACCACACGATCCCCCATTAAATATAATAACCCCTCGTGCCCCCTCCATACAGTATAACCCCCAGTGTGGGGGCGACTGGGGGTCATTATTCTGAATGGAGGGTCACTGTGGGGTCATTATACTATGAGGGCCCTTTACATAGTATAATGACCCCCAGTGTCCCCCATTTAGTATAATGATCACCAATGACCCTCAATTCAGTATAATGACCCCCAGAGCCCCCTCCATACAGTATTCCCCCCGTGTGGGGGCTACTGGGGGTCATTCAGGGCCGGCTCCAGGTTCATGTGGGGAGCTGGGAGCTGCGGTTAGTGAATGACAGGACCACCAGCTCCCCTGCAATGATAGGTATGTGAGGGGGCCACTGGGGGGTCATTCATCACACTGTGAGGGTCCCTTACACAGTATAATGACTCCCAGTGCCCCCCATTTAGTATAATGATCCCCATTGACCCTCCATTTAGCATAATGACCACCAGAGCCCCCATTAAATATAATAACCCCTCGTGCCCCCTCTATACAGTATAACCCCCAGTGTGGGGGCGACTGGGGGTCATTATTCTGAATGGAGGGTCACTGTGGGGTCATTATACTGTGAGGGCCCTTTACATAGTATAATGACCCCCAGTGTCCCCCATTTAGTATAATGATCACCAATGACCCTCCATTCAGTATAATGACCCCCAGAGCCCCCTCCATACAGTATTCCCCCCGTGTGGGGGCTACTGGTGGTCATTCAGGGCCGGCTCCAGGTTCATGTGGGGAGCTGGGAGCTGCGGTTAGTGAATGACAGGACCACCAGCTCCCCTGCAATGATAGGTATGTGAGGGGGCCACTGGGGGGTCATTCATCACACTGTGAGGGTCCCTTACACAGTATAATGACTCCCAGTGCCCCCCATTTAGTATAATGATCCCCATTGACCCTCCATTTAGCATAATGACCACCAGAGCCCCCATTAAATATAATAACCCCTCGTGCCCCCTCTATACAGTATAACCCCCAGTGTGGGGGCGACTGGGGGTCATTATTCTGAATGGAGGGCCACTGTGGGGTCATTATACTGTGAGGGCCCTTTACATAGTATAATGACCCCCAGTGTCCCCCATTTAGTAATGATCACCAATGACCCTCCATTCAGTATAAATACCCCCAGAGCCCCCTCCATACAGTATTCCCCCAGTGTGGGGGCTACTGGGGGTCATTATTCTAAATGGGGGCGACTGGGGGTTATTATTCTGAATGCAGGGCCACAGGTGGTCATTATACAGTGGGGGGGAATTGGGGGTTCATTATACTGTGTGAAGGGCCACTAGTAGTCATTATACTGTATAGGGGCCAATGGGGGTCATTATACCGTGTAGGAGCCACAGGGGGACATGTCAATGTAAAAAAATGCCTCATGGGGGCCCACTGGGATTTATCGCCCAAGGGCCCACATGAACCTGGAGCCGGCCCTGGTTAGATCCCATTACTATAGTCAATGGGGAACTGGCAGTGTTCGGCGGTGTGTGCAGCAGTATCCAGCTATTGTATGCCGGTTATGGTGACTCCAGTAGACTGTCCCTTTGCCGGAAGAGACTACTAATACCTATTTTTAGCGGAGATGTGAACGTAGCCTAATAATTTATATTAAACTTTATAAAAAATCTGAACTAATCAAAAGAAATAAAAAATGAGACACAAGAAGAGATATAAGACATAAATAAGATATAAGAGATATCTAAACCAGGGATCATCAACCTCTGGCGCTCCAGCTGTTGTATAACTACAACTCCCAGAATCCTCCTTTCACTTCTATGGAAGTTACAAGAATAACCAAGCAAGTGTGAAAGCTGGGAGTTGTAGTTTCACAGCAGCTGGAGTGCCAAAGATTGCTGACTCCTGATCTAAAAAATTCCTAATGTTATTTTGCCGTTACCCCTTTTCTTGGGGCTGAAGAACAGTCGCATCAGATAGCTTTAACTTCACTCTAAACTACAATAACATTTAAACCAACAAGAGCACTGCGGCCCAGTTTTATACTTAACACAGCAATTTTTTTGCTTTTCATCTCCACATTTCAAATGCCATGATGTTTTTGCTCTTCCTTCGACATAGGCATATGAGGGCGTGTTTTTGTGCGAAAAGGTTCGATTTTTTTTAAAAGCATCATTTAGCTATCATAATTTTTTAACCTTTTAATGTTTTCTTCAATGGAGCTGTATGAGGGCTTGTGGAATAAACAAAAAAACAGCAATTTTTTTACATTTGTATGCCGTTCACCATATGGGATAATAAAATCATAGAATTTCATCCATCCTATGAGTCATATGGACATGGTGATAGAAAATACAATTAAACTGCTGGGATCAGAGTTAACTCCAAGCACTTGCAGTGTGCCAGCTGTATAATATACCTGGCACCTGCAAGTGATGGCATAGGCATAGATTCTGAGCCCATGCCATCACAGCACTGTACATGTACAGCGATGTGCACTACTTACTTTCAGCACTGTACAAGTACAGCAAAGGACTTAACATCAACATAGCTGCCCCAGGCCCATCATGTTTGAAGGGAATATGTCACCAGGTTTATGCTGACCTATCTGACGGCAGAAACAGTATTGACAGAGACCCTGATTATAGCACTGGTTCGCTTAATGGATGTCTTGCTGTAGTATCTGTTAAACCCCACTTTATCAGTCTTCCTGCTGATGGACAGCAGTCTCTAATGCCTAACCCCCTACTGTGCATAGGGAGAAAGCTGGCAATCAGCAGAAGTTGGACAGTTAGAAGGAAGCCCATGATGACTACTGGTGAACACACATCATACAGAGAGCTCCAACGCTGGGCTTAGACCCAGTTGATCAAGTGATTTTATATAAACTACCGCAAGACATTCAATAACTGATACACCCGGGAATCAGGGTCTCTGTCACTACTTTATGCAGCTGGTGAGAGATTCCCTTTAATAGTTGGTATTCCTAACTGCTTCGCTGTAGTGCTGAAGTCTGCTAAAATGACTTGTAAAAAATATGTTCTAGGTCAATAAGTGTGCTTCCATTGCTAAACTAAGCCATAACATCCTGATCTTGAGGGTACAGCATCTGAGACCCCCACTGATCCAGTGAATGAAGGGAGAAAGTCATTTGGCTTTTCTCCAGAACAACAAAGCGTCCAGCCACCCAATGTGCAGGGATCAGGCACATGTCATCACCAGCTGGTTCCATGAAATGGACAATGCATTCTGTGCAGTACTCTGCCTTCACTAGATTAAAATCCAGTACAGCACCTTTCGGGTGTAGTGGAAGAAGAGATTCATGGCATTAATGTGCAGTTGAAAATGCTATCATGGACCTGATTATAGCAACATGGACCAGAAACCCTGAGGAATGTTTCCAGTACCTCATTGAATTCATGTCACAAATGTTGAGTGAGTGTTATACTGATGTCATAGAAGGTTCATTATACTGGAGAATGCCCAGAAGATTCAGCAGACCATGAATTTCTAAGGTATCCAGTTATCAATAAAAATGTGAGTCCTGGAGTTTGCAAATGGTCTTATGACTTTCTTCTCACCACCTCTATATGTGACAATTAGGGATGAGCTAGATCCAAAGTTGCTTCACTCAAAACTTTGTTTCAATGCTGTATGGAGATCCATCTCCATACAGCATTAAAATGTATGGGCTCTGGCGAGGCAAATTCGTTATCATCGAAGTCTCGCGGGACTTAAAGGGAACCTGTCATCAACTTTTTGCTGACCTCACTGAGGGCAGCATAAAATAGTGACAGAGATGCTGATCTCAGTGGTGTGTCACTCATGAGCTAAAAGTAAGTGATTGCTGAGCACCAGCATCATAATCATTGCAGCCCAGGCCTTGAAAAGAGTCAAATCTACCTGAGAAGAGTCATGGTTAGTCATAATCTCCTGCTCTCTCACCCATCTGCTGGTGATTGGCAGTTTTCTCCTAGAGAGAAAGGGGAAAAACTCGGTAGAAGACTGTCAATCATCAGCAGGTGGGCAGGAGAGCAGGACTTCATGAATAACCAGGACTCTTCTCAGGTGGCCGGGACTCTTTTCCAGGCCCAGTCTGCAAGGATTGTGATGTTTGTTCTCGGCAACCACTTACTTTTAACTTATAAATGACAGACCGCTGAAATCAACTCACCTGTCTCTACTTTATACTGCTGTTAGTATGGGCAGCATAAAGTTGATGACAGGTTGATGACAATCTTCTGCCGCAAGTGTGAAAGTACTCTAAGTGAATAACTTTGTGACTTGATTTTTCAACATGAAAACCATTTTAAAACTTGGTACCTCGGTACCGAAGCTGACTTTGGATACCTGTTTTAAAATGGTTTTCCATTTTAATAATTGAATGTCTAAGTTATTCACCGAAGTCTCGAAAGACTCATTTCACCTTGTCCGAACCTATACATTTGAATACTGTAAGGAGACAAATCTCCATGCAGTATTCAAACAAAGTTTTGACCAAAGCGACTTCGGATCTAGGATTCAAAACTTGCTTCCCTCAACATTACAGACAATGAAAGAGTCTGTCTGGCAAGGAAGAAGGTTAATAATATGAAAAGTCAAAGTATCAAAGTTTATAAATTAAGAAATATAAAAACTCCTAATAATTTTTACATCAGCGGTGCGTGCCCATTATTGCGCCGCTACTTCAGGCAGACACGATGCCACTCCACTCACCCTGTGTCAGTTGCAGGTGCAGCAGGCCCAGGCATCAGCGCTCTGTGTGTCTACACTGCGTGCAGAATTATTAGGCAAATGAGTATTTTGACCACATCATCCTCTTTATGCATGTTGTCTTACTCCAAGCTGTATAGGCTCGAAAGCCTACTACCAATTAAGCATATTAGGTGATGTGCATCTGTGTAATGAGAAGGGGTGTGGTCTAATGACATCAACACCCTATATTAGGTGTGCATAATTATTAGGCAACTTCCTTTCCTTTGGCAAAATGGGTCAAAAGAAGGACTTGACAGGCTCAGAAAAGTCAAAAATAGTGAGATATCTTGCAGAGGGATGCAGCACTCTTAAAATTGCAAAGCTTCTGAAGCGTGATCATCGAACAATCAAGCGTTTCATTCAAAATAGTCAACAGGGTCGCAAGAAGCGTGTGGAAAAACCAAGGCGCAAAATAACTGCCCATGAACTGAGAAAAGTCAAGCGTGCAGCTGCCAAGATGCCACTTGCCACCAGTTTGGCCATATTTCAGAGCTGCAACATCACTGGAGTGCCCAAAAGCACAAGGTGTGCAATACTCAGAGACATGGCCAAGGTAAGAAAGGCTGAAAGACGACCACCACTGAACAAGACACACAAGCTGAAACGTCAAGACTGGGCCAAGAAATATCTCAAGACTGATTTTTCTAAGGTTTTATGGACTGATGAAATGAGAGTGAGTCTTGATGGGCCAGATGGATGGGCCCGTGGCTGGATTAGTAAAGGGCAGAGAGCTCCAGTCCGACTCAGACGCCAGCGAGGTGGAGTACTGGTTTGGGCTGGTATCATCAAAGATGAGCTTGTGGGGCCTTTTCGGGTTGAGGATGGAGTCAAGCTCAACTCCCAGTCCTACTGCCAGTTTCTGGAAGACACCTTCTTCAAGCAGTGGTACAGGAAGAAGTCTGCATACTTCAAGAAAAACATGATTTTCATGCAGGACAATGCTCCATCACACGCGTCCAAGTACTCCACAGCGTGGCTGGCAAGAAAGGGTATAAAAGAAGAAAATCTAATGACATGGCCTCCTTGTTCACCTGATCTGAACCCCATTGAGAACCTGTGGTCCATCATCAAATGTGAGATTTACAAGGAGGGAAAACAGTACACCTCTCTGAACAGTGTCTGGGAGGCTGTGGTTGCTGCTGCACGCAATGTTGATGGTGTACAGATCAAAACACTGACAGAATCCATGGATTGCAGGCATTTGAATGTCCTTGCAAAGAAAGGTGGCTATATTGGTCACTGATTTGTTTTTGTTTTGTTTTTGAATGTCAGAAATGTATATTTGTGAATGTTGAGATGTTATATTGGTTTCACTGGTAAAAATAAATAATTGAAATGGGTATATATTTGTTTTTTGTTAAGTTGCCTAATAATTATGCACAGTAATAGTCACCTGCACACACAGATATCCCCCTAAAATAGCTAAAACTAAAAACAAACTAAAAACTACTTCCAAAAATATTCAGCTTTGATATTAATGAGTTTTTTGGGTTCATTGAGAACATGGTTGTTGTTCAATAATAAAATTAATCCTCAAAAATACAACTTGCCTAATAATTCTGCACTCCCTGTATTAGGGATGTTCTTCATTGAAGCTGACCTCATTCTACAGTATTGCAAGAGTTATACTCTCATTTGGTTCTGTGTGTAGCTGCTAGGATGTTTCTAATCTGTAATTAGCTCCTGCTACAGTCAGGTCCATAAATATTGGGACATAAACACAATTCTAAAATTTTTGGCTCTATACACCACCACAATGGATTTGAAATGAAACAAACAAGATGTGCTTTAACTGCAGACTGTCAGCTTTAATTTGAGGGTATTTACATCCAAATCAGGTGAACGGTGCAGGAATTACAACAGTTTGCATATGTGCCTCCCACTTGTTAGGGGACCAAAAGTAATGGGACAGAATAATAATCATAAATCAAACTTTCACTTTTTAATACTTGGTTGCAAATCCTTTGCAGTCAATTACAGCCTGAAGTCTGGAACGCATAGACATTACCAGACGCTGGGTTTCATCCCTAGTGATGCTCTGCCAGGCCTCTACTGCAACTGTCTTCAGTTCCTGCTTGTTCTTGGGGCATTTTCCCTTCAGTTTTGTCTTCAGCAAGTGAAATGCATGCTCAATCGGATTCAGATCAGGTGATTGACTTGGCCATTGCATAACATTCCACTTCTTTCCCTTAACCCCTTCCCGACCTTTGACGTACTGTTACGTCATGGGAAACACTGAGTTCCTGCAATCTGATGTAATAGTACGTCATAGTGATCGCGCGGGCACCGGAGCGGTGCGCGTGCGATCACTGCAGGGGCCCGGCAGTCCGTGGTAGGCGGGCCCCTGCTGTATCCGCCGACATCGCTGTAAAAGCCGATGCCAGCGGATTAACCACTTCTATGCCGTGGTCCCCGCTGATCGCGACATAGAAGAGGTTTGTGTCGGGTGAGGTAGAGCATCGAGTCCCCGCACTGCTGTGGCGGGGACCCGATGCGACACAAGGCAGCCCGATGCCATGCAGAGGCTGCCCAATGCCTTGCACGGCATAAGGAACTGCCTTCTACGGGAGCCGAGGAGATCCAGATGTATTGTAATGCATTGCAGAGGGGATCAGACCCCCAAAAGTAAATGTCATAAATAAAGTAAAGTAAAAAACATTTTAAAAAAATGTGTTTTTAATAAAATTATTAAAGTAATAAAATTAATAAAGTAAAAAAGAAAAAATCACATGATCCACCCTGTCCGATAAACACCATAAAAAAATAAAATAAAAACTGTGTAAAAGAAAGCCATTTTTGTCACCTTACATCACAAAAAGTGCAACACCAAGCGATCAAAAAGGCGTATGCCCCCCAAAATGGTATCAATAAAACCGTCACCTCATCCCGCAAAAAATGAGCCCCTACCTAAGACAATCGCCTAAAAAATAAAAAAAACTATAGCTCTCAGAACATGGAGACACTAAAACATCATTTTTGTTGTGTCAAAACTGCTATTATTGTGCTAAAGTGAAAAAAAAATAAAAAAATGTATACATATTAGGTATCGCCACGTCCATAACAAACAGCTCTATAAAAATATCACATGACCTAACCACTCAGGTGAACACCGTAAAAAAAAAAAAGGTGTAAAAAAAAGCCATTTTTGTCACATTACATCACAAAAATTGCAATAGCAAGTGATCAAAAAGGCATATGCCCCCCAAAATAGTACCAATCAGACCGTCACCTCATCCCGCAAAAAATGAGACCCTACCTGAGAGATTCGGTCAAAAAATAAAAAAGCTATGGCTCTCAGACTATGAGACACTAAAATATGATTATTTTTTGCTTCAAAACTGCTATTATTGTGCTAAAGTGAAAAAAATTTAAAAAGTATACATATTAGGTATTGCCACGTGCTCTATAAAAAAAAGTCACATGACCTAATCCCTAGGTTAAACGCTGTAAAAATACAAAATAAAAATTTTGTTGCCTCACAAAAAACTTAATATAGAGCAATAAAAAATCATATGTACCCCAAAATAGTACCAATAAAACTGGCACCTTATCCCGTAGTTTCCAAAATGTGGTCACTTTTTTCTAGTTTCTACTGTAGGGGTGCATTAGGGGGGCTTCAAATGGGACATGGCATCTAAAAACCAGTTCCGCTAAATTTGCTTTCCAAAAACCATATGGCGTAACTTTCCTTCTGCGCCTTGCCGTGTACCCGTTCAGCAGTTTACGATCACATGTGGGGTGTTTCTGTAAACCGCAGAATCAGGGTAATAAATATTGAGTTTTGTTTGGCTGTTAACCCTTGCTTTGCTACTGGAAAAAATGGATTAAAATGTAAAATCTGCCAAAAAAGTGAAATTCTGAAATTTCATCTCCATTTTTCCATCAATTCTTGTGGAACACCTAAAGGGTTAAGAAAGTTTGTAAAAATCTGTTTTGTATACCTTGAGGGGTGTAGTTTCTAAAATGGGGTCATTTTTGGGTGGTTTCTATTATGTAAGCCTCACAAAGTGACTTCAGACCTGAACTGGTTCTTAAAAAGTGGGTTTTGGAAATTTTCCGAAAAATTTCAAGATTTGCTTCCATACTTCTAAGCCTTCTAACGTCCCCAAAAAATAAAATGTCATTTTCAAAATGATCCAAACATGAAGTAGACATATGGGGAATGTAAAGTAATTACTATTTTTGAAGGTATTACTATTATAAAAGTAGAGAAATTGAAATTTGGAAATTTGCTAATTTTTCAAAAGTTTTGGTAAATTTGGTATTTTTTTAATGAATAATTATTATTTTTTTTACTTATTTTTACCACTGTCATGAAGTACAATATGTGACGAGAAAACATTCTCAGAATGGCCTGTATAAGCAAAAGCGTTTTAAAGTTATCACCACATAAAGTTACCCATGTCAGATTTGCAAAAAATGGCCTGGGCAGGAAGGTGAAAACAGGCCCGGGGTTGAAGGGGTTAAAAACTCTTTGGTTGATTTTGCAGTATGCTTTGGGTCATTGTCCATCTGCACTGTAAAGCGCCGTCCAATGAGTTCTGAAGCATTTGGCTGAATATGAGCAGATAATGTTGCCCGAAACACTTCAGAATTCATCCTGCTGCTTTTGTCAGCAGTCACATCATCAATAAATACAAGTGAACCAGTTCCATTGGCAGCCATACATGCACACACCATGACACTACAACCACCATGCTTTACTAATGAGGTGGTATGCTTAGGATCATGAGGAGTTCCTTTCCTTCTCCATACTCTTCTCTTCCCATCACTTTGGTACAAGTTGATCTTGGTCTCATCTGTTGTTCCAGAACTGATGTTGTTCCAGAACTGTGAAGACTTTTTTAGATGTTGTTTGGCAAACTCTAATCTGGCCTTCCTGTTTTTGAGGCTCACAAATGGTTTACATCTTGTGGTGAACCCTCTGTATTCTGTCTGGTGAAGTCTTCTCATGATTGTTGACTTTGACACACATACACCTACCTCCTGGAGAGTGTTCTTGATCTGGCCAACTGTTGTGAAGGGTGTTTTCTTCACCATATTTCACTGTAGGTACTGTGTTCTTTTCTTTGTAGGCCTCATATTGTTTTCGGTAAACAGTAGAATGATGTGCTTTACCAAAAAGCTCTATCTTGTTCTCATCTGACCACAAGACGTTTTCCCAGAATGATTTTGGCTTACTCAAGTTCATTTTTGCAAAATGTAGTCTTGTTTTTTTATGTCTCTGTGTCAGCAGTGGGGTCCTCCTGGGTCTCCTGCCATAGTGTTTAATTTCATTTAAATGTTGACAGATAGTTCGTGCTGACACTGATGCTCCCTGAGCGTACAGGACAGCTTGAATATCTTTGGAACTTGTTTGGGGCTGCTTATCCACCATCCGGACTATCCTGCGTTGACACCTTTCATCAATTTTTCACTTCCGTCCATGCCCCAGGGAGATTAGCTACAGTGCCATGGGTTGAAACTAGGGTTGTCCCGATACCACTTTTTTAGGACCGAGTACAAGTACCGATACTTTTTTTCAAGTAGTCACCGATACCGAATACCGATACTTTTTTTAAATGTCATGTGACCGTTTTCAAACCACAATACAGACTAAGGATATTTTCTTTAGAATTATGAAGAACTCTATGAACTCAAGACATTTTAAAAGAATAAAACTGTTTTATTTGCTTGTCACGCAGTAGTATAAAACTACAAAACTCAAAGAATTTTCAAAGAACATGTTGATAAATCCCAAAAATATATTTTACAACATCAAAATATATTAACAACAACAATAACTAACACATGTTAAATCACAACCCAACTAAAAGTGCAAAACAGCAAAAAACTGTAACAGTGCATTGTTTAACATGGGGAACAAACATTATGGGATGGATTAACGGCAATATAGGTAATAGAATTATTATTTGTCAAAAGTTAGTGGCAAGTTCTTTTTAAGGAATAAAAGCATCTCTGCATGTTCAGCCATTAGCCTGTTTCTGCTATCCGTAAGCACGTTGGACGCTAAGCTGAACAGTCTTTCACTTTCAACGCTACTGCATGGGGCAGAAAGAAATTTTTGGGCCATTTTAGCCAGAGTTGGAAACCTCACTTTGTGAACTGCCCAGTACTTCAGGGGTTTCTCTGAATGAGGTATGGTGATCTCTCCCAGGTAAGCTTCCAGCTGTATAGTAGCAGCTTTTGGAGCACTGCTTTCCGATGTAGATGAACCTTCACCAGCAATTTCCGCAAATACACTGGACAGACTGGTACCTGGCTGGTCACAGTGAGGTCTTTTGGAAGCTTGTTCTTCATGATCCTCAGATACTATTGTCTCATCAGAAAAGTTTTGCAGTTCCTGTAATAACATTTCTTTTGCCTCCCTGGAAGTTTCTGAATTACCAAAAAATCGATCTTTATACCTTGGATCCAGTAAAGTTGCGATAGAGTAAAGGGGGTTTCTCTCAGTATCAGAAAAGCGCTTCTGCAAAGAAGCAAGCAAAGTGCTCCTCATTGTTTTGATGCCCTGGTCGTCATCCACTTTTGACAAAACTTTCTGTAGCACTGTTACTGCAGGAATAACATCAGAGGCGAAAGCATCAGAACAACTGACTTGGCGGGTCATCTCCTCAAATGGAGCCAAGATATTGAGCAACTTCTCTATCAGGTTCCACTGGTTTGAAGTAATGGTGGCAGGGAGCTCATGTTCAGACGAATAGACTCCAAGGGCACGTTTCTGCTCAAATAGACTCTTCAGCATGTAAAATGTGCTGTTCCAACGAGTTTGCACGTCTTGCTGGAGTCTTTTTACTGCCTGACCAAGGTCTTTCTGGATGTCCTGCAGCCGAGAGTATGCCAGAGTAGAATGCTTGAAGTGGCCAATTATTCTGCGCCCGACTCCCACAGCATCTGAAATGCTGCGCTGTGACAACAGTCCCTCTGTGACGGCAAGCTGCAATGTGTGCGCAACACATGAAATACTGGGAAGTCCAGCATCTTCCATACCCTTTATCATGTTTTTGGCATTGTCCCGGACCACAACATGAACCAAACTTTTTGGAATTGCCCAATTCTGAAGCATTTCCTCAAATATGTTGGCAATTGCTTGACCGGTGTGGGAGCCTTCAAATTTTGTAGCATGGAGCATGACCTGATGCAGAGAGAATTCGCCGTCTATCCACTGCGCCGTTAAACTGATAAGAGACAGTGGACTCACACTGCTGCTCCAGATGTCTGTTGTGAAGCTAATTGCCTTAATGTCGTTCTGCAACATGATGGTAATGTGCTTTTGAACCGCACCATGGATCTTTGGTAAGATGACGTCCGTTATGTAGTGGCGACTGGGAATGTCATACTTTGGCTCTAACACGTTAAGAAATTGCTGAAAAGCCATGTTCTCAACAACGGAAAGAGGTTGATCATTCAAAATAATAAATTTGGTGAGGGCATCTGTTATCTTTACAGCTCTGGGGTTGTCTCTTGACAGCTTTTCTCTTCTGGCAAAAGTTTGTTGCAAAGTTGGCTGCTGAGTGCTAGTGCTGGCGGTAAACTCTGCATGCTCAGTTTTATGTTTTATTTTCAAATGCTTTATCAGATTACTGGTATTGAAAGAGCTGATTTTTGTACCTCCTCTCGATAATTTTACAGAGCAAAGTTTACACTCTGCAATCCGTCGGTTGTCCTCATTAATTTTAAAATACTTCCACACAGCTGACATTCTGCTGGTGTTTCTGTGCAGTGTGAACTGAAAGGTGTTGATAATTTGCACGACCTTGGGTGAAAAAGGCAAAATAAAAAAAATAAGCATCCATTGTTTAACTACTTTTTTATCGGGCAGTGGCACTCTCACCCCTTCCTGCCCAGGCCAATTTTCAGCTTTCAGCGCTGTCACACTTTGAGTGATATTTGCGCAATGCGCAGTCATGCTACACCGTACTTTCCTTTTTTTTGTTTTTATAAAAAAAAAATTTCACACAAATAGAGCTTATTTTGGTGGTATTCATTTTATTTAATCACTGCAGTGCCTTTTTTAAAAAAAAAAACAGAAACATGAATAAGAAGCCTTTCTTGGGTTCCAGGAAAAGGGGACAGCTGCGCCAACTAAATGAAAGATTAAATAGCATACAGCAAGCATGTCAAACTCAAAGGCTAACATGGGCCAAAAAAACAAAATTTAAGTTTATGTGGGCCGCATCAAAAAAAAAAAAAAAAAATCGTACAGTTTCATAGAACAACATTGTTGTTTCATGACTGCTGACCCCCAACATCCCGTTGCCCAATAACACAAGTGAGACCTATATATATATACAAATATTAAACTTCACTATAAGACGCACCTAGGTTTTTGAGGAGGAAAATAAGAAAAAAATATTTTTAACCAAAAGTTGTGCTTTTGGTGGGCTTTGAATTAATGGTGGTCTGTGCATGACACTATTATGGGGGATCTGTGGATGACGCACTGTCATGTGGGGGATCTGTGGATGGCACTGTTATGGGGGACCTGTGGATGGCACTGTTATGGGGGACCTGTGGATGGCACTGTTATGGGGGATCTGTGGATGGCACTGTTATGGGGGATCTGTGGATGGCGCTGTTATGGGGGATCTGTGGATGGCACTGTTATGGGGGATCTGTGGATGGCACTGTTATGGGGATCTGTGGATGGTGCTGTTATGGGGGATCTGTGGATGGCACTGTTATGGGGATCTGTGGATGGCACTGTTATGGGGATCTGTGGATGGTGCTGTTATGGAGGGTTGTGTGGATGGCACTGTTATGGGGGATCTGTGGATGGCACTGTTATGGGGATCTGTGGATGGTGGTGTTATGGGGGATCTGTGGATGGCACTGTTATGGGGATCTGTGGATGGCACTGTTATGGGGATCTGTGGATGGTGCTGTTATGGGGGATCTGTGGATGGCACTGTTATGGGGATCTGTGGATGGTGCTGTTATGGGGGATCTGTGGATGGCACTGTTATGGGGATCTGTGGATGGCACTGTTATGGGGATCTGTGGATGGCACTGTTATGGGGATCTGTGGATGGCACTGTTATGGGGGATCTGTGGATGGCACTGTTATGGGGGATCTGTGGATGGCACTGTTATGGGGATTTGTGGATGGCACTGTTATGGGGATCTGTGGATGGTACTGCTATGGGGTGGGATATCTGTGGATGGCATTGTTATGGGGTGGGGGGATCTGAGGATGGCATTGTTATTTGGTGGGGGATCTGTGGATGGTGCTGTAACTTATAGGGGATCTGTGGATGGAACTGTTATGGGGAGGATCTGTGGATGACACTGCTATATGTCATCCACAGATCCCCCTCATAACAGTGTCCCCCAATACACCGGGCCCCGCCGCTCACCGAAGTATTTATAAACGTGAATCCTTATCCTGTTATTAAGTTGAACTAACGCTGCCCTCTCCCATGTTCCCCTGTAACCCCCTGTATCCCCACAGCACTTACTTAAGCTTCCATAGCAGGCAGAGCGGACGGCACCAGTAACGTACGTCACTCACTGACGTCGCGCGTCTGCTCCGCCTGCTTCATTCATAAAGTGGGCGGAGCAGGCGCTCTACGTCAGTGAGTGACGTTACTGCTGCCGTCTGCTCTGCCTGCTATGGAAGCTTAAGTAAGTGCTGTGGGGATACAGGGGGATACAGGGGAGCATGGGAGAGGCAAGGGTTAGTTCAACTTAATAACAGGATAAGGATTCTGCGGAAAAAAAAAAAGTATTCTATTTATGTATCGGGGCGGGGTATCGGCGGCTGAGTACCGCCGAGAAAACTCGGAATCGGTCCCGATACCGATACTAGTATCGGTATCGGGACAACCCTAGTTGAAACGTCTAGATAATGTTGTGCACTGTGGACAAAGGCAAATCTAGATCTTTGGAGATGGACTTGCAACCTTGAGATTGTTGATATTTTTCCACAATTTTGGTTTTCAAGTCCTCAGACAATTCTCTTCTCCTCTTTCTGTTGTCCATGCTTAGTGTGGCGAACACAGACACACAATGTAAAGACTAAGTGAACTTCTCTCCTTTTTATCTGCTTTCATGTGTGATTTTTATATTGCCCATACCAGTCAGTGTGGTTTAATATAAGAACTGTGAAAGAGTCCCACCACACAAAAACAAAAGTTTTAGATTTTAGAAAAACAGACTTTTCAAAAATGAAATTAGTCATAAATGAGTCCTTATCAGACTGGAACGGATTACATGGAGTCCAGGAGAAATAGGACTACTTAAAAGGTGCATTATTGAAGGCAACAGAAAATTGCATTAGACTTGTCAGTAAAAGCAAAAAAAGGAAGAGACCACTGTGGTACTCAGCAGAAGTGGCCCAAATCATTAAAAATAAAAAGCTAGCATTTTGTAATTATAAAAAAAACCCAGAGCAATGAAGATAAGGAAATCTACAAGATTAGGCAGAGAGAGGCCAAGCAAGTTATAAGAACTTCTAAAGCGCAGGCAGAAGAAAAACTAGCTCAGTCTATGAAAAAAGGGGATAAGACATTCTTCAGATATATAAATGAAAAAAGGAAATTAAAACAAGGAATAACTAAATTAAAAACAAAGGACGGAAGGTATGTAGAAGAGAATAAAGGGCTAGCCGACTGCCTTAATGAATACTTCTGTTCAGTTTTTACAAAAGAAAAAGGAGAAGGACCTCCACTAGAAAGGATGACTAATACATCATTTGATGCATGTATCTTTACAGAGGAAGATGTTCTAAGTTTGCTGTCTAAGGTGAAGACAAATAAGTCACAGGGGCCTGATGAGATACACCTAAAATTATTAAAAGAGCTTAGTGGTGAGCTGGCAAAACCGCTAACAGATTTATTTAACCAATCATTAGTAACA
Source organism: Bufo bufo (assembly GCF_905171765.1). Taxonomy (NCBI): domain Eukaryota; kingdom Metazoa; phylum Chordata; class Amphibia; order Anura; family Bufonidae; genus Bufo; species Bufo bufo. The sequence continues at coordinate 125,303,193 of NC_053391.1, read as the reverse complement.
GGAGTCGTCCCGGAAGATTGGAAATTGGCAAATGTCGTGCCCATTCACAAGAAAGGTAGTAGGGAGGAATCGAGCAACTATAGACCAGTGAGTCTGACATCAATAGTAGGCAAATTAATGGAAACCCTATTAAAGGATAGGATTGTGGAACATCTAAAATCCCATGGATTGCAAGATGAATAACAACATGGGTTTACTTTAGGGAGATCATGTCAAACAAACCTTATAGATTTTTTTGACTGGGTGACTAAAATAATAGACGGTGGAGGTGCAGTAGACATCGCATATCTAGATTTTAGTAAGGCTTTTGACACTGTCCCACATAGAAGACTTATCAATAAACTGCAGTCATTGAGCATGGACTCCCATATTGTTGAGTGGATTAGGCAGTGGCTGAGTGACAGACAGCAGAGGGTTGTAGTCAATGGAGAACATTCAAAACAAGGTCATGTTACCAGTGGGGTTCCACAGGGATCTGTACTGGGACCAATTTTGTTTAATATCTTCATAAGTGATATTGCAAAAGGCCTCGATGGTAAGGTTTGTCTTTTTGCTGATGACACAAAGATATGTAACAGGGTTGATGTTCCTGGAGGGAAACGCCAAATGGAAAAGGATTTAGGAAAACTAGAAGAATGGTCAGAACTCTGGCAACTGAAATTTAATGTGGATAAGTGCAAGATAATGCACCTGGGGCGTAAAAACCCAAGGGCAGAATATTGAATATTTGACACAGTCCTGACCTCAGTATCTGAGGAAAGGGATTTAGGAGTAATTATTTCAGAAGACTTAAAGGTGGGAAGACAATGTAATAGAGCAGCACGAAATGCCAGCAGAATGCTTGGATGTATAGGGAGAGGTATAAGCAGTAGAAAGAGTGAAGTGCTTATGCCGCTGTACAGAACACTGGTGAGACCTCACTTGGAGTATTGTGCGCAGTACTGGAGGCCATATCTCCAGAAGGATATAGATACTCTAGAGAGAGTTCAGAGAAGAGCTACTAAACTAGTACATGGATTGCAGGATAAAACTTACCAGGAAAGGTTAAAGGACCTTAACATGTATAGCTTGGAAGAAAGAAGAGACAGAGGAGATATGATAGAAACTTTTAAATACATAAAGGGAATCAACTCGGTAAAGGAGGAGAGCATATTTAAAAGAAGAAAAACTACCACAAGAGGACACAGTTTTAAATTAGAGGGGCAAAGGTTTAAAAGTAATATAAGGAAGTATTACTTTACTGAGAGAGTAGTGGAGGCATGGAATAGCCTTCCTGCAGAAGTGGTAGCTGCAAATACAGTGAAGGGGTTTAAGCATGCATGGGATAGGCATAAGGCCATCCTTCATATAAGATAGGGCCAGGGACTTTTCATAGGATTCAGATATATTGGGCAGACTAGATGGGCCAAATGGTTCTTATCTGCCGACACATTCTATGTTTCTATGTTACTTGCCCCAGGTGAGTTTAAAGGAGCATCACATGCTTGAAACAATCTTATTTATCCACAATTTTGAAAGGGTGCCAATAATTTTGTCCAGCCCATTTTTGGAGTTCGGTGTGACATTATGTCCAATTGGCTTTTTTTCCTCCCTTTTTTGATTTTGTTCCGATACACACAAAGGGAATAAACATGTGTATAGCAAAACATGTGTTACTGCAATACTTTTTTGTGAGAAATACTTTATTTTCTTGAAAAATTTCAGGGGTGCCAACATTTACGGCCATGACTGTAACTAATCACCCCCTTCAAAACTCTTTCCCTCTCAAAACTCTTTCCCCATGGGAAATTTAATCACCCTCTACAGCCATTAGTACTTTGACTGCCCTTCCACTGGGCCCAGGTTTGGATAAACTTTTAGTTTTCTCAGCCAGTCTTTTAGCTCACTACCCCAGCACCTCTGTCTATGTCCCTGCCTATACGACTTGCTGCCAGCGCTAACCACTGGCATCTCTGCTCCTTTAACTTGGTTCCCTGACCCTCTCTGTTAGTTACTGATCTTAAGAAAGAGAGAGCAGTTAGCATTGGCAGTAAGTGTACCATGTCTCTTTATACCCAAAGGTTAGCACTAGACACTACCAGTCTGGTTGTCTTCTGTTTTCCCTTTTCCCAGTAACTACCGGAGAAGTGCAGGCAAGAGAGAAATGGACACAACTTCCTGTGGTCAGTGCTGGCATCTAGTCAGATAGGTAGGGACACAGGCAGACAGGATACATAGAGAGAGGTTGGGGTAGTGAGACAAGAGGCAGGCTGAGAAACCTGCCTCTGTATGTTCTACATAGTCATCTTGAAGACGGATTCTCCTTAGCAACGCTCCGTTAAAGTGTTGCTAAGGAGACTTTTTACATCCTGTCCTAGGCTAGTAAAAATAAAATAAAAATGCTTCATATCCCTGTCCATACACTATATTAAAAATAAAACAAAATTAGTTACACTTTAAAAGGAAGATCATGTAGGCAAAGCTGAGTTTTCTGTGTTACCGTATTTTTAGCTCTATAAGACGCACCTGACCATAAGACACACCTAGGTTTTAGAGGAGGAAAATAAGAAAAAATATTTTTCATCAGACCTGAGATCAGACTCCCAATCTCCATCAGACCTCAAATCAGACTGCCAAACTTCATCAGATCAGACCCACAATTCTCATCAGACCACAGATCAGACTCCCAATATTCATCAGATCCCCCATCCTCATCAGACATCAGATCAGACATAAAATAAATGAAAGAACTTACCTCTCCAGCTCTGGACATCGCCACCACTCGGGATATCTAGCACGCTCTCCCTGCAGCCAGCACCAGCACCTGTGTACTAATGACCACTTCCATAATGGATGCATTCAACATCATCAGTATTCGCTTCATAAGATGTACTGCCATTTTACCCCCACTTATGAGGGGAAAGAAGTGTGTCTTATGGAGCGGAAAATACATTGATTAGAGTCCTTAAGATATCCTGAATACTTGGCTGTAGCAACACAGTACCACAAAAGGCTGTCCAATATTTAGCCAACGGATCAGAAAGATGAAGCGACCTGCCAACTAGTACACCAAAGTGTTGGCGGCGCGCATCAATAAATTTCCACATGGGAAAATTTCTGTCATTACACAGTATTGGAATCAGGAATACAAAGTGTAGAACATAGAAGTGTAGAACATAGAATATTGGGAGTCTGATCTGAGGTCTGATGAGAATTGTGGGTCTGATCTGATGAAGTTTGGCAGTCTGATTGGGAGTGTGTGTATATATAGCAACATAGTATTATCTTGCCGAATTATAGCTTGCTGAATTCTCCAAGTGCTGATTTTTATAAGTGCATTGGAGATATTCAGGAGACTAACTTAGTCTAACTCAGAGCTTTTTCACAGTAGCAGAACTTCAGTGGTGTTTCTGGTGGATACTCAGACACTGTGTTTCAAAACGGGTAAGGAATTTGTTAGACAGGTTATCACTATTGTCTGATTGCAAATGAGCATAGGCAAGTAAGGTGTTAAATTGCTGTTGGGGGAGGAGCTTTTGTGGGAGTGTGTGTATATATAGCAACATAGTATTAGCTTGCCTAATTATAGCTTGCTGATTTTTATAAGTGCATTGGAGATATTCAGGAGATACTCAGGAGGTAATCTGGAGGTGGATACAATCTAAACAAGTAAGATTTGTTTGTTTAAAATCTTTCCCCTCTTTACAATGGCAGACCTGGTTCTGTGCAGGAATTGTTGTGCTTTTATTTCAGGTTCCACTCTTCTGAGGTTTGGATACTGTCTGATCTGTAGACAGCTCTCCATAATGCCGCAGGAAATTGCCTTTTTGAAATATGAGATTTGTAAATTAACCGTTAAACTCAGGCTGAGAACGTTGCAATGCCACTGCCACAGAGGCCCCCTAGAAATGGAAGATGGGTTACTGCAGGTTCTGGTAGACTGAGAGTTGTGGATAGAAGACATGTCCCACAGTCTGTGGCTCTCCATAATTCATTTGCAGCACTTTCAGAGTGCAAGAGCAACATGGAGGATGGCTCAAGCACAGTGGGTGAGGAACAATCATCTCCCATGCCTAAAGTATGCAAGACTGCAGCCAAAGACAAAAAGGAGAAGGTGAGGACTGATAGTAAGCAGCTGTTGGTGGGCAATTCCATCATAAGAGGTGTGAAGTTTGAGGAGAATGGTGTTGTAAGATGTGTCCCTGGTGCTACCACTAGCAGGGATAGACGACGGATCCTTAATATTGTTAGGCAAGCAAAGCAGGAAAGGGAGATGGATGTTATTGTCCATCTTGGAACAAATGATCTGGCTTGCAATGAGGTTTCAAAGGTGAAAGAAGCTTTTCACACACTTGGAAAGCATATACGGGAGGTTGCATCAACTGTTTCATTCTCTGCAGTTTTGCCTGTGCATAACCTTCAGCATGACAGGAAGATGCGCATTAAGGAATTCAATGTATGGCTTGGTGAATGGTGTCTGAACCAAGGGTTTGGCTTTGTGTCTCATGTTAGCTCTTGTTGGAATGGAAAAGAACTGTACAAGAAAGATGGTTTGCATCTTTCTATCAAGGGAACGAATGTCCTCGGTGAACAGTTCCAAGTATTTGTTAAGGAGCATTTAAACTAGGAAAAGGGGGGCAAAAGAGTGATAATCCAGCAGTCCAACTGCCCCCCGGAACAATGCCAGAAGATGCCAGTAGCACAAAGGTTAAGAAATGACAAGCTCAGATTCTTGTCTACAAATGCTCGCCGTTTAGGAAATAAGATCAATGAACTTGAGGCTATAATGGCATCTGAGAATATACTGTAGATGTAGTGGCTGTTACTGAGACGTGGTTTAATGGGAGTAATGACTGGGATATAACAATACCAGGGTTCTCTCTATACAGGAAAGACAGAGAAGGCAAGAAGGGGGAGGGGTGGCCCTGTATGTGAAAGATAGCATAAAATCTAATTTGATACAAGTTAGCGAGAACAATTTAGAGTCAGTTTGGGTTACCTTGCAGCTTGATAATCATAAGGTAACTCATGTAGGTGTGATATATAGACCACCTAGCCAAGTCAAAGAATTAGATGATCTACTAGTTGAGGAAAAAGCTAGAATGACATTGAAGGGGGAAGTTATCATTATGGGAGACTTCAATCTTCCTGATGTAAACTGGAAAACCAAAATAGCTAGTTCTGCCAGGAGTACAGATATTCTAAATTCCCTACTGGGATTATCTCTACAGCAAGTAGTTGAGGAGCCAACCCGGAAGGAAGCCATTTTAGATTTAGTATTCACAAATGGGAATTTGGTATCTGATATTACTGTAGGGGAAAGCTTGGGATCTAGTGATCACCAGTCAGTGTGGTTTTTACTATAGGTACAGTGACTGAGTCACACCACACAAAAACAAAAGTTTTAGATTTTAGAAAAACTGACTTTTCTAAAATTAGATTAGTGGTATACGAGTCCCTATCAGATTGGAACAGTTTCATTGGAGTCCAGGAGAAATGGGACTACTTAAAAGTGGCACTATTGAAGGCAACAGAAAATTGCATTAGGCTTGTCAGTAAAAGCAAAAAAAGGAAGAGACCACTGTGGTACTCAGCAGAAGTGGCCAAAATCATTAAGTATGTCTCTATGTCATCCTTGTTTGTAATGTGTTAAAACGTGTATCTACACTGTAAAATGTTTAATAAAAAAGATCTGATTAAAAAAAAAAAAAAAAGATAGCATTTAGGAATTATAAAAAAAAAAAAAAAACGAGGGTGACAGGCAAATGTATAAGATTAGGCAGAGAGAGGCCAAACAAGTTATAAGAGCTTTTAAAGCACAGGCAGAAGAGAAATTAGCTCAGTCAGGGAAAAAAGGCGATAAGGCATTCTTCAGATACATAAATGAAAAAAGGAAACTAAAACAAGGAATTACCAAATTAAAAACAAAAGAAGCAAGGTATATGGAAGAAGATAAAGAACTAGCTGACTGCCTCAATGAATACTTCTGTTCAATCTTTACAAAGGAAAATGAAGGAAAAGGACCTCAGTTAGGAAAGAAGACTAATGAATCTTTTGATGCATGTGTCTTTACAGAGGAAGAGGTTCAGGATTAGGCAGTGGCTGAGGGACAGACAACAGAGGGTTGTAGTCAATGGAGTATATTCAGACCATGGTCTTGTTACCAGTGGGGTACCTCAGGGATCTGTTCTGGGACCCATAATGTTTAATATCTTTATCAGCAAAATTGCAGAAGGCCTCGATGGTAAGGTGTGTCTTTTTGACACAAAGATTTGTAACAGGGTTGATGTTCCTGGAGGGATACATCAAATGGAAAAGGATTTAGGAAAACTAGAGGAATGGTCAAAAATCTGGCAACTAAAATTTAATGTTGATAAGTGCAAGATAATGCACCTGGGGCGTAAAAACCCAAGAGCAGAATATACAATCAGTGATACAGTCCTAACCTCAGTATCTGAGGAAAGGGATTTAGGGGTCATTATTTCAGAAGACTTAAAGGTAGGCAGACAATATCATAGAGCAGCAGGAAATGCTAGCAGAATGCTTGGGTGTATAGGGAGAGGCATTACCAGTAGAAAGAGGGAGGTGCTCATGCCGCTCTACAGAGCACTAGTGAGACCTCATTTGGAATATTGTGCGCAGTACTGGAGACCATATCTCCAGAAGGATATTGATACTTTGGAGAGAGTTCAGAGAAGAGCTACTAAACTGGTACATGGATTAAAGGATAAAACTTACCAGGGAAGATTAAAGGACCTTAACATGTATAGCTTGGAAGAAAGACGAGACAGAGGGGATATGATAGAAACTTTTAAATACATAAAGGGAATCAACAAGGTAAAAGAGGAGAGAATATTTAAAAGAAGAAAAACTGCTACAAGAGGACATAGTTTTAAATTAGAGGGGCAAAGGTTTAAAAGTAATATCAGGAAGTATTTGTCGTGGCTGAGGATGGGGAAAATCCTCAGCCGTGCGGTATCAGAAGATGAATGGTCAGAGCATGGCCAGGACAGGAATAAGGGAGAAGGTCACCTCCTACACAGCCCTAATTCTGACCCTGTCTCCTAGCCATATGAGCCAACCCTGAAGGTGGTAGGGCTCATACACTGGAACCTGATATTCCTGCTCGCCCTCAGGGTGGCCCTGGACTAGGAGCTGGGTAGACAGCCCGTTCCTCCTGGACACGGAGGAACAGGAGTCTAAAGTGGCCAAGCTACATAGAAAGGGGAACATGAACAGACATATGGCAGTGACAGGTAAGTGAGACTAATACCACACTTACCTGCCACAGACACACCACCTGGAACCCACATGCAAGTGCTGCTGTCCACAAACAACACAAAGGACACTGCACACACAGACATCACACGGGAACCCAGGAAACCATATGCTGCAATAACAAAAGACCAAACAAACATCTACTAAACACCATACATAAACTTATGACCACAAGGGTGGCCCCCACTGGCAGATGGAATAACACAGGAGGCTGCTCCAGCTAACCATGGCTGAAGTACCCCTTTAGACTAGAGATATTCACTGAGGCTTTATAGGGCCAAGTAGCCACACCCACAGTCAGACACACCCAGTGCACACACACACTAGGAAGGAAGTTAACCCTTCCAACACCAGGGAAGGGAAGACTTCAACTTAAAGGGGAAGTGCACACAACACATATAACACTCCGTGCACACCGATAAAAGGCACACCTATAAAGAGAGGTTGCCAGGTGCAACCGCATGCCTACTGCAGCAAGCTGCTACGATACAGCTCAGGATGCTATGCTGCCACATAAATAATGTTGCCAGCGGCAACCACAGGTGAGGCAAATACTACAGCCCTCACCTGTGATTGACAACCAGACCAAACCGCTGACAACCGCATGCGACCACAAGAGTCACGACCATGCTTACAACAGCATACAAAGTTACATTTTAAGTAACAAAAACAGAAATGTATAAAATATAGAAGTATAAACGGCACAGCCAGTATAAGATTTGCACATGAATTTGCTGGTACACCCATGTTTGCTCTGAGCCGCACAGGGGCAGTGTGACGTAGTCAGTAGCATGATTCATAGCTCAGCTCTCAAGTGAAAGGAAAAGTCCATTCATGTTTGTTGAATATCAAGTCTGAATCGTCTAAATGGGACACAGTCTCATAACACGTCTAGTTCCACGTCAGTCCGCTCCTGCTACTACAACAACTGCATCTCACAATGCTCCAGTACGCAGCATCTACACTGATTGTCTTCTGTCACCTATCAGCTCTAGGCAAATCTACACAATAGGTAGATACATTACTACATTAAAATTATATATATTTTTTTTATTTACACATGTCAAGTGACATTTATTTTGCTGTATGTTTTATCTTTTATGCCAACCCTTGTGAACCAATTAATCCAGTCTTGCGCCTGATGCGTTGCTCCCCCAGGGTAGGGCAAATTCATATGGCACAGCGGCGGCCTTCCTCAGGATAGGGATCAGGCAGGAACACTTCTGAGCGCAGCTGTTTTCTCCTATTATGGAAGTAGTATGGTATATTTCATTACCAAAAGTTGTGTTATATGTTTATTTTTTGATTAGGTAAAATCTATTTTCCTCCTTATGCCGAGTCCAGACCTGCCCACTGGGCATCACACAGCTGCCATACCACCCAGCGCGCAGCAGCATCTCTCCATGCCCGAAGTCAGATCGAGAGGAAGAAGACTTTAATAGGTCAATTACTCAGTTACTGAGATTTCTAATTGGTTACTATGGGAAATAAGGTCACTATTTCTCTGTGACAGTAAAGCAAAGCCTAGTATTATATTGTATCTCCTAAACCAGAGGGAGCTTGTGAGCTCCGTTTAAAGGGGCTCACAAGCGGCCCTGAACGCATCCGTACTGCCCTAATGCATTCTCAGTGGATGCGGATCCGCTCAGAATGCATCAGTCTGGCAGCGTTCGGATATCCGCCTGGCCGTGCGGAGGCAAACGGATCCGTCCAGACTTACAATGTAAGTCAATGGGGACGGATCCATTTGAAGTTGACACAGTATGGCTCAATTTTTAAACGGATCCGTCCCCCATTGACTTTCAATGTAAAGTCTGGACGGATCCGTCTGAAGCTACTTTCACACTTAGAATTTTTTCTACAATATAATGCAGACTGATCCGTTCTGAACGGATCCCAAGTCTGCATTATATGAGCGGATCCGTCTGGGCAGACCCCAGACGGATCCGCTCTGAACGCAAGTGTGAAAGTAGCCTTTCGTGTACAGTGCTTGGATATCTCTGGCATTTCACATTTTGACTGGAGCAGTAGTGCGCATGCCTGACTGCTGCACCATGCACGGGCTACGGTTTGGTGACTGGTGGGGAACAGGGGCCGTTCTGGCAATCGGTGGAGGTCCTAGTGGTCGGACCCCCACAGAACTAGCAGTTATCCCCTACCTAGTAGATAATTTGTAAAGCTGGGTTCACATCTGTGTTCTTAAAGGGTTTCTATCACTTCGTATGACATAATTAGCTGTCAGACACTAGCGATCTGCTAGTGTCTGCTCTGGCCAACCATCCTACTATAATCGCTTGTGGGGCAGCGGTTTTGCTAAAAAACGAACTTTAATAAATATGCTAATTAGCCTCTAGGTGCGATGTGGGCGTCATTAGCACCTAGAGGCTCCGTCTACCTTCATAAACAGCCGCCGCCCAGCGCGTCCCTCCAGCCCGCCCATGTCCTGCTGAATGCGATCCTCCGTGTGACGCAGCGGACGAATTCTCGCGCATGCGCCGTGCGCGGCTGTATTCGGCCCATTTGAGATGTCTGAGCTAGCGGACGAATTCTCGCGCATGCGCCGTGCGCGGCTGTATCCGGCGCATTTGAGACGTCTGAGCTGGGAGCAGACATTCAATGCGCATGCGCCGAATACAGCCGCGCACGGCGCATGCGCGAGAATTCGTCCGCTGCGTCACACGGAGGATCGCATTCAGCAGGACATGGGCGGGCTGGAGGGACGCGCTGGGCGGCGGCTGTTTATGAAGGTAGACGGAGCCTCTAGGTGCTAATGACGCCCACATAGCACCTAGAGGCTCATTAGCATATTTATTAAAGTTCGTTTTTTAGCAAAACCGCTGCCCCACAAGTGATTATAGTAGGATGGTTGGCCAGAGCAGACACTAGCAGATCGCTAGTGTCTGACAGCTAATTATGTCATACGAAGTGATATAAACCCTTTAAAGGCTATGTACACCTTCGGGGACATTTTTCTTTTATTATTGCATTGTACTCATTTTGAGCTAAAAATAATTTTTTTAATTGGTCTTTATTAAAAATATAGAGTCCTTTTTTCTGTACAGAGCTGACATGCTGTTGTGGCAGCCTGTGGATTTTCTGTCTTTTTAGTCATCTGGGGAGCAAACAGACTCCTTATCTCTGCAATCTAACCTTATAAACACTCATTATTTTTCAGTTCTTATCTTACTGATAAGAAAGTGGCTTAAATGAGTATGACCTCTTAGTAGTTTAGAGATAATTGTTATTAGATGACAGCCAGAAAGTGAAAGTACCAGTTACACAGCTACCCCTTTGTGACAGAACAGCTCAATATTTTTAATAATTCAATTAATAAATTGAAAAAATGATTTTTAGCCAAAAATGTGTAATATGCAATCATAAAAAAAATGCCTCCGAAAGTGTACATGTCGGACCTTGGCCGGACAAAAAATGCAACATGCAGCATTTTTTGTCTGTCCGAAAGCCGCTGTAACGTTACATTACCCTACTTCGTGAGATTTCCCTACCTCCTAATTTCCTGTCGCACCGGAAATGACGTGTGGAGGCGTTCCTTAGTTTTGACGATCTGGGCATGCGCAAAAGGACAGTTTTGGGAAAATCTCACTGCGGAGTTCAGCAGCACACCGGGACACTGCGCATGCGCAGGAGAGCCGAAGTAGAGAAATATTATGGGCTATTGCGCAAGCGCGGATTACTCCTGAAAATCCATCCGATCTCCGCGCCTGCGCAGTGTGGGAGTAGGGAAAAATTACGTCCAAGTGCGCAAGCGCCGAGGGTAGTATGAATATACATTTCGCAAGCGCTGCTAACCCTTTGCTGGAGCTATATGAGAATAGCGAAGTAGGGTAATGTAACGTTACACCGGCACATACGTCGGTGGGCAGCTTGATCGCCGCCGTATCCTAATACAATGAACAGGGATCCGGGGGCGCGCAGTGGTATCCGGCTGTGCCGAATACGGTAAACTCAGGCAGTCTGTTCCTCTGCCGGAGACAAAACCGCTGATGTTAACCCAGCCTAACAAAACACCACTTTAAATACTACATATCAATAGTTGATTTTCAACTTAATTCATTTGTATACATCTGACTGCTTATCTGCGTTGTTTCATAGCCACAGGGCTTAGGTTGACCTTTATGTTCATTATCAGAATGTAAAGAGTTGAATAAGCAGTTAAAGCGTCTCTAGCTACCGCTATAAATCTCAAAGGGAGTCGCCACTCAGGATACTGCACTGTTATCTGTTCTCTCACATACTTGCCAACTCCCCGTATTGTCTAAGAGTCTTACAAAATCAGGGAAGACCTGCCACATAGCTGAACCAGAGAAAAACCTAAATCCCAGCACTGATCAGAGGAAATGACCTGTACAGAGATGTCTGCCGGCCATAGTAGAGAGTAAAAGAAAAGCATGGAGGAACGGCTTTCTATATATATATATATATATATATATATTATGTACCTAGCGACATGGTCCATCAAGCTCTGCTGTGTATTACTTACAAACTAAGTTGATCTAGAAAAGGCAAAAACTTATGAGTGACCCAATATGCCATAAAGAGGAAAAAATTCCTTCCTGACCCATGCTGGCAATCGGACAGGTCCCTGGATCAATATTCTATATTAAAGGGGTTTTCCGCTTTTTACTATAGATGACTTGTCCTCAGTATAGGCCATCAATATCAGATCTGCGGGGTCGGCCTCCACCAACCCACGGATCAGCTGTTTGAAGAGAAAGCAGTGCTTATACAAGTGCTGCCTTCTCTGCCTTGTTTACCTGGTCGCTAAACCAACTGCAGTGGTGAGCAGTGGAATTACAAGTATGGCGTCCACATTCACTTCTATGGGACAAATTTGTACCTATGAAAGTGGGTGACCTGTTACATGTGCGCTTGGCAGCTGAAGGCATCTGTGTTGGTCCTATGTTCAGATGTGCCCGCATTGCTGAGAAAGTTGATGTTTTAATCTATGCAAATGAGCCTCTAGGAGCAATGGGGGCGTTGCCTTTACTCCTAGAGGCTCTGCTCTCTCTGCAACTGGCACACCCTCTCCACTTTGATTGACAGGGCCAGGCAGTGAAAACGTCATCATACCTGGCCCTGTCAATCAATGTGGAGAGGGAGCCGCTGTTTCAGAGAGTAGAGCCTCTAGGTGTAACGGTAACGCCTCCATTGCTCCTAGAGGCTCATTTGCATAGATTTAAATATCATTGGTCACATCTGCTTGTACGTCATATGATATACACCTGTGACTGGCCGCAGCGGTCATAGGACCAAGCAGGGACCAGAAGCAGCTGTGAATGTGACAGCCATGGAGGGGGGTCTTTATGTGGCACAGGTTGGGGCTCCTAGGCTGGAGTCAACCCCCTTTGAGAGTTGGCATCTATGTTATTTGGGCACAGATCAGTGCAGCCAGTATACTAGTAATGAGGAGTAGTAGTAGTAGGCTTAGGCTACCCTTGGTGATACAACCCCTGACATGAAGCCCCCCGAGACTGCACAGCGTCTGAGCTGAGGTCTCCTCAGTGTCACTGACACCAATGGAGGAGTTGGCAGTCGGACCCCATCCGTCCTGCACATGGGTGGGGGTGACGCCTGGAGTTCCTGCAACCTCTGAGACACTTCCTCCTCCCTCTCACAGACATGACGCTAGGCACCACGCACTGTATGACGACTGCAGGGTGCGCTCAACCTGTCACAGCCCGTGCTTTAAAAATGCCAACTCACGGGAGCGCAAGGCGAACTGGGACGGCACCTTGAACTACATTTCCCGTCGTGCAACACCGCTTTTTTTTTTTTTCCCCTTTCGTCATCCATAGGCTGACGTTCTAATAAGGCTTATCACGCTGAAGGGGCGGGCTCTTCCCCGAATCTGACACGTCACTGTACAAAATTCAACGCCAATCATCGGCAAAAGGGGGCGTCACCAACAAGGAGGGGCGGAGGGAAGCTCTAGGCACGGTAGGCGTGTCTACCCGCAACCTAGTCTTAATTCATTATTCAGGAGGGCGTGTCGCCTTGTCGCTGATTGGCTGCGGCCGGCAGGAGTCAGTTTGCGTCACCACGTTGCCAGCTGATCGGAGTTTGGAGCCGGCTAGCTGGGAGTTGCGGGGAGACGGGACAGGTCAGCGGGAGGGAGCGGTCACTGGGAGAAGCTCGGAGAGCGGAGCCGCTGTGGAAGACTATGTTGTAGCGCTGCCCGCAGGCGGAGTGGATCTGGTTAGGTGTAGCAGGGAGGCTACGTGCCGGCTGTAGGGTGCGGTGTAGGGTTCAGGGAGTGGGGTGCCCTTCTGCTGCCGGGCAGGTTGCGGTGATCCCGGCTCCTCTCACTGGAGCGGGGCTGTGGCTCGCGGTCCGGGGCAGGGAGGCTGTGTGCGGGGACGGGTTATTTAGGGTGTGGTGAGCTCACACTTTCCACTAATTGATGACAGATGAGGTGAGTGAGGGGGACAGGGACTGTGCGAGTGGAGGTGCCGCAGTGTCGGGGTGGGGTGCAGGCAGGACTTCTTGTTGGGGGTGGGGCACATGAGCGGTATCGGGTGGACGTGTTGGGTGGCATGGAGAACTAGAGGCTGTGACCGGTGACCGCACCGAAGCTGGCCACCTACCCTTCTCAATGGGGTGCTGGGTGTAAGGTGACACTTCCCCGTGGGGGGACAGGTGGGGTCGTCCTTGTAGACGGTTTGGAGGTTGGGGATGGTCATGGGTGGAAGCTCCTGAAGGACCAGTGCTGTGTAGAGACTGTAGATGGTGCATGGGTGGAGTGCGGGCTATAGATGGGTGTTGGGGTGTGACACCACAATGCAATCTTCTTCGATGGGTGTTGATGACGTATAGGTGCTGGTCATGATGGGCAGTCAGGGTGGGTGCTGGTCATGGTGGGCAGTCAGGGTAGGTGCTGGTCATGGTGGGCAGTCAGGGTGGGTGCTGGCTGTTGGACACGGTTGGGGGGGTGCAGGAGACTGATGGCCAGCTGAGCAGGATCAATGGTGGCTAAGCTCTCCAAAGTTGCTGTAGGTCTTGCCATTGAGGGTGGTGGGTGTGGCACAGTCAAGTGTGGTGGGTGCCTAGGGCACACCTCTGGCTCATTTCTACTTGGGGGATCCTTCCCTGTAGTCCTTTAGAGATCCTGCAGGTGGATTTAGTGATCTAGGGAGGCTTTGGACCACACCCGAAGAAGAAGGCGACCTCTAGTGAGGAAGGATGACAGCTGGCCTAACGGTAAGTCTGAAGGCTCCTTGTATAGCCCCCTGCTCATCATGTACTCCCCTGCTTCCCATCAGTCCTGTCCTCCATTCTGTCATCTATCTTCTCTCCACACCTTCCAGTAGGATCACTTGTCCTCCAACAGATCTCACCTGCTTTTCCCTTACTTGCCAGCCTTCTTCCCATCCTCTCACTTCTGTCTACACTTTTCTAACATATGCTGCCTCCCCCTCCCTCCACATAGATCCTGTTTGCTTCTCTTGGGTTCAGAAGCTCTGATTCACGCTTATGCAACCTGCTATTCCACATGTCACCACTAGGGGAGGTAGGAAGTCAGTCCCTACTCAGCAGGTCATGCCCTGGAAAGGGAAGAGGAGCACACAAAAAAAACTTGCAAGTATTTGCTTTCCCAGGCTTGGCTTGTAGTTTAGATAGAGCCTATCAAAAAAAAAAAAAAAAAAAGTGGTCAGTCGAGTCCTTGACATTTTCTAATGACTAAGAATAGATATCTGCTCTGGGCAGCATGTGAATGATGCTCTATTTCTCCATACCTCATCAGATGACACCTGTCCTTGAATTAACCATGGGGAAATGTAGTCCTTGGGCTCCTCAGTGCCTGTATGTAGTGCTCAGACTGTTGGATTGGGCGTGACTTGGTTTGATGTCTAGGTGGTGGTCTCCGCTATTATGTTTTTGTAGTATATATGTGTCATAAGATAAAACGACTGTTCTGTTGTGATCACGTGAGTCTTTTGACTTTTATAGTAAAATATGGGATCATGTACCGGTGTATGCAGGGCATCACCATAGAAAGAAATCCAGAAAATCCATGTCTAGTAAGAAATCCTTATTTGATCTATCAAGTTCCTTATAGTGAATTCCTGAAAGAGCGCCCCCTACCAAAAAAAAAAAGCCCTAAAATGTTAGGCTCTATGGAATTGTTTCCGTCTTATTGGCCAGATCAAGCAGGGTGTCAACCAATATGGCCGCCGTTACTGCTCCTTGGGGGCGGGGCTAGGGTGTTCTCCAGTTTTCCAAGACTTTGGAACAGCTGATTGGTTTAATTGGTTAATGATAACAGATTTATTACATCAATAGTTTCAGGAGCAAGACAAAAAAAGTTTAAAAAGCTGGATGACAACCCAGTTATGCTATATGTAAATTTTTTTTTTTAGTTTGTGTTTTTACTCATTAAATTGTATTGCCTCAGATTTTTCCAGTGGCTGTGCTTTGCTTTCCTCTGGCGTTAACGGTCCAGTGTATTTGGAGGGGGATGTGCAGGAATTTGCAACACCCACAGTTTACAAAGAGCCCAACACCTTGCATAAGTGATGTAAGGGGTTAATCTTCCAAATCGGGCCTTACGAGATCAGGAGATGATATCTGTAGACTCGAGAGTTACCTGCAAGGCGGGATTGGCCATAGACCTTACAGGGAAATTTCACGGTGGGCCGATGCCCAGGGGGCTGCCTGAGCCCTTCTCACGGCCCGCCAGTGGAAGTTTTTGGGGATGTATTTTGTGCTGCTGGGGCAGTATTTTGTGATGCATTGTGCTATTTGGCTCTGTTGGGGTGGTATAATGTGCCACAATATGGTATTCCTGGCCCTGCCTTCCATCAGTTTGGACTCAACTTCAAAACGGGGCCACTTTTACTATTTTTTTTCCAGGGCCACTTTAAGTTCCCAGTCCGCCCCCGAAGGTTAGGCTCCTGTATCCTGGAAAAGGAGACTTAATGGAAGTTGGTCTCTCATGACGGACAATAAGGAAATCTGTCAGCAGTTTTGATCATGGTAAACTGCTGACAGCACTAGGCAGGGGCTGGCAGAGAGCATGTCGAACATACCTTTTGTGGAGCTTTTCTCATCAGGGGTAGTGAGAATAGGAAGTTTTATTCTGCTCCTGCAAATGCCCAGCATGGAGCTTTGGTGAGAAGTGTTTTCTGCATTGGGGTGCTTCACTGCCCCGCCCTAAGTCATACATTCTTAATGTATGTATTGCTAAAATACAAGTTAACATTGAGATCGATACTATTAATTTAAAGGGATGGTATGAGATTAGAAAGATATGGCTGTCTTCTGGAAACAGCTCCACTCTTGTCCTCAGGCTGTGCCTGGTATCGCAGCTCAGTCCCATTCATTCATATGGCTCTAAACTGTAATATAAGACAGCCTGGGGTCAAGAGTGATACTGCTTCTAGAAGAAGGAACCATGTTTTACTAATCCCTCTTTAAAATGGTTGTCCACGGGGGTTAAAATGTTTAGTTTAGTGTTTAGAATTCCCACTAATTTCCTCATTGTACTGTTTTGACACCAGGTCCGAGATGGTCTGCTCCACTTCTTGGTCTGGTCTTGGCACATAGGAAATGGCAGTAGGTAACCACTCAGCCAATCATTGGCCACAGAGGTGACCCGCCTCAGCCAGTGATTGGCTGAGCGGCCATCTCCTTCTAGTTCCTGTGCGTCAAGCCTGGACCAGGCAGTGGAGACCAGCAGATACCCAGTAGATGTTTGGAGTGGTAGAGCCGAGGTTTTGGTTGGGTTCTTTTACAGAAACTTTAGCTTGTTTGTAAATGCATATGAATCGACTAGAGTAGATTACTCGAAGTGAGTTGAGCTGGGACAGGACGGTGGGTGGTCTCAGTTATTGAAGGGCTCCTGTATGAATACTCGGGACCACCCACCTGGACCTCACAATGGAATATTTTCTAGTAAAATATCAGATCTATCAGCCCCTGCCCTATAACACACCTCTCACAGCTTTAATCACTGAAGAAGAAATCAAAAATGTTCTATTTTGCTCATCTGTTGCCTACAGCGGAGGCAGCCATTTTGTGGACCTGCCTGCAGTGAGCAGACGACAAGTGCAATCAGCTCTGAAGCAGACGCGCACACAAACATGTCCTCAACTCTAATCTACAGGAGCTTCACCTTCCATCCTCATTGGCTGAAGAGTCGGGGCATGGAAAAGCTGCCGCATTCGTATTAAAAATTCTTAACTTTTTTTAATTTTATTATTGCTTCTGGAAACGGTCTCCAAGCTGGCTTCCTGTTGATGGATCTTTTTATGACGCAGGTAATTAACTACCCAGGCTCATTATACAGTATGTGGCTTATTATTGGATAGGATAAGGTTCTGTTCACACTGCACTTTGGTATATGTTTGCCCCACCAAAACTTTTGGATTTGTTAGACTACTTATTTTTTTCTCTTTTGTACAAACCTAACAGAACCTCGTACGCTGAGGATTATCCGAAGTAATGCGGCGTACGCCTGCCGTCACTCCCCATATCTCCCCAACAGTCGGACTTGACTCTGCCTAGATCAGATCCGTATGATGGATGCTCCGTACTCAAATAAATGGAGCTCTTATATGTAGAACATACGGAAGAGTTCAAACCAATTACAGAAAACACTAAGATGGTAAAGAGCCAGTTCACAGCACTGCGCCCAAGAACACGTAAATACGGATCCATCAACAGCAGCTTGTTGACGTTTTCTGTGCAGCAGAGTGAAACGTGCTAATAAATGTAGCAACATACATATTCCAAATATCATAGCTTTTATGGGGGTATCACTTTAAATCTCAGAAATGTACTATGCATGCTTACAGGTTTTCTTAGTTTTTTATGTATATGCAAATAGTGTTTGGTGCGCCGGGGGTGGGGTATCTCCGTTTAGTGCCCCTTCACTCTGCCCAGCACACTCCCCTCTTGTTTAATAGACAGTCCCTGACATTTCAGGACTGGATGATGCAGGGTAATCCAGGTGCACCAAACAGTGTGGCCCCGCCCACAGTGCACCGGAAACCTTATTGGCATAAATGGCATAAAATGAAAGACAATTCTCACGACCGAATTTTCACAAGAAAAGTACGCTTGTGTTTCGAGGTCTTTACTCTACATGTCATTTTGCTTATTTAAAACTGAATTTGGAAGGTGACAGACGGGCTCCCTTGCCATGCAAGCCTATGGGTGACTGATGCATTAAATGGGTGTGTGGCAGTATCATCCGTCACCTATAGGCTGTAATGGCATTTGTTTCATGGAGAAGTCATTAAAAAGATCATGCCATATATTTTTTAATGGATGCCTGTGGTGGATGCTGTACGTATAGCGGTCAGGTATCTGGCCATGAATGCGTGGACTGCTTTTCCTGGACCACATTGCTGCAGATAAGGAGTCCAGATCACGATTTTTGAATTTTCCTACTGTCCCCTGGTTTCCTGCTGCCAGGGTTTAAAGCGGCATGGAAATACATTGGGAGGACTGCTGAGCATGCGCACAGGAGTCTTCTCATTATGTCAGCACAGCGCAGCAGTCCTGTGTTTTTCAGCGCAGCTTTAAGTGATGCAAGCAGGGGAATGATGGGCAGTAGGAAAAACTGCAGTCTGGACTCCTTAGGCCTCATGCACACGACTGTTGTTTTATTCCATGTCCGTTGTTCCGTTTTTCGTGATTTTCTGCGGACCCATTGACTTTCAATGGGTCCGTTGAAAACTCGGCTAATGCACAGTTTGTCGTCCGTGACCCGTGGTTCCAGTCCGTCCAAAAAATATAACCTGTCCTATTTTTTTTCACGGAAAACGGTTCGCGGACCCATTCAAGTCAATGGGACCGTGAAAAAACACGGAGGCACTCAAGATTGTCGTCCGCGTCCGTTTTTTTTTTTTCCTATCATTTGCAAGGCAAACTTGACTTTAGACTTTTTTTTTTTACTTTCCTTCATGTCTGGTGATCCTCCAAAAATAAAGGAAGACACACAGAAACAAAAACTGAAACGGATCACGGAACAACTGAACCCCATTTTGCGGAACGGAACACAACAACGGTCGTGTGCATAAGGCCTAATCTGCAGGACTACTCGTGTATTAATGCAGATTAAAGTCCAGAGTCATGGAGACAGTTTCCCTTTAAAGAGATCTGGGCACAGGGTGAAGTCTGCTGAGCATCTCCCTACCCATCTCAGACAGGTTTTTCTCTAGGTAAGGCTACATGCACACGACCGTATGTGTTTTGCCGTCCGCAAATTGCGTATCCCGAAAAAAATAAATCTGTATGCCATATACATTTTTTTTATTTTTTATTTTTTTTGTGGATCCATTGTAACAATGCCTAAAACGGACAAGAATAGGACATGTTCTATTTTTTTTTTTGCGGGGCTACGGAATGGACACATTGATGCGGACAGTACACGGTGTGCTGTCATTTTTTGCGGACCCATTGAAATGAATGGGTCCGCATCCTGTCCGCAAAAAAAAAAAAAAACGTAACTGACACGGAAACCAAATACACTCGTGTGTATGAGGCCTAAGTTGCAGATAAAGTAGAAGACCAATACTTTCCAGGGTTGAAGGCACCTTAAGGAATATATGAGAGACTCGAGTAACTAGTTTCCTGCTTGATATATGGGAGCAGAATGTGGGTTACTGTACGATAGCTTGCAGTCTGGAGTCTGATAGGCTGAAGATACTTTTCATAGAAGCAGGTTATAAACAGCCCTGCTCTTCAGAAACAAGCTATACGGGCTTCAAAGGTAAAGGTTTATATTAAAGGGTTTTCCAGGCTCCTGATATGGATGTCTTATCTTCAAGATAAGTCATCCATATCTGATCGGTGAGGTTCTGACTCCCTTCAGCTCTATTGATCTATTGATCAGCGCCGTTCAAAGTGTAGTGGCCGTACCGGGGTACTGCAGCCCAGCTCCAATTGAAGTGAATAGGCGCTAAGCTGCAGTAACCCTGCACGGCCATTGCAAATTGAATGGAGCTGTGCTTCCTGCTCTATTCAAAGTACTACCTTAGGCACCAGAGTCTGCAAGAAACAGGTGGTCAGTGGGAGTTCGGGGTGTCGGACCCTCGCAGATCAGATATTAATGATCTGTCCTGAGGATAAGTCAGCAATATCAGGAGCCTAGAAGTCTACGTCTCGAGTGCAACTTCTTGTGATCTAACCTATTGCAACGCAAATATGTAGTGCAAACATTCCAGTTTTATGCTAGATCCCATCTCCCCCCCAAAAAAATCACAATTTTCAGATAATGTGCTTATCATAAAAAAGAAAATAAACACCGTTAGGCTCCATTCACACATCCGTACTGTGTTTTGAGGATCCATGCGGACACCGGCAATGTGCGTTCTGCATTTTGCGGACAGCACATCGCCGACCCTAATAGAATATGCCTATTCTTGTCTGCAATTGCGGACAAGAATAGGACATGTTCTATTTTTTTCGGGAACGGAAATGCAGACCTGGAAGTGCGGGTCCGCATTTCCGGAGCCGGGCCGCACATCGTGCGGCCCCATAGAAATGAATGGGTCCGCAATTCCATTCCACAAATCGCGGAACGAAATTGCGGACGTGTGAATTGAGCCTTAGGGGGGGGGATGTTTAGCAAAACTGGTGCAAAGGAAAACTGGTTTAGTTGCCCATAGCAACCAGATTCCACCTTTCATTTTTCAGAGCTCCTTTGAAGAATCAATCTGGTTGCTATGGGCAACTAAACCAGTTTTCCTTCGCACCAATTTTGATAAATCCCCCATGCTATTACGTGGCCTCAGATACATTAGGCACAATATCGCATTCACACCATCTCCTCCTCACCGTTACCATGTGGCGGTGTCCTGCCCTATAGCTTGTGTACCTGCTCCAGTGTCATGGCGGGTTGTGTGGGGGTGGGGTTGTTACTTTATTTATTTCAGGTTTCAGAAAAACTTATAGAAAATGTCATTTCTTGGTAAACATGATGCAAACTGAGTCCGCTCTACTTTCTATAAGCAAAATGCTTTGTTTTTTAAGGCTACTTTTACATCTGCGTTTTGCTGGATCCGTCGTGGATTAGCAAAAAACGCTTCCGTCATGATGATACAACCGTCTGCATCCGTTCAGAACTGATCCAGTTGTGTTATCTTTAAAATAGCCATGACTGACCCGGCACTAAAACCACTGTAAGTCAATGGGCGTCGGATACGTTTTCTTTTGTGTCCGAGAAAACAAATCCAACACCATTGATTTACATTGGGAGTCCTGACGGATGAGTCTTGATCCGCATCCCATGATGCACTCAAAAACGCTGCTTGCAGCATGGAAACGGAACGGGATGCATTCTGGTGCTGTCCGTTCCATTCAGTTCAGTTTTGTCTCCATTGACAATGAATGGGGACAGAACTGAAGCGTTTTTCTCTGGTATTGAGATCCTATGACGGATCTCAATAGCGGAAAGGGAAAGCGCAGGTGTGAAAGTAGCCTAAGACGACGACTTAAAAAATGTATCAAGAAATCTACATGATTCCTTCTACTGGAGCAAAGACTCCTCTTTAACCTTGTGGCACTGTGCATTTGTAGATGAGGCTACTTTCATACTCGTGTTTTGTGCGGATCCGTCATGGACAGATCCGTTCTGATAATACAACCGTCTGCATCCTTTCAGAACAGATCCGTTTGTATTATCTTTAACATAGCCAAGACGGATCCGTCTTGAACACCATTGAAAGTCAATGGAGGACGGATCCGTTTTCTATTGTCCGTGAAAACTGATTCGTCCCCATTTGGCTCAGTTTTGTCAGACAGATACGCTGTAAGCAGCGTTTTGGTGTCCGCCTCCAAAGCAGAATGGAGACAGAACGGAGGCAAACTGATGCATTCTGAGCGGATCCTTTTCCATTCAGAATGCATTAGGGCAAAACTGATCCGTTTTGGACGCTTGTGAGAGCTCTGAACCGATCTCGCAAACAGAAAGCCAAAACGCGAGTGTGAAAGTAGCCTAACACGGAGGATGTGGTCCTCATGGGAGCTACAGGGGCCCCTATATTGCGCTGATCTGCAGGGATCCCGGAGGTCGGACCCGAACTAATCAGCTTATTTTCGATAAATGCAAAGGGATCAGCTGTTTTCATAAGGCCTTTTTTTTTTTTTTTTTCCATTTTTAATATCAATATACTTTTCATTCTTACTTAGTCTCTGACAGGACATGGTCTCTGGTTCTTACTAATGATGATGCAAGTTCCCAGTTTCAGAAAAAAAGTTTGCTTACATAATTTTTAAAAAGTTGTTCTGGGGGCATAACTTTACATAAAAAAAAAAAAAAAAAACCTGTTGGGAAGGGGTAAAATAACAGGGAGTACTCTCCTTATTACCCCTGCCCCAACCTGCCTTTCTCTTGCAGCTGTTTGGTCACTGCTATGGGCCCCGTACTCGGGCTCGACACACTGGAAACGGTTTGGACTGCCCGCTCAACAGTGGCCCACCTCATCCAGTGATTGGCCAAGTGGCAGTCCAAGCCGTTTCTGGTGCGTCAAACCCAAGAACGGGTAGTGGAGAGGAGCAGGACCAGAGCAGTGACCAAACAGCAGTGGCAGCGAATTGGTAAGGCGAGTACTCGCCATTTGTTATATTAGGTCTCTCCAACACCTTTTAATTTTAAAATTATTGCCCTTTTAATATTCTTTGGCTAATTACAAACCATCCACAGGAGAGGTAATAAATGTAGGATTTCCCAGGGGTCCGATGTCTGGGATCCCCACTGTTGTGCATTTGTGATCACCTTCTGTGGAACTGACATAGATAGCCAAGCGCTATACTCTGAAATCCCATAAAGTGAATGGAGAGGACCCCCTTTTTCTTCTGATCATGGTTGGACCCCCAGCATTCATACAATTATCATCTATGCTGTGCGTAAGTGGTAAATGGTATTAATAGGGTTAACCGTTTAATGGTTTACTTCCAGAGGATTGAAAAGCTTTAATACTAAAAGTTAATTTTAAAAATAACGGAGAGGAAAATCTGAGAACTTTCCACTTATTGGGCCGTCTTTACTAACGTGTGTAATATTTAGACTAGACAGTCTAAAGAGGGGCCAAATTTATCCCAGTGGCTCAGGCTGGATGATAAATCTCGCGAGCCTCTACACGGTCTGGTCAGTTTATACCACATATTAGGGGTGCACCGAAATTTCGGCAGCCGAAAATATCGGCCGAAAATGTACCTAATCCATTTCGGCCGATATTGTTACATATCGGCCGAAAATATGGGGTGTGGGATTTGTCACCCACCATCTGCGGGCGGGCGGTTTACTGCATCTTTATTTTACCTTACAATCGTGACGCTCCAGTAAGAACTCTGCAGGCAGAGCGGAGGGCGGCGTAACGTCACTTACTCACGTGACGCGCCTGCTCCGCCTCCTTCATTCATAAAGTGGGCGGAGCAGGTGCGTCACGTGAGTAAGTGACGTTACGCCGCCCTCCGCTCTGCCTGCAGAGTTGTTACCGGAGCGTCATGATTGTAAGGTAAAATAAAGATGCAGTGAGTGATTAGTCTGCTGTGAGCAGCAGGGCCGGGGCTGTTATGGGTAGGGGGATCGGTCTATGGCACTGCTATGGGGAGGGGGGATCTGTGCACTGTTATGGGGAAAGGGATCTGTGCACTGTTATGCCCATAACAGTGCACATATCCCCCCCCCTCCATAACAGCGCCACCCACAGATCCCCCTCTCCATAACAGCGCCACCCACAGATCCCCCTCTCCATAACAGCGCCACCCACAGATCCCCCTCTCCATAACAGCGCCACCCACAGATCCCCCTCTCCATAACAGCGCCACCCACAGATCCCCCTCTCCATAACAGCGCCACCCACAGATCCCCCTCTCCATAACAGCGCCACCCACAGATCCCCCTCTCCATAACAGCGCCACCCACAGATCCCCCTCTCCATAACAGCGCCACCCACAGATTCCCCTCTCCATAACAGCGCCACCCACAGATTCCCCTCTCCATAACAGCGCCACCCACAGATTCCCCTCTCCATAACAGCGCCACCCACAGATCCCCCTCTCCATAACAGCGCCACCCACAGATCCCCCTCTCCATAACAGCGCCACCCACAGATCCCCCTCTCCATAACAGCGCCAATCATTAAAAAAAAAGTATTTTAAAAGTATTTGGGCAAAAAGGCAGTTTCGGTTTTCGGTCAAGGGCATCCTGAATTTTCGGTTTCGGACCAGAATTTTCATTTCGGTGCACCCCTACCACATATTAGTTGGCTTACTTTGTGCCACACATTTTAGCGCATATTAAGCCACACCCCTTTTCTGGTAATTCATGTCCCTTTCCTGCTAAGCAGTGCCACCTTGTTGCTTGAGGCAAAAAAAACGTGGTTTGACCAGGGACATGGAGGGACCTCTTTCACTGCACAGTGTGTATGTTTTGAATATCCAATAAAGAACATGCAAGATTTTATCTCCTTCATGCTGGAAATCTGTTTATCCCCCCCCCCCCCCCCCCCCCCAAAAAAAGTGCCTAATACTCTTAATACATGTGCTATATACTGTATGTAGGCCAGTTTTTGAGGAGCAAATGCAGTCGTCTGGCGCATGGCCAGGGATCCCTTAAAGTACATGTTTTTTGTGACGCCAGTTGCAGTGAAGCAACAAGGGCACAGGGCCACTTTTTTGTGATACTGTGGATGGTACCCAGGTGTAGGAATGCCAGAGTGGTGTAGGGTGGCCTAAATGTCCCTTAATGTTGGTGCACGTGTCACGGTGCTCCTGCCTGGATACGCTGGACCCCATGCGTTGCCCTCCGACAGCAGAAAAATAGAGGGAATAATGCAGGGATTTGAAGAAATAACTTGAGTCCAGACCTTTTAGTGAATTTGATAACCGCTTTACTTTTTTACTCTACATTTCTCCAAACAGTTTCAGGCTTGGTCTTGGTACCCAGCAGGTCTGTGGCAGGCAAACTCCTCTCTGCTATGTCTGTTGCTCTCTGGCTCTGCTGACAGGCTAGCTGCATAACTTGGTTTTCTCTGGGTGCTGCAACTTCTCTCTTGTAGTCTGACTCTGAATTCTGCTATACCAGGGAGTCTCTCTCTCCTGGCTCCTGAGGCTCTTATCTTTTTGCCTCCATATCCAGCTGAGCTGAAGGTGCTTCAGCTGGCCTGGGCAAGGCATGTCCAACAGGGACGTGCACCTGCTTCCTTCCCCTAACAGGGGGTAAACTAGACCTTCCCCTAGAAGGGGGGTAAGCTAGACTGACTCTCACTCACTAGTCTCCTCCCTTCCTGCAGCAAGTGGGACACGCCCACCACACCACAGAGGGGGGTGTTAGAATGGAAGGAAAGCTCCATTCTCTGTACCTGTAGCTCTGCCATTTATGCTGCCACCTACTGGTGAACCAGGCATATTGCATTTGAACATAACCATTGCAAAATAGGAAATGCACATTATATAGGACTTGGAAATAAATAGACAGATGACATGATATTAGACCATTAGAGATAGTAGTGAGGTGCAGAAGTGGTTAGGCCACTCTGGGGCATTACACAAATAGCACTAGAATTCTGAATAGTAAATCTTTTGCCAAACTGCACTTGCGGCAAAATTTGTGACTTTCTGGCGTACAGACGTGGTACATTTCCCTCAAGAACTCAGTCTAACACCTGAACAAGTAACGGTGGCCATACATATTAGATGAACATTGATCAAATGTGCGGATATCGGTGGGACCAGCTGATCAAGGTCAGGCATGTTAGATTTCAGCATGACTGGTCCTTTGTAGTCACAGGAGATGAGCACTGAAACAATGGTCAAGTGCTGTAAAAGCAGTCCAGTTTATATTCAATGTGTTAAAGTCCTTGTGCAGAATACACAGCATAAAGGCTACACGTTTTCAGTAGAACGCCTTGGTCAAAGCTAGGAGATAGGCCTAGCCAGAGGTGTCTGTCAGTGTCCCCTCTCCGCTGAGACCATGTGTGTGAGGGGGGAATAGCAGTCTGCCAAATGAGTGTTCATCCAAAAACTAAGGCCACTTTAAAGGGGTTGGCCCATCAGGGACATTGATGGTATATGGCTAGGATATGCCATCCGTGTCTGATAGATGTGGGTCCCACCTCTGGAACCCATTCCTATCGTCAGAACGGGGGCCCTGAAGTGAACGGAGAGCAGCTGTGCATGAGCGACCACCCTCCGTTGAACGCTATGGGAGTTCCAAAAAAAGCCAAGCAAGCGTGCTCGCAGTCCTATAGTGGTGAATGGAGAGGTGGCCGCGTACAATCTCCATTCCCCATGATGGGACGTTTAAAAAAAAAAAAAAAAAAAAAAAGCCAAGCATGCTCGGTCGGCTATTTTTGGAACTCCTATAGCAGTAAATGGGTGGCATACCTTATTGACTTCCATAAGAGTTTTCTAGGTGTGACCTGAGCAGAGGTCTTCTCTTTCGGTGATGTCATCGGCGCAGGCGCACTGAGGGAGTGCTGAGGATACGAGCCTCCTCATCTCAGAGCGCCTGCGCCGAATGACGCGAGGCGCGCGATTTTTGAATTACTGACAGGGCCGGCCGGAGGAGGAGATCACGGCTGGCCCTGTCAATCAACACGGCGAGGGGGCGGATTGCTGCTGCGGCTACCAGCAAGTAGACGCCCTACTTGCTGGTAGAGCCCTCATTTACATATTATAAAAGTTCGTTTTATAAAGAATCGGCCGCATGAAAGTAAGAGCATTATATTCTCCTATATCGCACTATGAGGAATCTAACTATCCAAAAAAAAAAAGAGTTTTGCGGGGTGACAGAAACCCTTTCAAATAATTTTTTGCATAAAATTGTTTTTTTGTTTTTTTTTAACAATCACTTTACGGGTGTGTCACTTGACAAAGGAGGATCTCCAGTCTGAGCTTATTTAAGCCCATTACAAGAAAGCTCTGGTAACTACTGTACGAAAACATGCACCTGTGATCATAACCTGACCAGGCAGCTACTCCATGTTCCCCTTTAGGCTAGGTTTACACCTGAGTGTTTTACAGCGCATTCCTATGCGCTGTAAAACGCTCGACAGGCAAAAACCAATGTTTCCCTATGGGCATGGTTCTCACCTGAGCGTTTTACAGCGCGCACGAACGCGCTGTAAAACGCCCTACGCCCCAAGAGGTACAGGAGCTTCTTTGGGGCGTATTGTCGCGCGTTCCCGCCCATAGACTTCAGCGGGAACGCGCCTAAATGGGCGTTTGCTTGTTTCCGCCTTTAAAAATGCCGATAAAAACGCCTGTAAGAAGCGCTTATCGAATACGCTCAGGTGTGAACCCAGCCTAAACGGCTGCAAGAAGAGATGAGAATTGATACAACAAGTAGTACTGCATGCCTGTTTATTAAAGTGTATAATAAACTCTTAACTGGAATACCCCTTTAAAATTCCATTTATCTGCAGACAAACCGAATTTCTTAAATTACAGTATTAGGGAATCTTATGATTTTTATAGATAATGCTCTGTTTGAATTGCTAACTATATTTTCATTATTTTTACAAAAAATAAAATAAAAATACTCCCGGAAGAGTTAGAAAATGTCCCTGATGTCAGAAGTCTCCTGACACCCCCTGGAGATCAGCCTTCACTGTAAGTGGCGCTGGGATGTCCAAACCCACTGAGCCGGTAGGGGTTACATGACAAAGCGGTCAGGCATGCTGTGTAAAGGGAGAAAAATCCAGCCACGTGATGTGTACATTGAACTCTCTCGGATCTGTGTTAAGAAAAGTTGACAAGCATGCCCTTTAGCCATTCATTTTAATTTTGGCATGAGTGGCCTATTGATACCGAATTTTTTTAAAAAAGCGGTCCGGTTGTCCAGTGGCGTGTTTGTGTAGACCGGTACATTATACATACACACATCTCACAAAAAAAGAAGCCTTTGCCCTCACTGATTCCCCCTCCACCTGTAGTATTGATGCTGTTCTCCACTTCCTGGACCCTACTCAACATGATGAAGGTGCCAAGAAAACTCACTTTGCCAATCACTGATTGGCCGGACAGGCCTGGCATTTCCAGCGTGCTGAACTGATCATGCCGCTAGACAACCCTTTTAGTGGCACTGCCTGGTACATGGCTGAAGGAGAATCAGAGATGTTGAATTTTTATTTTTCTTCGTGATAATCTGTGCCAAAAATTACTGCCATCTTCTCTCCAACACCTCCATACTTTTAAAGGTCATGGCCTACAAGCAACATCTATGACCTAGCCACAGAATAGGCCATAAATGTGTAATCACTGGGAGGCCAAAAGCCACATGGTACTATCTATAGATATTCATGGTCGCATTTGATTTTTTTTATGACCAGATGAGTTTCCTTCCTAGGCGGGAATGCATGCTTTCTTACAGGCTTTCAGTGGACTTCATACTTGTAGAAGGTATTTCCACTCTGCGGTCATTGCACGGACCAGACCTGTGGATTTATCTAGAATATATATTTACCATGTATGGAAGAACAAATAATTGGGTTCTGCAATGTCATTAGTGATGTAACAGGCGAGCGGCTGATCTGTCTAATCCTGTGACTGTGACTCACACTATGACGTTCACATAGCTAAGCTTTCAGAGTGACAAATTGGGTCAGGGGTGAAAGTAGCTATTGAAATTCCTCAGCGTTATATTACAGGCAGCTCATTCTGTCTCTGTGGTTGTGGAAAAAAAACATTCAGCTCCCTGCATTTGAAGTTTTAATTTTGTGAAATGTCACGTTCAGTGAACAAGCAAATAAAAGTTCCCTAGGTCTGTGATATTTTAAAACATCTGCTACTTTTTCCAGTTATCAGAATGGGGTTTAGGAAATCCTTTAAGGCCTTATCCACACAACTATGCCTATTTTGCGACCCTATGCACCCGCACCAAATCCCGACTTGGGCCTCTCGCCCAGTTAAGCCAGTACTCTCTGCTCTGCACTGATGAGGGGAAATCACCCCGAAACAGCTGTCTGCAGATGAGATGCTGGCTTATTTAATATCCGAGTCATGTCTCAAGGCCTATTTAACCCTTAGACTACCGGAGGTTTTCAGTTTTCTTCCCTATTTTCCTTGAGACATAACTTGTATATTTCTGTTGTATGAGGTCTTATTTTTTGCAGGACAGGTTGTACTTTCTAATGCCACCATTAATTATGGCATAAAATGTAGTGGGAAGCGGTAAAAAAAAATTCCAAATGGGGTGGAATTGGAAAAAACGCAATTCCTCCACCGTTTTACGGGTTTTGTTCCCACGGTGTTTTGTTTACGGCAAAACTGACCCGTACCCTTCATTCTCTTGGTCTGACCCCTATAACTTTTTTTATACTTGGGTCTACTGAGCTGTTTAGGGGCTCATTTTTTGCGGAACAATCTGCCGTTTTTATTGATACAGTTTTAGAGCGTGTGACTTTTTGATCACATTTTATTACATTTGTCTGGGTAAGAGAAGCAATGAAAAAATGGCAAATTGGCCATTTTGACCCTTTTTTCCATTACGCCATTCACAGTATTGGAATTTTTTTTATATACATTTTAATAGTATGGGCGTTTTCAGTCTCGATGATAACCCATCATGTTTATATTTACTATTTAGGTATTTTTTAATTATACAGAAAGGGGGCGATTTAAACTTTTTATATATATTGTTTTGTGATTGCACGTGCGAGCGGGCGCCATGTTTACACATCGCTCCAGCACAGTGCTGGTAGCGAACGAGTTAAAGGGTGGAACACTGATTTATAGGATAGCTGCCACACATCTGGTGGCATTAGAGGCAGGCCCTCTGCCGACTGATGCTCTCCCTTGCGCTGCGCTGGATTGCGTTTGTTTGTTTTTAACACTACTAGATGGAGGCTTCCGCCTAGCAGTTACCGGTGCTTTAGCACTGCCTTAGCTGTATTATAGACGAGGGCAGCGATAAATCTGGCCCATTAGTGCTGTGATGTCACCAGGCTTAGTGCTAGGTGGAAGCCGCTACCTAGCTTTCCCCTTGGAGAGTCCAGTATGTCACCGGATCTCCCAAAAAAGCCTTTTCCCTGCACGATTCAGCGCAGGGCAAAAGAACATCTGAGCATGAAGTGCTCCGATACTTATATCAGGGGGGTGCTGCTTGGGTGAAAATGGGGGACAGCCCCTTTAAGAGCTCATTTGCATCCCTTGCTTTACAGAATTACAGAGGAGCATGTATGGCCTATAAGTCTACTCATGTCGACTAAGGTGCTCTATCCCCAAGGAGAGAATACCCCCCAAATCCTGACTTAGGCCTCTCGCCCAGTTAAGCCAGTACTCTCTGCTCTGATGAGCGGCAATCACCCTGAAACGGCTGTCTGCAGAAGAGATGCTGGCTTATTTAATATCAGTCATGTCTCAAGGCCTATTTAAAGGGTTGAATATTGATTTATAGCTGCCTTACATCTGGTGGCAGCGTTTAAGAGCTCATTTGCATCCCTTTCGTCCACATTTTTTGAATGAGCATATAATCTGCAAAAAATGTGGATCAGATGTGGGGGAGAAAAAGACTTGCATGAGGCCTAAAGGAGACATGTCGTAGTTTTATTCCGGCCGTCTCTCAGCATGTTTGCCGCCGGAACTCCGGCCCGCCCCCATTATAGTCAATGGGGCTGGAGCGGTAGACCGGGGGCATGCGTGCACTAGCGGCAGCAGGATCCGACAGGCTGTTCACCCGCCGGAACAGCCTGCCGGAGTTCCTTGCCGCTAGTGTGAAACTAGCCTTATACAAATGTCATGTACACTTTCCTTTTTCTTTCCATGTAAAAAATGACCTACCGCGCAAATTTTGAAATCCACTGCATGTAATTTCTTTGTGCTTTTCTTTTGTGTGGAAATCGCCCTTTTCAATGCAAGGACAAGATCTGCTTCAAAACCTCATCAAATCCACACAAAAACTGCAAGTAACACATGCTGTTTTTGGTTCAGATACACACAGAAATTTGTGCAAGACAGGTAGCCTAAGGCTACTTTCACACTAGCGTTGTTTTAATCCGGCGTTCAATTCCGACACCGGAACTGCCCGCCGGATCCGGAAAAACGTGTGAAAACGGATTACATTTGAATCCTGATCAGGATTTTGATCACAATGAAAAAATGCATTGGAAAAAACGGATCCGCCATTTATGGACTTTAACTTTTTTTTCACATTTTTCGGGTTTAACATGCAAAAGCCTGATCCGTTTTGACTGAACACACAGTGCCAGATCCGGCGTTAATGCAAGTCAATGGGAAAAAGGCCTGATCCGGCGTTCAGTCAAAGTGTTCAGGCTTTTTGGCCGGAGGTAAAAATACTGCATGCTACGTTTTTCTGAAAAGCCTGATCAGTCAAAAAGACTGAACTGAAGACATCCTGATGCATCCTGAAGGACTGACTCTCCATTCAGAATGCATGGGGATAAAACTGATCAGTTCTTTTCCGGATTTGAGCCCCTAGGACGGAACTCAACGCCGGAAAAGAAAAACGCTAGTGTGAAAGTAGCCTAATACAGCCTTTACAAACCAGCGTCTGCCCGTTTGTCTGGTGAGCGGCAGAGTTGACACGTGGCAGTGATCTGGAACAAGAGTCGTTCATGCCTATTAGTCGGTAAACTGCCCTTAGCTCCTCTGTAGGTGGATACCATTTATTGTTTTTATCGATCATTTTGAACTGAGGAGATGACTAGTGACCAGATGGCAAAAAAAAGTATTTTCTGCCTTCCATTATAGCTACTTTTTCAAATATTCTCCTCCAGAAGCATCAACTTCCTTACTCCTTTAACAATTTAGTTCTCCTTTAAGAATTGTGGTGGGAGACTGTGTCCCTGGAAAAGATTATGGAGAGGTGGAGCTGCTGGCGCAGAACAAAGCGTATACGACACCAAGGGGCCATCAGCCGGGTTGGAATTTAGATCATATGTACCAGGCATTTGTGGAATGTTTGGCATCTCAGCCCCTGTCCCAGCAGCGCATGGAGCTGGGGATCTGCTTCGTCTTTCTGATCAGCACTTTAACAGATGTGTCAGGGAAACGTAAGCAAGTGTCGATGTGATCCGGCCTCGGTAAGCACTTTAACTGCTTTAAGACTAAAGAGACTGGATGGGCCGACCTGCTCAGTGCAGAGCGATATAGCATATTCTTAAATCTCCAGAATGCTTTGCTTATTTTGCCTTTTTAATAGTTTGCTTTTCAAGTTCTATTTTGGTAATCTGCTTTGCATGATTTTTTATTTTTTTTTTGTTTGTTTTTACCGATCCGACAGGCTGTACCGGTAGAGAACATCCTGCCGGTACAGCCAAGCCGGATACTGTTATTTACTGCCGGACCCCATCTGCTTTCCAGCATCATTGCCATGTTTTAATCAGACAAAACCTGTGCATGGATGGCTAGACCCCTGCCAGATCCCATTATAGTCACTGGGGTCCGGTGGAAAATTGCAATGTCCGGCAAAGCCGATCAGTTAAACAAACATAGGTGTGAACATAACCTACATTGCAATCAACTGAGTTTGGGGTGACGCACACCCCTAGCGTTATTTAGAGCGTTATAATGCGATGATACGGTTAGTTCTTTATACATCAGTCCCTTATGGTAACGATGGTCAGGATACAAATCACTAGTGAAGGCTCTAATGGACTGTGGTTAGTCCAAGTGGCTTTCACCTGTTCCCGTGCTCCAGGCTTACAAGTAAAATTGCCAATACCTGTTTGGGTATAGTCCATTTAAATAAAAATTCAGTGCATGAAAATTTCCTCTTTAGGAGACGAGATGCTGATTAGAGGCCTTATTGCCGAACACTAGTATATGCTCATTTTTTGGCACTTTGAAAGGTTATAGGATCCTGAGCACTTTTTGGCAGCTATCTACGATCACTGATGATGCCTTTGTGGTCTGCATTTACTGTTTTAGCTTAAAGGGACAGACGAACCATCTTATTGTCATATTGATCATTTTCCAAAGGAGGGTTTTTTTTTTTTTTACAGGCCCAATGCTATTTATACATGGAATAAATCTCTTAAGAGTTTGATTGGATCATTACCATAGTGCTCCCAATGGTTTAGCTGAGGGAAGATCTATAAAAAAAAAATTATTTTTTTTTTTTTTTAATAAGCCACTGCCAATGTTTTAGACTTGTCTGGAAAATGAATATACTGTATGTAGATTATCTTTATTCTTGACACAAAGCATCAATAAATATGGACTTTTTTCCCCCCACAGGACACTACATTGTCTTCATCTTGGCTCACCAGCAACAGTTCTTCAGTGGCAAGCTTTATGTTCATGCTCAATGCTAAAGCTGCCAGTTGAAGAACTGTTGAAGTTGGCTATTATTCCACTAAGGTCTTCTGAAGATGTTGGAAGAGGCTGAACAGGAGGAAGTCATGTGGCTGTGTGTTCTTTCAAGCCGGATGCTAAATATTGGAACATTCCCCTGGCGTCATGTAGATCAGTAAAGGAACGTCTGCCCCTTCTTACAACAGTCTTTATAAAAGATGGCTGCAGCGAATTCACCTCCTCAAGACAGCTGTGAATGGTGTCAAGTTGACAGAATGCCAAAGTATTGTAAGCATGTTGCTACTTCGAGGTCAGAGCTGATAAGGAGGACTCCAGACTCCATCGCCAGGCAGGCATACGGGGTGGCCGGAGATGGGAAGAAACTTGATTAAATAGAGGGAATGGAATAAAAAATATTCAAATTTTACAAATCCACTACTGCATTAGTGTCACTGCTTATGTGCTTCCCACTGGTCTGCTGTAGGTTTACTTTGCTGCAGCAATGATGTGCTCAGCCGACTGGCACATCATCACCGCAGGAGTGGAGATGCTGGTGCAGCAGCAAATTTATCAGATTGATCAGGCAAGTATGGGGGGGGGGGGGTTCCCCCTCTGATAAATCCTTCTGGGAGATATTCACACATGTCAAAAAAATGCTTGGTTTTCAGTGGGAGCCCTTGCTGCTGTCCATGACCGCACCAAGAAAGTACATGCGCTTTCTTGACGCGGCCTCCCATTGAAAAGAATGGGAAGTGCATTCCGCTCAAGCTCCTGAGTGCTTTTTGGCGTGGAATCCATGCCAAGTTCAGCTGTCGTGTGAACATCCCCCTAACCATTCTTGAGCTCAACACGCAGATTAAATTGCTGGTTAATGCCTCCAAATAATTGGTTTGGCCGTCACCTTTGCAACGTATTTGTCATGAACTACTTTTTTCATTTTTTTTTGTCATAAATAAATGAGACAGACTGTATTGTTTAAACTGCTTTTTATGTATGGTTCCACATACGTTGTCATTACAACATTAAACTCTCTATATTCCGGTCTCAAAGCGGGACAAAACTCTTGCAGGTGGCTGCGCCACCAGTTAGTCTGTAATGTGGGGGCACAATAAATTATCCTGGGGGTTGGGTTGTGAAAACTAGATGGTTTAAAGGGGTTTTCTGAGATTTTAATATGTGATCGGTGGGGGAAAGCTTCTCTCGGCTTTCCCTAGGCCAGTGATGACAGGTTCATTGGTCACATAGCCTTGATGCAGCTCGGTCCCATTCAAGTGAATAGGGCAGAGCTGTGATACCAAACACAGCCACTATACAATGTACGGGGCTATGCTTGGGGAGCAAAGAGAAGGCCACAGTTTGCCGTCGGACCCCCACCGATCAGATACATCAGTATTAAAATTTCCGAAAACTCCTTTAACTGTAAGCTATATATAATATCAATCATTTATATAATCATATATTTAGTAAAAGTTAACCAGAGGAATTCTGTTGTGCCTCTTTTTGGTCTTCAGAAGGTTGTCGGGATCAGTACAGCAGAATTTAGGTGGTCATCCTAATTTTCCAATGACGTTAATGAAATCTTCAGCCCTGCACAAAAAAATACCATATATATCAAGTGGGTTAACTTTAGAATTCATAAGCTCACAACTGGATCATTACATTGATTCATATCTTGTCCAGTATTGACGGCAGTGCCGAGGATAACGGATCTTCATTAATCACTCCACAACCAGGAGGGGCAGGGAATCGGCACATAAAATGAGGTGACACTTTGGATGTGTATTTGTAAATGGTGGAGCTTGTGTTCAAATAAATATTCTGCAAACAAGATGTGCGTTCTTTGTATTTATTATGTTAATTTATGCTGCGTGATATAAGCTATTGTGTACAGTGGTTAGAACTGTGTAATCATAACGCAGTCTTTCATTTTACAAGAAATGTATTTCAGGCAAGGCACCACTCAATACTGTGTCGTATCCCTACTAAATAAGAGATGCAGGCCCATGCAGTAAGAAATGTACCTTACAAGCTTATCTTAATCTTTACACCCCTTCCAGCAAAGGGAAATTATACAGCATGTCATAAGGCTGTATTTCATGGCCCAATGGGCAGACGATTGTCGGGAGGGAAGCGTTCACTCCTGGCAATTGCCTGCTCACTAGCAGAGGAGACTGCCGCTATTACATGCAGCGATCTCCTCCACAGCATGGAGGAGTGATCGCTATGCCATTGCTCGTACCCATGATGTATAGCGGTTTGCTGGCAGCAGATTCTGCCACCTGCAAATGATAAAGTTTTAACATGCCGTCAAAAGACTTGGATTGCCCCATTGGGCAATCGGCGGCAGTATTACACTGCAAGATGATTGTTTATACGAATGCTCGTTGGCGATCATCTGTCGAAAAAAATCGTCTTGCTGCAATGTGCTTATGGACTAGGTTCACAATACTGTTTTTTAGTGGCCCCAATGTTCTAGCGTGTGGGCCCCCCGCCCCCTTCCCAAAACAACAAAAACCTAGCCTATGCTTATGTCTTTCTTTAGGCTGGGACAAGGCTTATCTATGCATATGATGTACAGCAGTGTATATACAGTAGCATGTATGGCAGTGCATGGGTGCTGCTATAAGTCCTTGAAGGGTGCTGTAACAGACTTTTTCTGTTTTAATTTATTTTATTTTGCTCTAAAAGTGGCAGCTCCAGATATTGGCTAAAGGTGTATGGGAACTATGAACTTGTGGGACACTTTTTTTTTTATTTTATTTTTTTGGGGACTGGTGTTTGTTATTTAGGTGACTTTTTGGTCCCTGACATCTATTGTATATAATGAAAAAAAACTTGATTCACACAATTATTTACGTAAAGCTGCCACATAAAAACAGCATACAAATTGGAAAAATGGTTTAAAAATGCTGATAAATTATCATCACTAGTCAACTGAACTGTTGTCACAGCGTTGTGTGACTACAGTTCAGTAGACCTGTCTTGAGACGGGAATTCACAGCATCATAAATGGTTACTATGCTGCAAGTTCACTTCAGAGGAGCAGTCTGGGAAATGCTGCTCCTACAGGTTTCCCAGACTGAATAGGCTTGTGCGAAACTGGCCTAAGGATGATACCACACCATATCTTTTTCCAGGCTAATAGTTTTTTGGGTGGGGTTTTTTAGTCACTTTGGTTTTCCTATGAGAAAGTGTCTAAACCAGGCATCCTCAAACTGCGGCCTTCCAGCTGTTGCAAAACTACAACTCCCAGCATGCCCGAACAGCCTACAGGTGTCTACAGCAGGGCATTGTGGGAGTTGTAGTTTTACAACAGCTGGAGGGCCGCAGTTTGAGGATGCCTGGTAAACACTGCAATATCAAAAATGCAAAGGGAGAAAGAAAAGTAATGAAAT
This sequence comes from Bufo bufo, assembly GCF_905171765.1. NCBI lineage: Eukaryota > Metazoa > Chordata > Amphibia > Anura > Bufonidae > Bufo > Bufo bufo. The sequence continues at coordinate 125,266,315 of NC_053391.1, read as the reverse complement.
GGTCTCAAAATGGCATTTAAAAAAAGTCTTTTTATAGAGCGTTTCATCATTTCCTACTGGCCGACATGTAACATCTGGGTGTGGTGGCTTTTGCTCCAAAAGAAAAATGCTGACACAAGAAAATGGAGTTTTGAGAGTGTGAAACCACCCTAAAGGTAGCCATGAGGTCTAATGGCAAATAGGAAGATTACGTTAAAGATGTATTCACATCTTTATTCACATGTATTTATCATTCGGGAAAAGAGTACTTACAGCACCTCTTTTTTGGTGATTATTTTACCAGAGAAAATAATTTCTGCCACTTGTGACACAATGGGGTCAAAGTTCATGCTTGATACAGCAACCACAATGTCATCTCTGCAAGAAGTAAATAAAATGTTTGCATGAATACTTTACGCTATTCCCGGAAAACGCTTTTAAGGGTAAGTGCACAAATGACTGAAAACCCATAAGAAAAAAAGAATCCGATTTAAAAATTTTTTTTTTTTTTATGCGTTTGCAGCAAAAACCCGCATGTATTACAAAGCCAGCAGATTTGACCCTCTCCATTGAGAAGTGAGAATTCCGCTGTATAATTTTAAATCCACAATACCGCAGCCTTTCTGCTGCATTTTTTTTTTTAGCACAATGTGGATGAGATTTCAGAAACGCCTATCTATTTTGCTGGTACTCAAACGCTGTCGATTTGCTGCACTAATTCCACACCGGCAAATCTGTAGCTATACTGTACATTCACATCAGACCCCCGACACAAGTGATGCCCACGGGCCAGCTCAGCTAGTCAAAGATTCATGCTGCTCCAGTCCTGCATACTGGCTCATGTGTGTCCATCCTTCGGTCCATGGCTAGTTTACTTCTAGACTAGCATAATCACCTATAGTCACTGCAGCCAATGACTGGCTGTAGCAGTGATGTGTCAACAATAACACAGTGCTGCTGAAGCCAGTGGATGGCTGCGGTGGGGCCAGCATGCAGGACTGGAGCAGTGGAAGGGTTGCCACCCGGCCGGTATGTCACCGGCAAGTTGGGTATTTTAGTGGCCCTGCTGGTAATTTTATATATATTTTTTTTCTATCTTTCTAGTATTTTCCTGTTATTAAGGAGCGCTTCCATTGTGGAGCGCTCATTAATACAGCCCTTATTCTAACTGGGGGGCCACTAATGGGGGCATTATTCTTACTGGGGGGACTAATGGGCCCATTACTGTTACTGGGGGCATTAATGTGGACAGTATTAATTATGGGGGGTGCTAATGGGGGCATTGCTATTATTGGGAGCCACAGTATGATAGCAACAACACTCCATGTTAAAACCACACACCCTTTGGGGTATGGATTAACTTGGCTGGTATTTTTTTTGTTGGGAAAGGTGGCAACCCTAAGTGGTGGGGAACAGGCAAGTATAAATCTTTCAATAGCAGAGGCAGGCTGCATTCACTTAAAAAGCGTTTTTCCGGTAACATTGATTTTAAAGTGCCCGCAGCCTGCCCCCTGAAATAGAAGACACATACTTACCTGCTCCATGCGGCCTCCATCTTTTGGACCCTGCACGGTTTGTCCATGCACTGCTGGATGTAATGTCACGTGCACTTCTCCAGCCAATGAACTGGCTTCAGCGGTGAAGTGCTGTTGGGGTTACATCACTGATGAAGCCAGTCATTGACTGGAGAGACGTCTGTCACCTTGTCCATGCACTGCCAGATTCTTAAAAGCCACAGCACGCCAATTATTTGTATGATTTTGCACCTTATGTAGTGATTTTCCCAATAGATATCAATAGAGATGTTATAGGGATTTCAATACGCTTGGCCCCTCACAATGAATATACTTACCTGGCTCCCTGCTCCGCTACTGGTCCCTGCACCGCCGTTGCTTTTCCCCGTGCCGGGGGAAAAGCAGGCAATGGCAGACGGGGACAAGCATCCGTAGCGTTGTGGGTGACTCTCGTACCTGCCTTCCATTGGCTGATGTTTTCATCCGTGTGCAGGGAGCCAGGTAACTATATGCATTGAGAGGGGCCCAGTGTATGGGGATGCATTTGATAGTCTTGGATAACCTCTTTACTGTAAACAGAAAATCTGCACCAAAAACCGCAATAAACAGTGCGGAGTTCTGCACCGCGTGCAGCCACTCTGAAAGTTAGTTATGCCTGGGAAAACCCTTTAAGTTTTCACACCCCTACAAGAAAAAAAAGTTGTATCTTCCTACTTCAAGTAAAAAGCCAAAAACTTCAGTTCTTCAAGTGCTCCTTTGATCACAATCTCAGTGAATCCTTCCCCAAATCCTGCAGAGAAATGTACATTATTAATTGAACAGACTGTGGCGTATCAAGCGAAAATGCAAATTTTTTTGAACAACTCTGCCAAATGTATATTTTAAAGAAAACAAAAACTGTAAGCCAACTAGTGTTGCTGGGATATGCAGTACCTGCATGCGGGGAAAGAAGATTGTTGGAATTTCGCTAACATTCAATAACTTAACGGACTGTGTCACCAGAGAACATAACGATTAAAAGGGTTGTCTAGTCAGAAAAAACACATTTTCATTTACCTTATGACGGTTATGAATATACACTGCTCAAAAAAATAAAGGGAACACTTAAACAACACAATGTAACTCCAAGTCAATCACACTTCTGTGAAAACAAACTGTCCACTTAGGAAGCAACACTGAGTGACAATCAATTTCACATGCTGTTGTGCAAATGGGATAGACAACAGGTGAAAATTCTAGGCAATTAGCAAGACACCCCCAATAAAGGAGTGGTTCTGCAGGTGGTCACCACAGGCCACTTCTCAGTTCCTATGCTTCCTGGCTGATGTTTTGGTCACTTTTGAATGCTGGTGGTGCTTTCACTCTAGTGGTAGCATGAGACGGAGTCTACATCCCACACAAGTGGCTCAGGTAGTGCAGCTTATCCAGGATGGCACATCAATGCGAGCTGTGGCAAGAAGGTTTGCTGTGTCTGTCAGCGTAGTGTCCAGAGCATGGAGGCGCTACCAGGAGACAGGCCAGTACATCAGGAGACGTGGAGGAGGCGATAGGAGGGAAACAACCCAGCAGCAGGACCGCTACCTCCGCCTTTGTGCAAGAAGGAACAGGAGGAGCACTGCCAGAGCCCTGCAAAATGACCTCCAGCAGGCCACAAATGTGCATGTGTCTGCTCAAACGGTCAGAAACAGACTCCATGAGGGTGATATCAGGGCCCGACGTCCACAGGTGGGGGTTGTGCTTACAGCCCAACACCGTGCAGGACGTTTGGCATTTGCCAGAGAACACCAAGATTGGCAAATTCGCCACTGGCGCCCTGTGCTCTTCACAGATGAAAGCAGGTTTACACTGAGCACATGTGACAGAGTCTGGAGATGCCGTGGAGAACGTTCTGCTGCCTGCAACATCCTCCAGCATGACCGGTTTGGCATTGGGTCAGTAATGGTGTGGGGTGGCATTTCTTTGGAGGGCCGCACAGCCCTCCATGTGCTCGCCAGAGGTAGCCTGACTGCCATTAGGTACCGAGATGAGATCCTCAGACCCCTTGTGAGACCATATGCTGGTGCTGTTGGCCCTGGGTTCCTCCTAATGCAAGACAATGCTAGACCTCATGTGGCTGGAGTGTGTCAGCAGTTCCTGCAAGACGAAGGCATTAATGCTATGGACTGGCCCGCCCGTTCCCCAGACCTGAATCCAATTGAGTACATCTGGGACATCATGTCTCGCTCTATCCACCAACGTCACGTTGCACCACAGACTGTCCAGGAGTTGGCAGATGCTTTAGTCCAGGTCTGGGAGGAGATCCCTCAGGAGACCGTCCACCACCTCATCAGGAGCATGCACAGGCGTTGTAGGGAGGTCATACAGGCACGTGGAGGCCACACACACACACTACTGAGCCTCATTTTGACTTGTTTTAAGGACATTACATCAAAGTTGGATCAGCCTGTAGTGTGTTTTTCCACTTTAATTTTGAGTGGGACTCCAAATCCAGGCCTCCATCGGTTGAAAAATTTGATTTCCATTTTTTAATTTTTGTGTGATTTTGTTGTCAGCACATTCAACTATGTAAAGAACAAAGTATTTCAGAAGAATATTTAATTAACTCAGATCTAGGATGTGTTATTTTTGTGTTCCCTTTATTTTTTTGAGCAGTGTAGTAACCTCATAACAACTTTGCAGACACTGCGCAACATTAGATAAATGTTGGCCAAACCTCCCAGAAAATCTGCAGGATTGTTGCAGATTTTGAATTATTTTTTTTTGGTATGTTGCATATTTGTTGTATAAGAATCTCTCCATTCAATTCAATGGCAAACTGATTCTGCAGTAGAAAACCTCACCGAAAAATCTGCGTGGATTTTGTTGCAGATCTTTCAGTGACCTTTTCTACTGCAGAATCAGTTTGCCATAGGATAACATGTTGAAAGTCTTGATGTTGCAGATTTTCCACAAAGTGTGAAGGCACCCTTATTTTCAGGGAGAAAAGCCACTAGTAGTGCTGAGTGAAGCGAGCTTCAGATGGTTCATCCGAAGTCGCTTAGTTCAAAACTTCGGAATAATACTGTATGGAGATCCATCTCCGTACAGTATTAGACCGTATGGGCTCCGATGAGCCGAAGTTAGTTATTAATGAAGTCGTGCGTGATTTTTAAAGTGGAAAACCACTTTAAAACTTGAAACAGAGTTTGGATGGATCAGGACGGAGATGCTGTAATTACACCTGCTTGCCGCTGTGATGTCAATGGAGAGTAGGCAATCAGTGAAAAGTAGGTAATCAGTGAAAAGAGCTGTGACCTATTCTGAGGATAGGCTTTCAATACAGGAAACGGGACAACCCCTTAAACCACTTGCTGCTAGGTGCTCCCCCAGATTACTGATGGTCCCAAGTTGTCCCAGCACAAGAACACACTATGATCTTATCACTGTCTAAGATGGACATGCCCTTTACTAAAAGATTAATGGCATTAAAGAGGTTTTCCGAGATATAACTAGGGAGGAGCGAATCGACTTCGGATGAAACATTAAAAGTTTTTTTTACAGTACAAATTAATTTATGAAGTTGTTGCGTGAAGTCTCGTGAGACTTTGCTAAGCGATAACTTCGGCTAATCGGAGCCAATATATTCTAATACTGTACGTGCTCCTGCGTCATACAGTTAGAATGAAGTTTTATGCAAACATCTGAAGTCGATTCGCTCATCCCTAATTATAACTGATGACCTATCCTCTAGATAGGCCATCAGTACCTAATCGGTGGGGGTCTAATATCCAGGACCCCCGCTGATCAGTGCCACAGCCTTCTCCCAGCTTTTCCTAGGCCATGTGACATCACATTAATCAGTCACAGGGCCTAGGTGCAACTCGGCCCCATGGAAGTGAATGGGGCTGAGCTGTGAAACCAAGCACAGCTGCTGTATATCTCGAAAAAAACCTTTAACAAATAAAAAAAAAAAGATAATCCCAGTATGTGGTTGTAATATAAATACACACCTGCATAACGAATGCTCTTTCCCAACAAAGATGTCCAAAAAAATGGCACAGATGTCACCGGTACTTGCTTGTTCAGCATGTTGAGAGCAGCGATGCGGCCTGTAAAACAAGACAGATCCGCCTTATATCTTATGCAATAGGCTCCATCCAGAATTAGCTTATATTAGTATGTAACTTTAGATGCAATTATTCACGCTGAATGATTTCAGAGCTGACTGTGCAGGTAGGTATCTGCGGCAGATGAAATAATGTAGAGTGCTAACGACTCAAAAACTACACGGTGAATGACAAATTACCTTTGTATTTCACGTAGCAGGCAATGTAGCTGTGCAGCCAACTATCAAAGAGCATCTGCCAGCAGGATCAAACCTCTTAAACTAGGCATGGTGCCTGGTAGGGTTGAGCCTGCTGACTGAAATCATACCTCTGGTTTAAATCTGTTGTGCATTTTTACTATGATGCAAATGAGGGCATCAGTGCATTAAGGGATGGACATCAGCCAACGACAGAAAAGTTTTTAACGAGAGGTATGGAGTTAGTCAGCAGGAGCTGAGGACATGAGTTGCTAGATGGCCGCTAGCACATCCGCAATACCCAGTCCCCATAGCTCGGTGTGCTTTTATTGTGTACATACAGTTGCAAGAAAAAGTATGTGAACCCTTTGGAATGATATGGATTTCTGCACAAATTGGTCATAAAATGTGATCTGATCTTCATCTAAGTCACAACAATAGACAATCACAGTCTGCTTAAACGAGTAACACACAAAGAATTAAATGTTACCATGTTTTTATTGAACACACCATGTAAACATTCACAGTGCAGGTGGAAAAAGTATGTGAACCCCTAGACTAATGACATCTCCAAGAGCTAATTGGAGTGAGGTGTCAGCCAACTGGAGTCCAATCAATGAGATGAGATTGGAGGTGTTGGTTACAGCTGATCTGCCCTATAAAAAACACACACCAGTTCTGGGTTTGCTTTTCACAAGAAGCATTGCCTGATGTGAATGATGCCTTGCACAAAAGAGCTCTCAGAAGACCTACGATTAAGAATTGTTGACTTGCATAAAGCTGGAAAGGGTTATAAAAGCATCTCCAAAAGCCTTGCTGTTCATCAGTCCACGGTAAGACAAATTGTCTATAAATGGAGAAAGTTCAGCACTGCTGCTACTCTCCCTAGGAGGGGCTGTCCTGTAAAGATGACTGCAAGAGCACAACGCAGACTGCTCAATGAGGTGAAGAAGAATCCTAGAGTGTTAGCTAAAGACTTACAAAAGTCTCTGGCATATGCTAACATCCCTGTTAGCGAATCTACAATATGTAAAACCCTAAACAAGAATGGATTTCATGGGAGGATACAACAGAGGAAGCCACTGCTGTCCAAAAAAAAACATTGCTGCATGTTTACAGTTTGCACAAGAGCACCTGGATGTTCCACAGCAGTACTGGCAAAATATTCTGTGGACAGATGAAACCAAAGTTGAGTTGTTTGGAAGAAGCACACAACACTATGTGTGGAGAAAAAGAGGCACAGCACACCAACATCAAAACCTCATCCCAACTATGAAGTATGGTGGTGGGGGCATCATGGTTTGGGGCTGTTTTGCTGCGTCAGGGCCTGGACGGATTGCTAGGAAAAATGAATTCCCAAGTTTATCAAGACATTTTGCAGGAGAACTTAAGGCCATCTGTCCACCAGCTGAAGCTCAACAGAAGATGGGTGTTGCAACAGGACAACGACCCAAAGCATAGAAGTAAATCAACAACAGAATGGCTTAAAACAGAAGAAAATACGCCTTCTGGAGTGGCCCAGTCAGAGTCCTGACCTCAACCTGATTGAGATGCTGTGGCATGACCTCAAGAAAGCGATTCACACCAGACATTTTAAGAATATTGCTGAACTGAAACAGTTCTGTAAAGAGGAATGGTCAAGAATTACTCCTGACCGTTGTGCACGTCTGATCTGCAACTACAGGAAACGTTTGGTTAAAGTTATTGCTGCCAAAAGGAGGTTCAACCAGTTAATAAATCCAAGGGTTCACATACTTTTTCCACCTGCACTGTGAATGTTTACATGGTGTGTTCAATAAAAACATGGTAACATGTAATTCTTTGTGTTATTAGTTTAAGCAGACGGTGATTGTCTATTGTTGTGACTTAGATGAAGATCAGATCACATTTTATGACCAATTTGTGCAGAAATCCATATCATTCCAAAGGGTTCACATACTTTTTCTTGCAACTGTATGCAAATTAACCTGAGATGAGTCAGAGACAGGACTCATCTCAGGTTAATTTGCATATGTATCAAATCGTTTTTTTTTACACAATAAAAGCACACAGAGCTATGGGGACTGGGTATTGCGGATGTGCTAGCGGCTAGGGATGAGCGAACCCGAACTGTATAGTTCGGGTTCGTACCGAATTTTGGGGTGTCCGTGACACGGACCCGAACATTTTAGTAAAAGTCCGGGTTCGGGTTCGGTGTTCGACGTTTTCTTGGCGCTTTTTGAAAGGCTGCAAAGCAGCCAATCAACAAGCGTCATACTACTTGCCCCACGAGGCCATCACAGCCATGCCTACTATTGGAATGGCTGTGATTGGCCAGTGCAGCATGTGACCCAGCCTCTATTTAAGCTGGAGTCACGTAGCGCCGCACGTCACTCTGCTGTGCTTAGTGTAGGGAGAGGTTGCAGCTGCGACTGTTGTTAGGGCAAGATTAGGCAGTGATTAACTCCTCCAAAACACTTAAGTCAGTGATCGATCTACAGCTGTGCATCATTGAACTGCTGCTATTCAATTGCTCACTGTTTTTAGGCTGCCCAGAGCGTTTTTTAGTCACTTTTTTCTGGGGTGATCGGCGGCCATTTTGTGTCTTGTGGTGCGCCAGCACAAGCTGCCACCAAGTCCATTTAACCTTCAATAGTGTGGTTATTTTTTTTGCTATATCCTTCATCAGGGGCAAGCTGTCACCAAGTCCATTTAACCATCAATAGTGTGGTTATTTTTTTGCTATATCCTACATCAGGGGCAAGCTGAGCCTGTCACCAAGTCCATTTAACCATCAATAGTGTGGTTATTTTTTTGCTATAGCCTACATCAGGGGCAAGCTGAGCCTGTCACCAAGTCCATTTAACCATCAATAGTGTGGTTATTTTTTTTGCTATATCCTACATCAGGGGCAAGCTGTCACCAAGTCCATTTAACCATCAATAGTGTGGTTATTTTTTGGCTATATCCTACATCAGGGGCAAGCTGCCACCAAGTCCATTTAACCATCAATAGTGTGGTTATTTTTTTGCTATATCCTACATCAGGGGCTTGGCTGTGCTTGCTATTTTATTGAGGGGTGAAATACAATTGCCAAAATAGCAGTACCCTAAATCTGGTGTTTCAGCTGTGGCCAGCCAATTGTAATACTGTCTGCTGTCTGGCAAAGGATATATTTTTGTTCTGGGTTGAAATACAATTCCCAACTTAGCAATTTCCTAAATTAGTGGTTTCTGCTGTATCAGGCCTACTTTAAATCTATCCCTAAAAGGGTATATTAGATCCAAGGTGCTGATAGGGTCATTCTCAATAACTTCACACACACGCTACTGTGCATATCCAAGTCTAATTCTGTCCGTAAACATATACCTGTCACCCAGCACCTAAATAATAGGCCTCAAATTTATATTCAGCTAAATCTGTCATTACTGCTGTGCCTGTATTAGTGTAATACGGTACCTAAATAGATAGCCAGATAGTGTTAGGTGTCTGTAAAAAAAAGGCCTGAATTTGAATTCAATACATTGGGCCAAATAATATTTTTCTTATTGTGGTGAACGGTAACAATGAGGAAAACATCTAGTAAGGGACGCGGACGCGGACATGGTCGTGTTAGTGGACCCTCTGGTGCTGGGAGAGGACGTTGCCGTTCTGCCACAGCCACACGTCCTAGTGAACCAACTACCTCAGGTCCCAGTAGCCGCCAGAATTTACAGCGATATTTGGTGGGGCCCAATGCCGTTCTAAGGATGGTAAGGCCTGAGCAGGTACAGGCATTAGTCAATTGGGTGGCCCACAGTGGATCCAGCACGTTCACATTATCTCCCACCCAGTCTTCTGCAGAAAGCGCACAGATGGCGCATGAAAACCAAGCCCATCAGTCTGTCACATCACCCCCATGCATACCAGGGAAACTGTCTGAGCCTCAAGTTATGCAGCAGTCTCTTATGCTGTTTGAAGACTCTGCTGGCAGGGTTTCCCAAGGGCATCCACCTAGCCCTTCCCCACTGGTGGAAGAAATAGAATGCACTAACGCACAACCACTTATGTTTCCTGATGATGAGGACATGGGAATACCACCTCAGCACGTCTCTGATGATGACGAAACACAGGTGCCAACTGCTGCGTCTTTCTGCAGTGTGCAGACTGAACAGGAGGTCAGGGATCAAGACTGGGTGGAAGACGATGCAGGGGACGATGAGGTCCTAGACCCCACATGGAATGAAGGTCGTGCCACTGACTTTCACAGTTCGGAGGAAAAGGCAGTGGTGAGACCGAGCCAACAGCGTAGCAAAAGAGGGAGCAGTGGGCAAAAGCAGAACACCCGCCGCCAAGAGACTCCGCTTGCTACTGACCGCCGCCATCTGGGACCGAGCACCCCAAAGGCAGCTTCAAGGAGTTCCCTGGCATGGCACTTCTTCAAACAATGTGCTGACGACAAGACCCGAGTGGTTTGCACGCTGTGCCATCAGAGCCTCAAGCGAGGCATTAACGTTCTGAACCTTAGCACAACCTACATGACCAGGCACCTGCATGCAAAGCATAAACTGCAGTGGAGTAAACACCTTAAAAACAAGGAAATCACTCAGGCTCCCCCTGCTACCGCCGCCTCGGCCTCTTCTGCTGCTGCCGCCTCGGCCTCTTCTGCTGCTGCCGCCTCGGCCTCTTCCTCCGCCTCTGGAGGAACGTTGGCACCTGCCGCCCAGCAAACATGGGATGTACCACCAACACGACCACCTACGTCACCAAGCATCTCAACCATGTCACACGGCAGCGTTCAGCTCTCCATCTCACAAACATTTGAGAGAAAGCGTAAATTCCCACCTAGCCACCCTCGATCCCTGGCCCTGAATGCCAGCATTTCTAAACTACTGGCCTATGAAATGCTGTCATTTAGGCTGGTGGACACAGACAGCTTCAAACAGCTCATGTCGCTTGCTGTCCCACAGTATGTTGTTCCCAGCCGGCACTACTTCTCCAAGAGAGCCGTGCCTTCCCTGCACAACCAAGTATCCGATAAAATCAAGTGTGCACTGCGCAACGCCATCTGTGGCAAGGTCCACCTAACCACAGATACGTGGATCAGTAAGCACAGCCAGGGACGCTATATCTCCCTAACTGCACACTGGGTAAATGTAGTGGCGGCTGGGCCCCAGGCGGAGAGTTGTTTGGCGCACGTCCTTCCGCCGCCAAGGATTGCAGGGCAACATTCTTTGCCTCCTGTCTCCTCCTCCTCCTACTCAGCTTCCTCCTCCTCTTCTTCCACCTGCTCATCCAGTCAGCCACACACCTTCACCACCAACTTCAGCACAGCCCGGGGTAAACGTCAGCAGGCCATTCTGAAACTCATATGTTTGGGGGACAGGCCCCACACCGCACAGGAGTTGTGGCGGGGTATAGAACAACAGACCGACGAGTGGTTGCTGCCGGTGAGCCTCAAGCCCGGCCTGGTGGTGTGCGATAATGGGCGAAATGTCGTTGCAGCTCTGGGACTAGCCGGTTTGACGCACATCCCTTGCCTGGCGCATGTGCTGAATTTGGTGGTGCAGAATTTGGTGGTGCAGAAGTTCATTCACAACTACCCCGACATGTCAGAGCTGCTGCATAAAGTGCGGGCCGTCTGTTCGCGCTTCCGGCGTTCACATCCTGCCGCTGCTCGCCTGTCTGCGCTACAGCGTAACTTCGGCCTTCCCGCTCACCGCCTCATATGTGACGTCCAGGTGGAACTCCACCTTGCACATGCTGGACAGAATGTGCGAGCAGCAGCAGGCCATAGTGGAGTTTCAGCTGCAGCACGCACGGGTCAGTCGCACTGCGGAACAGCACCACTTCACCACCAATGACTGGGCCTCCATGCGAGACCTGTGTGCCCTGTTGCGCTAATTCGAGTACTCCACCAACATGGCCAGTGGTGACGATGCCGTTATCAGCGTTACAATACCACTTCTATGTCTCCTTGAGAAAACACTTAGGGCGATGATGGCAGAGGAGGTGGCCCAGGAGGAGGAGGAGGAGGAAGAGGGGTCATTTTTAGCACTTTCAGGCCAGTCTCTTAGAAGTGACTCAGAGGGAGTTTTTTTGCAACAGCAGAGGCCAGGTACAAATGTGGCCAGACAGGGCCCACTACTGGAGGACGAGGATGAGGAGGAGGTGGAGGAGGATGAGGATGAAGATGAAGCATGTTCACAGCGGGGTGGCACCCAACGCAGCTCGGACCCATCACTGGTGCGTGGCTTGGGGGAAACGCAGGACGATGACGATACGCCTCCCACAGAGGACAGCTTGTCCTTACCTCTGGGCAGCCTGGCACACATGAGCGACTACATGCTGCAGTGCCTGCGCAACGACAGCAGAGTTGCCCACATTTTAACGTGTGCAGACTACTGGGTTGCCACCCTGCTGGGTCCCCGGTACAAAGACAATGTGCCCACCTTACTTCCTGCACTGGAGCGTGATAGGAAGATGCGCGAGTACAAGCGCACGTTGGTAGACGCGCTACTGAGAGCATTCCCAAATGTCACAGGGGAACAAGTGGAAGCCCAAGGCGAAGGCAGAGGAGGAGCAAGAGGTCGCCAACGCAGCTGTGTCACGGCCAGCTCCTCTGAGGGCAGGGTTAGCATGGCAGAGATGTGGAAAAGTTTTGTCACCACGCCACAGCTAACTGCACCACCACCTGATACGGAACGTGTTAGCAGGAGGCAACATTTCACTAACATGGTGGAACAGTACCTGTGCACACTCCTCCACGTACTGACTGATGGTTCGGCCCCAATCAACTTCTGGGTCTCCAAATTGTCCACGTGGCCAGAGCTAGCCTTTTATGCCTTGGAGGTGCTGGCCTGCCCGGCGGCCAGCGTTTTGTCTGAACGTGTATTCAGCACGGCAGGGGGCGTCATTACAGACAAACGCATTCGCCTGTCCACAGCCAATGTGGACAAGCTGACGTTCATAAAAATGAACCAGGCATGGATCCCACAGGACCTGTCCATCCCTTGTGCAGATTAGATATTAACTACCTCCCCTTAACAATATATTATTGTACTCTAGAGCACTTCCTCATTCAATCCTATTTTTATTTTCATTTTACCATTATATTGCGGGGCAACCCAAAGTTGAATGAACCTCTCCTCTGTCTGGGTGCCGGGGCCTAAAAATATCTGACAGTGGCCTGTTCCAGTGTTGGGTGACATGAAGCCTGATTCTCTGCTTAGACATGAAGCCTGATTCTCGGCTATGACATGAAGACTGATTCTGCGCTGACATAAGGCCAGATTCTCTGTTACGGGACCTCTCTCCTCTGTCTGGGTGCCGGGGCCTAAATGTGTGACAGTGGCCTGTTCCAGTGGTGGGTGACGTGAAGCCTGATTCTCTGCTATGACATGAAGACTGATTCTGCGCTGACATAAGGCCAGATTCTCTGTTATGGGACCTCTCTCCTCTGCCTGGGTGCCAGGGCCTAAATATCTGACAATGGACTGTTCCAGTGGTGGGTGACATGAAGCCTGATTCTCTGCTATGACATGAAGACTGATTCTCTGCTGACATGAAGCCAGATTCTCTGCTATGGGACCTCTCTCCAATTGATATTGGTTAATTTTTATTTATTTTATTTTTATTTTAATTCATTTCCCTATCCACATTTGTTTGCAGGGGATTTAACTACATTTTGCTGCCTTTTGCAGCCCTCTAGCCCTTTCCTGGGCTGTTTTACAGCCTTTTTAGAGCCGAGAAGTTCGGGTCCCCATTGACTTCTTTTTTTTTAATCAAATCTTTTTATTTGAAGACAAAAAATCTCCATATTTTATGTTTTACAACACAAACAATAAGAACATCACAGAAAAAACCCCTCCCGACCCCCCTCCCCGAAGTCCAGGTGCAGTTCATCTTGGAATCATCTTGCAGCAAAGTTCAGTATATGATCAAACCCGCTCTCACACTTCATGCCATCCTGCTCATATACACTCCATTCATTTACCCAACTAGACCCAAGTTATGCGCGACCTATCATCTTCTCCTCTCACTCTACCTTCACACTACACCCCTAAATAACCAAATGAAAATGGTCAATCCAAGCATACCAAATTTTGTTAAACTTTTTGTTATTTCCCCTCTTCTGATACACATAACTCTCAAGTTTGACCAAATTGTGTATCGCCTCCACCACCTCCTGCACCTCCGGTGGGTCTTCAGCAATCCAACGGGATGCTATCCGCTTCCTGGCCTGATATAGAACACGCTGTATTGCCAACTTAACCTCCTTCAGCCCCGAAATTCCACCAGTAAATCCCAATACACATATTAGAGGTGATTGTTCAATCGCGACCCCATAAACCTTCTCAATGAGGTCCGCCACATCATTCCAGTATCTGCGCAACCGCGGACAGTTCCACATTAAGTGTACGAGGTCAGCGGACGCAATCCCACATCTAGGACATTTATCATCGGCACGAAACCCTATTTTATGCAACATTTTCGGGGTTCTATATTCCCTATGAAGCAGCAGCAATTGTGAAACCCCTGATGTAGCGGTAAGTGAGGCCCATCGGAAGTCAGCAAGCACTTTTTCCCATTGGTCCTCTTTCAATTCCGGTATATCCCTTTCCCATTTTCCAAACAGGTGCAATGGATTTCTTTTAATTATAGCGTCCATTAGGCTCAGATAGTGCAGCGATATCACTCCCCCAGAACCGCCCCCAGTAGCCGTGAGGTCAACAATCAGATGTTTCTGAGCGGGCAACAACTTTTCCCGCCGCTCCTGCACTTGTACGGCATGTCTCACTTGCAAATAAACATAAAAAAGAGCTTTAGGTAAGCTAAACTCCTGTTGCAGAGCAGTAAATTCTTTAAGGGATGTACCTTCGAATAACTGACATAGTCTGTCCAGACCAAATTTCCTCCATGCCCTAGCGCTAGAGACCTTATTGAGTTCATCATACATGATATTCGGCCATATGGGAGTAAATTTCATATATCCCGTAACACCTGCCATTTTCCTTGTCTTCCACCATACCTTATGAATCATGTCCAGCAACTCGTACCTCCTCCCTATTTCCCTGAAAGTGCCGTCCTCTAGCGCCGATAGAAGGCATCCCCTTTTAAGCAAGTATTTAACTATTCTACCTGTTTTATTAACCTGTTCCTCCTCGCCCCAACCCCTGATGTGCTGCATTTGAGCCGCCAAATAGTACACCATTGGATCGGGGACACTCAATCCTCCCTGGGTCTTAGGTCTGCACAGGGTGCTCAGTTTTATACGGGGGATCCCTTTCTTCCAGATTAGATCTCTAAAAATGGCGTTCACGGTGTAAAACACCTTCATTGGAATCCACACGGGAGCATTATGCAGCACATACAGGAGCTGGGGCATAAGAATCATGTTCGGCCAACAATAGATAACGAAAGCTTAGACCATGCCTGCACCTTCTTCCTGAATTTGTCTAGTAATGGCGCTACATTTAGATCTATAAAGTCCCCACTATTTCCCCATTGACTTCAATGGGGTTCGGGACGAAGTTCGGGTTGGGTTCGGATCCGGAACATTTCCGGGAAGTTCGGCCGAACTTCTCGAACCCGAACATCCAGGTGTTCGCTCAACTCTACTAGCGGCCATCTAGCAACCCATGTCCTCAGCTCTATACCCACAATCCCGGTGACAGGTTCCCATTAAGTGTCTATGTATAGAATGATCATGTATTTCCAGGTTGGTTCACCTGAGTCTTCAGCCTTTCCATATGGACATGTGTTAATAGTTTGTTCACACAAAGGGGGGAATTTGTCATGGCCTTTGCACAAGAAAAGTGGCATCCAAAAGTAGCAAATGTTTACAAACCACCATTTCCACCAAAAATTTGGCTTTTGGGGTTTTTATGTCGCTTAGGCTCCTTTTTATAAAAGGTGGGCAGGGCTGATCAAAAGGAGATTTTTTCTCTCTGACTTTTTTCCCTATTTCATAATTTCCTATTGACTGACAGCTAACATCTGAGCCTAACATTTTTTTGTCCATAAAAAGAGTGTTTTCCCATAACAAAATGTTCAAATTGAAGTCACCCTAAGGGCTCATGCCCATGAACTTAAGGGCTCCGTGCCCATACTGCGGACTGCATACGGCGGTTCCCAGCACGGGCACAGAGCCCTTACGTTCGTGGGCAAGAGCCCTAAGGCTGGGTTCACAAGTGACTGAGAAACCTACGGAAAAACCTACTGCGGTTTTAGCTGCATTAGGTTACATTCACAGGATCGTATGAATGAGTCCACATCTGTTCCGCAATTTTGCGTAACGGGTTCCGACCCATTCATTTCAATGAGGCTGCAAAAGATGCAGACAGCTCACAGTGTGCTGTCCGCATCCATAGCTCCGTTTCACAGCCCTGCAAAAAAAAATAGAGCTTGATGTATTCTTGTCCGCAATTGCAGATAAGAATAAGCATTTTCTATGATAGCGGCGGCATGTGCGGTCTGCAAATTGCAGTACGCACACAGGCCGGTATCTGTATTTTACGGATCCACAAAGCACTATGGTCGTGTGAATGTAGGCTTATTTCACAAAAAAAAAAACTTGGATATTACATGCGTTTTTTGCTGCGGAAAAAAAGCCAACAGATTTCACCCTTTCTATTGAGAAGGGTGAAATCCACTGTATAAATTGACATGCTGCGGATTTCAAATCCGCAATACCGCAGCTCTTCTGCCATGTTTTTTTACATGCCATGTGGATGAGAATTCAGAAATTCTCATCCATTTTGCTGGTACTGTACAATGCTGCGGATTTTCCGCACGACAATCCACGACAGCTAATCACGTGTGACCCCGGCCTAAGAACCCTTTTACATGAGTGAGTTTTCTACCTGGATGCGATGCATGTAGTGAACACATAGCATCCAGACTGAATCCTGACCCATTCATTTCAATGGGTCTGTGCACATGTGCATCATTTTTCACGCATCATCTTTGCATTCAGGAAAAATCGCAGCATGTTCTAATGTGTTTTTTACTGATAGTGGTTTTGCACATAGGTTTAAAGTGGTTACCTGCTTTTATATTGATGACCTGTCCTCAGGATAGCTCATCAATATCAGATTGGCGGGGGGACAGCACCCCTGCCGATCAGCTGTTTGAAGAGAAGGCAGCGCTTGTACGGTTTAGGCTAGTTTCACACTTGCGGCAGGACGGATCCGACATGCTGTTTACCATGTCGGATCCGTCCTGTGGCTGTTCGCCGTGCCCCCGCTCCGTCCCCATTGACTATAATGGGGTTGGGGGCGGAGCTCCGGCGCAGCACGGCGGTGCACGGAGAAAGCCGCCAGACTAAAAAACCTGACATGCAGTAATTTTAGTCCGGCGGCCTTAAGCCGTGCACCGCCGGAGCTCCGCCCCCATCCCCATTATAGTCAATGGGGACGGAGCGGCGGCCCGGGGGCACGGCGAAACAGCCGCAGGACGGATCCGACATGGTGAACAGCCTGTCGGATCCGTCCTGCCGCAAGTGTGAAAATACCCTTACCTGCTTACCATTGACATTGCAGCGGTGAGCAGGTGTAATTACAACTACCTTGTCCCCATTCTCGTCAATGGGACAGCTTCCTATTCAACTGAATACTACAGAGCCGTCCCATTGAAGTGAATGGGGACGCCATAGTTGTAATTACACCTGCATATGCGACGGTGAGCAGGTAGACAGAAGAGAAGGCAGCGCTGTCTCCTCTTCAAACAGCTGATCGGGGGGGGGGGGGGCCTTAGTCGGACCCCCGCCAATCTGATATTGATGACCTATCAATATAAAAACCAAAGCAAGAAGTGGGTTGGACAGGAATTAAAACTATAAAGAAAAGACTTCTACTTTCTGTTGGATCCACTTCTGTCTTTGGCCATCGTGAACCCACCTGAAATCTAGTTGTGCCAATATATTGGGGACCACTGGAATACCATGGGCCACATGTGCACAATTGCATTGAGAATGAACTCCAAGGGGAAACAGCACTCAACCAGTGGCTTTTATCCATTGCTCGTCTTAATGCCCGTTCCACCCCCAGGCCCCATGTACAGGAAGGCAGCAGACTGTTGACTCCACTTAGAGGCGATTTATTTATCCAGCCATCATAAATGCAACGTTTCTTCAAGCGAGACCTGGCTCTGCCTCTCGCACAATTGGGTTGAAGTAATTTTGATCAGCCTAATCCAATGTCCAAGTCCATAGTGGTCTTTCAAGAATCAGTCAAATATGTATATGATGGGATGTGGCAACAGCCGTCATGTAGGAAAAGTCATGATCAAAGGGTGGATGTTGTTTGCAGGTACAGCAAAATCCATCAGTCATCCAAGCATCTTACTGTGACAGATTGTCTGTGCTCAAGATCAGGGCAGGGCTCTGTGGTTCACAGGGTACTTCACTTATCCATATTAGGACCCTTCACACACACTGTGAAAATGCCATGTAATCTGCAGGCAGCATGTTATGGAGCAGGTTCAGCAAAACCTCAAAGAGGAGTTGAGATCAGTGATTGACAGCCTTCCCTCTAATACTGTGTATACAGAGAAAGCTGTCAATCACTGAAAGGACCGTCTCCAGACTTCAAAGCCCAGAATGAGTAGGAATTTGATAAAATTATGATTTAGACCTCATACACATGACCATATGTATTTTGCGGCTCTGCAAAACTCGTATCTGCAAAATATGGACGACATCTATGTTGCATCTGTATTTTTTGTGGACCCATTGACTTCAATGGGTCTGTGGTCCACATTTTGTGGCCCAATATAGGACATGTTCTGTCCTTTTGTGGAAAGGATATACAGATAATCAGTGTTTGCTTTCCGTATCCGTATATCTGTTCCATAAAGGATAGAACATGTCCTATTCTTGGCCGCAAAATGCGTTGAAGTCAATGGGTCCACAACAAAAAAAACTGATGCAACACAGGCATCACAAGAACGTCATGCATATATTTTGTGGATCTGTGTTTTGCAAACCACAAAATACCTACGGTAGTGCACATGAGGCCTTATATATGAATCTTTACCCACAACACTGCATATCAACCTGCTCAGCATTTCCTGCTTTATAATATGCTGCTTGCAGACTACACTGCATTTTCAGTTGTTTTTTTCACATGCACGGCAGATGCTGTCTCTTTAAATTGTATCCTCTCTGGAGCAGAGAAGTAGTCAAATTGTGACCACAGAGTTTGAGGCAACTTCCCCTGGGAGCACCGTGTTCCCGATGCCTAAACGGCTTCCTGGACTAAGATCGGGGAAACCGTTCATTGTTTGCAATAGCATGAGACTGTCTGAAGAAACCCAGCCTATTACAGCTGTAGTTCTTATGGAGGGTTGCAGCTGGCAGAGCTCCATAAGGAAATAGAAAATCTGCAATACATTGCAATGATAGCGCAGGGAGATCAAGACTGGTATATGGGACTGTACTCAGTGGAGCAATGTTCTCCTTGGTACAGTCCACTGCCACTAAGTTGTCCCAAAAGAAAAAACAAGGAAAACTGATGGAAATCATAACTCCTGATATATCTATATAAAGTTAGGAAAACTGTCACTTTTAAAGATTTTTACATTCTGCTTGTTAAAAGAAATAAACCTGAAAGTTATAGTCCCGTACATATTGTACACTGCGCAAAAAAATAAAGGGAACACTTAAACAACACAATGTAACTCCAAGTCAATCACACTTCTGTGAAATCAAACTGTCCACTTAGGAAGCAACACTGAGTGACAATCAATTTCACATGCTGTTGTGCAAATGGGATATACAACAGGTGGAAATTATAGGCAATTAGCAAGACACCCCCAATAAAGGAGTGGTTCTGCAGGTGGTGACCTGACCACTTCTCAGTTCCTATGCTTCCTGGCTGATGTTTTGGTCACTTTTGAATGCTGCCGGTGCTTTCACTCTAGTGGTAGCATGAGACGGAGTCTACAACCCACACAAGTGGCTCAGGTAGTGCAGCTTATCCAGGATGGCACATCAATGCGAGCTGTGGCAAGAAGGTTTGCTGTGTCTGTCAGCGTAGTGTCCAGAGCATGGAGGCGCTACCAGGAGACAGGCCAGTACATCAGGAGATGTGGAGGAGGCCGTAGGAGGGCAACAACCCAGCAGCAGGACCGCTACCTCCGCCTTTGTGCAAGGAGGAACAGGAGGAGCACTGCCAGAGCCCTGCAAAATGACCTCCAGCAGGCCACAAATGTGCATGTGTCTGCTCAAACAGTCAGAAACAGACTCCATGAGGGTGATATGAGGGTCCGACGTCCACAGGTGGGGGTTGTGCTTACAGCCCAACACCGTGCAGGACGTTTGGCATTTGCCAGAAAATACCAAGATTTGCAAATTTGCCACTGGCGCCCTGTGCTCTTCACAGATGAAAGCAGGTTCACACTGAGCACATGTGACAGACGTGACAGAGTCTGGAGACGCCGTGGAGAACGTTCTGCTGCCTGCAACATCCTCCAGCATGACCGGTTTGGCATTGGGTCAGTAATGGTGTGGGTGGCATTTCTTTGGAGGGCCGCACAGCCCTCCATGTGCTCGCCAAAGGTAGCCTGGCTGCCATTAGGTACCGAGATGAGATCCTCAGACCCCTTGTGAGACCATATGCTGGTGCGGTTGGCCCTGGGTTCCTCCTAATGCAAGACAATGCTAGACCTCATGCGGCTGGAGTGTGTCAGCAGTTCCTGCAAGATGAAGGCATTGATGCTATGGACTGGCCCGTCCGTTCCCCAGACCTGAATCCAATTGAGCACATCTGGGACATCACGTCTCGCTCTATCCACCAACGTCATGTTGCACCACAGACTGTCCAGGACTTGGCAGATGCTTTAGTCCAGGTCTGGGAGGAGATCCCTCAGGAGACCGTCTGCCACCTCATCAGGAGCATGCACAGGCGTTGTAGGGAGGTCATAAAGGCACATGGAGGCCACACACACTACTGAGCCTCATTTTGACTTGTTTTAAGGACATTACATCAAAGTTGGATCAGCCTGTAGTGTGTTTTTCCACTTTAATTTTGAGGGTGACTCCAAATCCAGACCTCCATGGGTTAAAAAATTTGATTTCCATTTTTTTTTTTTGCGTGATTTTGTTGTCAGCACATTCAACTATGTAAAGAACAAAGTATTTCAGAAGAATATTTAATTAATTCAGATCTAGGATGTGTTATTTTTGTGTTCCTTTATTTTTTTGAGCAGTGTACTATATTGTTCACTAGACTAAGCACATTATGTCATGGCTTCAGCAGAACCAAGAGTAGAACACTTGGCTGCTTTCTTCCAGAAAGAGCCCCACTCCAGTCAATCAGCTGTCAAGTACCATTAAAGTGAAGGGGACTGAACTGCAATACCACACACAACCTGCGCACAGGTGTAGTACTGGTTTTGAAAGAAAGCAGACATGTGTTTCTAATATTGGACAACCCTTTTAGGGTGATGTCACATACAGTTTTTTGTGGCAGTTTTGAATGCAGTTTTTGAGCCAAAATCAGAAGTTGGAAGGGGGAGGGAATGAGAAATATAAAAGATGGACTCAAAAAACTGCCTCAAAACAGCCACAAGAAAAAGTAGCATGCGACACCACCCTTACACGTAAATGGGTTGTTCAAAGTTTTGATATAGGGGGTTTGTCATGAGGATAGGCCATCAATACCTATGTAGTGTGGCAAGATATCACAATAAGGCCTCATGCACACAGTCGTTTTGGCATTCACTTCAATGGGGCCACAAAAGATGCGGACAGCACTCCGTGTGCTGTCCGCATCCGTTGCTATGTTCCATGGTCCGCAAAAAAATAACCTGTTCTATTCTTGTCCGTGTTTTGCGGACAAGAATAGGTAGTTATATTAATGCCTGTCCGTGCCGTTCCGCAAATTGCCGAGCGCACACGTACGCCATCCGTGTTTTGCGGACCACAAAACACACAACGGTCGTGTGCATGAGGCCTAATTTGCTTTCCAAGCAAACATAAGAATAACTTCCTGCTGTGAAAGCAGGAATGGATCAATTATAATTCTATATAACTGTGATGGCTTACCTCCAGCTGTAGTAAAACTAAACTACAATTCCCAAGATGCACACTTGCTTGGCTGTTCTAGGAACTCCACAGAAATGAATGGAGCATGCTAGGAGTTGTAGTTTCACCACAGCTGGAGTGCCGGAAGTTATCCATCACTGGTATATATACTGTAACTAAGGTTTATTGCAGATTTACATAAATGATACTGTCGTGGACATTATTTCCTCTTCATCGCTGTAAGGATTACATGGATTCAGCTCATCACAACCTACACATTTTTTTTGCTAATGGTTTCTGTGGTTCTTTTACATTTTTTTTTTTGCTTTTCTGTTCCTTGGATGAACAGAACAAAGTCAACACGGGTGAGAATTCAGCCTTAGACTTCTTTCACATGTGTGAAAGGACGGACCCGACAGGCTGTTCACCCTGTCTGATCCGTCCTGCCGCTATTTTGCCATGCCGCCGGACTGCCGCTCTGTCCCCATTGACTATAAATCGGGATGGGGCGGAGTTCCGGCGCAGCACGGCAGTGCCCGGCGAGAGGCCGCCGGACTAAAAGTACTGCATGTCTGACTTTTTTGTCTGGCGGCCTCTCACTGCGCACTGATGTGTTGCATCTGAGCTCCGCCCCCGTCCCCATTATAGTCAATGGGGACGAAGCTGCAGTCCGGCGGGTCGAAATAGCGGCAGGACGGATCCGACAGGTTGAACAGCCTGTCGGATCTATCCTGCCGCCAGTGTGAAAGTACCCTTAGGCTACTTTCACACTAGTGTTAAAGGATAACTGTCATATTTTCATCAAAAATCAATTTTAGCATATGTTACTGTTGCAGCAGCATTATGCATAAAGCGATCTTTAGTTTCTTCACTTACCACTGTTTTCCTTGAGTTTTACCCTTAGTTACGGTTGTTTGGAATCCTACATTATGAGGATCTGCTCAAGATGGCTCCTCTGCCAGTTCTCTAAGGCCAAAACTGCATTCCCTCAGGTCACATACAAACTTGCTGTAGCCAGCAGCTTCCTGCCAGCCAATCAGATTGGATTACTGAGAGACACGCCTCCTCACTCTGAAGCCTAATGCAGGCATACAGTGTGACGGACCGCCCCTCTGTCTTCTAGCCGGAGACAGATGAGCCATAGCAACGGTCTTTTAACCACCTCCGGACCGCCTAACGCAGATTCGCGTTCCGGAGGTGGCAGCGCTGCGCACAGTCACGCATATACGCGTCATCTCGCGAGACGCGAGATTTCGCTCCAAGCCGGCCCGCGCATGCGCATCGCGGGCCGGCAAAAGTTAAAGAACAAGTTAGTCACCAGCCTGCCAGCAACGATCATTGGCTGGCAGGCTGGCGATTTTTAAAAAATCCAATCACAAGCCATATAACAGATCATATTAGTAAATATGATCTGTTATATGGCTTGTCTGCTCCTGTGCTGGTCCTTTTCGTCGGTTGGATCCAGCACAGGAGCAGACTTCACAGTGAGTAGCACCAACACTACACCTTAGCCCCAGATCACCCCCCTGCACCCCAATTAACCCTTTGATCACCCCTTTGATCGCCCCTGTCAATCACCAGTGAAAGGAAAAAAAGTGATCAGTGTAAACTGTCACTTTTTTTTTTTCACTAGTATTGGCTGTTAGGTTTTAGGGATAGTTTAGGCCCCTTGGTTAGGTAGTTAGCGTCAGTTAGCGCCCACCCCACCGCACCGCAGTCACTTTTATTCGCTGAATAGCGTATCGCTAATCAGCATTTGTACTTTTATAGTATCTGTAAGTGATCAAAACTGATCACGGTCAGATCTATAATAGTATTAGTGTCACTTTAGTTCGCCCTCCACCCAAAACGCAGTGTTTGCCCGATCAGGCCTGATCGGTCGCCCACACGTGCGTTCACCCACGCCCGCCCCACCGCAGTGACAAAAAATATATATTTTTTGATCACTGCACATTCATTTTACACGCACTGCGGCGATAAAAAAATCAGTTTTGATATTTTTTATCAACCGCAGCGGCCTCCGGTACTTCGCTAGCCTCCCCTTTGTAAGACAGGTTTGCTTTTTTTCTTGGGTAGTCTCAGGGAATACCCCTAAATTTAGTAGTCCAAAATGTCAAACAGGGGGTATTCTTCTGAAGAGGCCTACAGGATTCTGACCCAGTCGGATGAGGAGTGGGAACCCTCATCTGATGAATCTAGCGGGTCAGAATATGAACCTGTGGAAAGCAGTGGCTCTCTGACCCAAAGTTCGGACGAGGAGGTGGAGGTCCCTGGCAGCACCAGGCGTACCCGGCCCCATGTCGCTAGACCACAGGTTATGCAGGATCCGCTTCAAGAGCAGCAGAGTGGGGCTGTCGCTGCCGGATCACGTGGTGAGGCATACACCAGCAGCGCAGCCCTCCCTGGACCTAGTACCAGCACTGCCGTACAACATGGTGACGTGGCGAGCACCAGAAGGGCAGTTGAAGCTGGTACGGTGGCACGTGCACTAGTTACCCCGTCGCAGCCACCGCAAAGACAGGCCCGTAGAGCCCCTAGAATCCCTGAGGTGCTGGCAAACCCTGATTGGCAGTCACCAACTTCAGCCGCACCTGTAGTTCCCCCTTTCACCGCCCAGTCTGGAGTTCGGGTTGAGACGGCTCAAATCGGTTCGGCCCTGGGATTTTTTGAGCTGTTCTTGACTGCGGAGCTCTTGGACTTAGTCGTGGCAGAGACCAACCAGTATGCCACACAATTTATATCCGCCAACCCGGGAAGCTTTTATGCCCAGCCTTTCCGGTGGAAACCAGTCCAAGTTTCCGAAATTAAAATTTTTTTGGGCCTTCTCCTCAACATGGGCCTGACAAAAAAGCATGAATTGCGGTCATATTGGTCAACGCACCCGATTCATCACATGCCCATGTTCTCTGCTGCTATGTCCAGGGCACGATTTGAGGCCATCCTCCGTTTCCTGCATTTTAGCGACAACACCACCTCCCGTCCCAGAGGCCACCCAGCTTTTGACCGGCTCCACAAAATTCGGCCCCTCATAGACCATTTCAACCAGAAATTTGCAGATTTGTATACCCCCGAGCAAAACATCTGCGTAGACGAGTCCCTAATACATTTTACCGGGCGCCTTGGCTTCAAACAGTACATCCCAAGCAAGCGTGCCCGGTATGGGGTCAAATTGTATAAGCTCTGTGAAAGGGCCACAGGCTATACCCACAAATTTCGTGTCTATGAGGGAAAAGATCAGACCCTGGAGCCGGTCGGTTGCCCTGACTACCTGGGGAGCAGTGGGAAGACAGTCTGGGACTTGGTGTCACCCTTATTCGGCAAGGGGTACCATCTTTATGTGGACAATTTTTACACAAGTGTGGCCCTCTTTAGGCATTTGTTTCTAGAACGGATTTGCGCCTGTGGCACCGCGCGAACTAGTCGCGTGGGCTTCCCCCAACGGCTTGTAACCACCCGTCTTGCAAGGGGGCAGAGGGCTGCCTTGTGTAACGAAGAACTGCTCGCGGTGAAATGGAGAGACAAGCGTGACGTTTACATGCTCTCCTCCATTCACGCAGACACGACAATCCAAATTGAGCGAGCAACCCGTGTCATTGAAAAGCCCCTCTGTGTCCACGACTATAATGCGCTCATGGGAGGGGTGGACTTCAATGACCAGATGTTGTCTCCGTATTTAGTTTCCCGCAGAACCAGACGCTGGTATAAGAAGGTGTCTGTATATTTAATTCAATTGGCGCTGTACAATAGTTTTGTTCTCTACAGTAAGGCTGGGAGAACACGATCTTTCCTCAAATTCCAGGAAGAGATCATCGAGAACCTCCTTTACCCAGGAGGTTCCGTGGCCCCATCCCCCAGTGTAGTTAGCCGTCTACACGAGCGACATTTCCCCAGTGTCGTTCCTGGTACCTCAACCCAACCGTCACCCCGAAAAAGATGTCGTGTCTGTAGCAGGAGTGGAATAAGGCGTGACACCCGCTATTTCTGTCCTGACTGTGCTGACCACCCTGCCCTATGCTATGGAGAGTGTTTCCGGAAGTACCACACACAGGTACACCTAGCATAGGGATTGCATCTCACAGGACAGGCACACAGGGCTATTAGGGCCCTTTTACTCTCAGCTGCTGCAAACCTCTCCTTTCACCTGGGATAAAGTGCATAACGTACTTCGCCACATCTTTGGGCGATTTGCGCTTTGCACATTGTCCCATGGGGAAGGAGAGGTTTGTTCTATAAAGGTAAAAAAAACTAAACAAAAAAAAAATTACCGGTAAGTAAAAAAGTTAAAAAAGTTTAAAAAAGTTAATATGTTCTGTTCTAAAGTTAATAAAGTTATTGCTTTGCGGCCTGGTTTTTTCTTTTTTGTTTTGTTTTTTTTACCTTCCAGGTGGACCAACCGATCGACCAGCTGCAGCACTGATGTGCATTCGGACAGAAGCATTGTGCTGCTGTCAGATTACACGCAAGTCGGTGTA
This sequence comes from Bufo bufo, assembly GCF_905171765.1. Taxonomy (NCBI): domain Eukaryota; kingdom Metazoa; phylum Chordata; class Amphibia; order Anura; family Bufonidae; genus Bufo; species Bufo bufo. The sequence continues at coordinate 125,240,083 of NC_053391.1, read as the reverse complement.
TGCGGCGCTGCAAGACGAGATTTCTCCTCTGCAGTAAAAGATATGTTTGCCGAGGCATATGAGCTGAGGAGGTGGCGGTGTTCATATACTTTGGCAAACACTTTGTATATATAAAAAAAAAAATCCCGGCAATGATTTATTCATCCACATCGATTGATGTGAATGGAGAAATCTGGTTTGCCAGGGCATACGAGCTGAAGTGGGTATGGATGTTGGGCGGAGCTCCTATGTCCTGGCAGACGCCTTTCCCCTCCTTTTTCTTTTTTTGGCAGAGATTTTTTCATCCACATTGATCGATGCGAATGAAGAAATCTGTGCCGTTCATTTTTTTCTTTCAGCCCAGAGGCTGAACGGAAAAAAAAAATCTCATTACCCGTATGCTCAATATAAGGAGAATAGCAGAAACTCCTAATGCTGGGCATACATGTAATGATTGCGGAGACCCTCAAATGCCAGGGCAGTACAAACACCCCACAAATAACACCATTTTGGAAAGAAGACACCCCAAGGTATTTGCTGAGGGGCATATTGAGTCCATGAAAGATTGAAATTTTTGTCCCAAGTTAGCGGAAAGGGAGACTTTGTGAGAACAAAATCCAAAAAATCAATTTCCGCTAACTTGTGCCAAAATTTTTTTTTTTCAATGAACTCGCCATGCCCCTCATTGAATACCTTGGGGTGTCTTCTTTCCAAAATGGGGTCACATGTGGGGTATTTATACTGCCCTGGCATTTTAGGGGCCCCAAAGCGTGAGAAGAAGTCTGGTATCCAAATGTCTAAAAATGCCCTCCTAAAAGGAATTTGGGCCCCTTTGCCCACCTAGGCTGCAAAAAAGTGTCACACATGTGGTATCTCCGTATTCAGCAGAAGTTGGGGAATATGTTTTGGGGTGTCATTTTACATATACCCATGCTGGGTGAGATAAATATCTTGGTCAAATGCCAACTTTGTATAAAAAAAATGGGAAAAGTTGTCTTTTGCCAAGATATTTCTCTCACCCAGCATGGGTATATGTAAAATGACACCCCAAAACACATTCCTTACCTTCTTCTGAGTACGGAGATACCAGATGTGTGACACTTTTTTGCAGCCTAGCTGGGCAAAGGGGCCCACATTCCAAAGAGCACCTTTCAGATTTCACAGGTCATTTACCTACTTACCAGACATTAGGGCCCCTGGAAAATGCCAGGGCAGTATAACTGCCCCACAAGTGACCCCATTTTGGAAAGAAGACACCCCAAGGTATTCCGTGAGGGGCATGGCAAGTTCCTAGAATTTTTTATTTTTTGTCACAAGTTAGTGGAAAATGATGATTTTTTTTTTTTTTTTTTTTTTTCATACAAAGTCTCCTATTCCACTAACTTGTGACAAAAATTTTTTTTTTCCATGAACTCACTATGCCCATCAGCGAATACCTTGGGGTCTCTTCTTTCCAAAATGGGGTCACTTGTGGGGTAGTTATACTGCCCTGGCATTCTAGGGGCCCAAATGTGTGGTAAGGAGTTTGAAATCAAATTCAGTAAAAAATGACCTGTGAAATCCAAAAGGTGCTCTTTGGAATATGGGCCCCTTTGCCCACCTAGGCTGCAAAAAAGTGTCACACATCTGGTATCTCCGTACTCAGGAGAAGGTGGGGAATGTGTTTTGGGGTGTCATTTTATATATACCCATGCTGGGTGAGAGAAATATCTTGGCAAAAGACAACTTTTCCCATTTTTTTATACAAAGTTGTCATTTGACCAAGATATTTATCTCACCCAGCATGGGTATATGTAAAAAGACACCCCAAAACACATTCCTCAACTTCTCCTGAGTACGGCAATACCACATGTGTGACACTTTTTTGCAGCCTAGGTGGGCAAAGGGGCCCATATTCCAAAGAGCACCTTTCGGATTTCACTCGTCATTTTTTACAGAATTTGATTTCAAACTCCTTACCACACATTTGGGCCCCTAGAATGCCAGGGCAGTATAACTACCCCACAAGTGACCCCATTTTGGAAAGAAGAGACCCCAAGGTATTCGCTGATGGGCATAGTGAGTTCATGGAAGTTTTTATTTTTTGTCACAAGTTAGTGGAATATGAGACTTTGTATGAAAAAAAAAAAAAAAAAAAAAAAATCATCATTTTCCACTAACTTGTGACAAAAAATAAAAAATTCTAGGAACTCGCCATGCCCCTCACGGAATAGCTTGGGGTGTCTTCTTTCCAAAATGGGGTCACTTGTGGGGTAGTTATACTGCCCTGGCATTCTAGGGGCCCAAATGTGTGGTAAGGAGTTAGAAATCAAATTCTGTAAAAAATGATGAGTGAAATCCGAAAGGTGCTCTTTGGAATATGGGCCCCTTTGCCCACCTAGGCTGCAAAAAAGTGTCACACATCTGGTATCTCCGTACTCAGGAGAAGGTGGGGAATGTGTTTTGGGGTGTCATTTTATATATACCCATGCTGGGTGAGAGAAATATCTTGGCAAAAGACAACTTTTCCCATTTTTTTATACAAAGTTGTCATTTGACCAAGATATTTATCTCACCCAGCATGGGTATATGTAAAAAGACACCCCAAAACACATTCCTCAACTTCTCCTGAGTACGGGGATACCAGATGTGTGACACTTTTTTGCAGCCTAGGTGGGCAAAGGGGCCCATATTCCAAAGAGCACCTTTCGGATTTCACTCGTCATTTTTTACTGAATTTGATTTCAAACTCTTTACCACACATTTGGGCCCCTAGAATGCCAGGGCAGTATAACTACCCCACAAGTGACCCCATTTTGGAAAGAAGAGACCCCAAGGTATTCGCTGATGGGCATAGTGAGTTCATGGAAGTTTTTATTTTTTGTCACAAGTTAGTGGAATATGAGACTTTGTATGAAAAAAAAAAAAAAAAAAAAAAATCATCATTTTCCACTAACTTGTGACAAAAAATAAAAAATTCTAGGAACTCGCCATGCCCCTCACGGAATAGCTTGGGGTGTCTTCTTTCCAAAATGGGGTCACTTGTGGGGTAGTTATACTGCCCTGGCATTCTAGGGGCCCAAATGTGTGGTAAGGAGTTAGAAATCAAATTCTGTAAAAAATGATGAGTGAAATCCGAAAGGTGCTCTTTGGAATATGGGCCCCTTTGCCCACCTAGGCTGCAAAAAAGTGTCACACATCTGGTATCTCCGTACTCAGGAGAAGGTGGGGAATGTGTTTTGGGGTGTCATTTTATATATACCCATGCTGGGTGAGAGAAATATCTTGGCAAAAGACAACTTTTCCCATTTTTTTATACAAAGTTGTCATTTGACCAAGATATTTATCTCACCCAGCATGGGTATATGTAAAAAGACACCCCAAAACACATTCCTCAACTTCTCCTGAGTACGGGGATACCAGATGTGTGACACTTTTTTGCAGCCTAGGTGGGCAAAGGGGCCCATATTCCAAAGAGCACCTTTCGGATTTCACTCGTCATTTTTTACTGAATTTGATTTCAAACTCTTTACCACACATTTGGGCCCCTAGAATGCCAGGGCAGTATAACTACCCCACAAGTGACCCCATTTTGGAAAGAAGAGACCCCAAGGTATTCGCTGATGGGCATAGTGAGTTCATAGAACTTTTTATTTTTTGTCACAAGTTAGTGGAATATGAGACTTTGTAAGAAAAAAAAAAAAAAAAAAAAAAATCATCATTTTCCGCTAACTTGTGACAAAAAATAAAAAGTTCTATGAACTCACTATGCCCATCAGCGAATACCTTAGGGTGTGTACTTTCAGAAATGGGGTCATTTGTGGGGTGTTTGTACTGTCTGGGCATTGTAGAACCTCAGGAAACATGACAGGTGCTCAGAAAGTCAGAGCTGCTTCAAAAAGCGGAAATTCACATTTTTGTACCATAGTTTGTAAACGCTATAACTTTTACCCAAACCATTTTTTTTTTTTACCCAAACATTTTTTTTTTATCAAAGACATGTAGAACTATAAATTTAGAGCAAAATTTCTATATGGATGTCGTTTTTTTTGCAAAATTTTACAACTGAAAGTGAAAAATGTCATTTTTTTGCAAAAAAAATCGTTAAATTTCGATTAATAACAAAAAAAGTAAAAATGTCAGCAGCAATGAAATACCACCAAATGAAAGCTCTATTAGTGAGAAGAAAAGGAGGTAAAATTCATTTGGGTGGTAAGTTGCATGACCGAGCAATAAACGGTGAAAGTAGTGTAGGTCAGAAGTGTAAAAAGTGGCCTGGTCTTTCAGGGTGTTTAAGCACTGGGGGCTGAGGTGGTTAAAGGGAGCAGTGGAAAGGGACAGGAGACATTAATGAAAGCTGTTATTATAAGGTAATTACAGATCTTTTGGCAATCATTGACAGACTCAGGTATACATGCCTAGCTCTAATAAACTAGCAAATAAATAAAAAATATGACAGTTATCTTTTAAAACCATCCGGCAGGCTGTTCATCGTATTCAGCACAGCGAGAAATGGACAGAGTACTGCCAGACCCCATTGACTATAATGGGACACAAAAGGAATTTGGCGCTTGCTGGAAACAGGGTGGATCTAGGAAAGGTAGTATCCGGCTCCAATTATTGATGGAAGTCAGAGTCCAAAAATCTGGTGTACGCCTATTTAACATGGCTAATCATGCCCACTTTCTAGCCACTTTTCAAAATTAGCGAGAGCAGTGTAAAAATCACTAAAACTCAGTCATCTTTTGTGCAAAAGTGGCACATGCCAAAACAAGTTACTTAAAGACAAAATAAAATGCTAAATCCCTTACCCAACAGACTGAGGAGCCAGAATACTTTTATTAACCACTTCACAACTTGCGGCGTACATTTACAGCACCAGACAGAACTTTAAAAAAAAGCAGGTGCCATAGCCGCTGGGTGCCTGCTGTTTTACACAACAGACACCAGTAGGCGGAGTCAGTTATTGGCGTTTATGTTGGTCAATTGCAAGTGCTGCATCTGAACAGTCTTTTCCCAGGAGTGCTGCTCTTCCAGGGACTGAAAGGCTCCCCCACGCCAAGATCGAGAGAACCGTTTGGTTGCTATGGTGTCACGGTGGGGAGTGGGGGAAAACCTCCCACCGAACACCAAAGGAAGAGGAATAACAACTAGGCCTGGGAGCCGGGATAAGGGAGCAGATCATATCCTAATGCATCCCTAATCCTTGCCCTGACTCCTATCCGTATGAGCAAACCCAGATGGTAGGAGGGCTCATACACCGGAACTTTGGGACTTACTAACCCTAAACATCCCTGGGATAGAAACAGGGCTGAGATGACCTGTTCTTCCAAGACATTGAAGAACAGGAGTCTCCACCGGCTTAGATGCAAGAAAGGAAAAGACTGAACAGCTACTGGATCGGCAGGTAAGAACACAGAACAACAAACTTACCTGCCGCAGCCACAATGACTGGAGCCCATGCGTATGTACTGGAGCCCACACACCATACAGGACACAGTACCGACAACACACACAGGTATCCAGCACACCAGTTACTGCCTGGACCCCCATGCAGACAGAATGCATGGCGGCCCCAGGCAGAGCTGCACACAGACTTGTAGTTCCCCCTCGGGGGAACCCAGGGGCCTTCTCACCGAAGGCACAGACAGACAGGGGAAAGTCTAGCAACCATGCTGGACAACAAACACCAAACACAGACCAGACATGGAACAAAAAACTAGACATAACACCAACCCTGAACATAACCCACACCACACATAGAATAGGGAAGGTAGGGTAGAAAACATAAAGGAGACATCGATGTCCCACTAGGTGGCCCTCAAGGACTGGGCAGATGGAACACCCAGGAAAGATGCATAGCTCCAGCACCAACAGAAGCTGTAGTATAACTGACTCCAGCCTGCAAGCCACAGACAATATAAACACCAAGTGGCCACACCCAGCCCGGAAGTTAATCCCTCTAGCACCAGACAGGGAAAGAACCAGGAGAAAGGAGGAAAGCACAAACATGCTGCAACAACAACACGTTGCCCCTGGCAACCAGCATGCATGGCTAACGTGTCACGGTGCACAACAACCAGACCGAGACACAGCCGTGACATATAGGCCTTCTGAAGGCTCCAAGGCCTGCCACAGCAAAGTTCCTAAGAAATATAAACACAGCGCTCCTAGTGTAATACTTTTCAGTATAGGACAATGTGAAAGATAATGGGCTGCTCACCTTCTATGGTTGTGTTATAGGGCACAACACCATGTATGTCCCCGGTTCCACACGCCAAACACAGGAATGGATAAAGTCTGCACAGCAATAGGATGATCCGGTAGCATGACCGCGCTGCCAGTAAATACTCATCAGCAGGAAGTTGGCTCCACAGATTGTCTTTATTTTGACCGAATAAAGACAATGATACCAGATCATCCTATTGCTGTACAGATTTCTAAGCTTGATAGGGATGTACTGAATCTCCCATAGACTGCAATGTTAAATTAATGCAGTCTATGGGAGAAGCAATCAGATATTCAAATGGTAAAGTCCCCCAGAGGGACTTAAAATGAAAATTAATTTACAAAAGTATGTAAAAATATAAAACTCCAAAATCACCCACCTTTCTCCATTTTAAAAATAAAAGTAACAAAAAAATTAAGATCATTAGCATTGCCATGTCCCAAAATGGCTGTACTATTAAAATATATCAATATTTGGTGCAATGGAAAAAAAAAAAAATCTAAATGGCTGATTCACCTTTTTTTTGTCACTTCACCTCCCCAAAAAATTGAATAAAAAGTGATTAAATAGTCATGAACACTCCAGAAACTGCAGATTTCCCTGCAAAAATGAGCCCTCATCCAGCTCCATAGATGTAATAATAACAAAAGTTTTGAGAGTCAGAATATAGCAATGCAAAAAATATATATTTAAAAAAAAAAAAAAAACTTTGTAAGTATTAAAACACAAGAAAAACTATAAAATGTTTTATCGTTGTACACATAATGACCCAGAGTATGAATTTAACCCATCAGTTTACAACAAGGGGAATGCCGTAAAAACACAATCCATAATACTATGGTGGAATTGCATTTTTTTTTATAATTCCAGCCCATTTAAAAAAATCTAGGTTCCTACTACGTTGTATACAATATTAAAAAGGTGCCAGTAGAAAGTTCAACTTGTCCCGTAAAAAAACAAGCAATAATACAGCTATGTGAACAGAAAAAGTTATGGCTCGGTAAGGAAGAGAGTTGAAAACTCCAAATTGCTGCATCCTGCATGAAGGGGTTATTATCATTTCTTCCCTTGCCTAAGCAATGCAGCTTTCTATGACCCCCCATGGGTTTTTATGTACACAACCTTGGAAATGTGAGGTACTCAAGTAATATGGTGTAATAGTATAGATCCTTTCATTGTGATTTGTAACCATGGTTAGAAAAAAGCTTTGTGGGTGGCAAGAAGCATGGCCCATTCACCGGGATTTGAAGGAACGTACACAAGTAACACTAGAAGAAAGGCTTTTGTAATGTGCTGCAAAGTCTAAATGTAGTATACGGGAGTTGTAATACCCGTTACTACCAAAGGTCACTTGGTGTGCTGTCGTCCCTCCTTAATATTGGGGTGTTGTTGTATGTTAGTTTTATAAAATGCAATGTAATGTGTGTATTTCCCTGTCACTGAAGCTTGCATGCACAGGCCTGCTAGGGGTGTTATTACAGGTTCTAGTCCATAGAGGGAGCTAGAGAGCCCTAGTTTATATAAGGCCAAACAAGGAAGTGCAAGGGAGACGGAGTCTAGTGTCTGTAATCTACAGATGGAGATTAGATAATGTCTGAGACCAGTCCAGGCCTGAAGCCTGCTGTTCAGGAGAAGATTCCCTCCTGAATTCCTACATGCAGAAGCAGGAATACCTTAGCCTGAGGAACCATTCAGAAGCTAGGAGAGACTGAGGCAAATATCAGAGGAGCCAGAGGTATTGAGGAAACAGAGGAGGTACTTATGAAAGCCATAATCAAGGATATAAAGCCAGTATTAGGTTAATGGGCCTTGGTGAAGAATTGCTATATTCCAGGATCAGACAGAATTAGAGTGCTAGCTCCTGTGCTGCGAATCCTGTGTTTTACACTCTGTAATTACCCTGCTGTACTGAATTGCCTGCATCGACCGAATTGCAAAATCGACTGTATGCTGAGGAACTGCGTTTCCAATATTGTCTCTGCCTGCAACCTACTAAAGTTGAAGTTCTGTTTAACACCGCGTTTCCTCAAATTATTTCCTGCATCCGCAAACGGCGTGCCACCGTTTACTTGGCACTGGCGTCACGAACTATTCCTACCTATACCTGCCCTTGCAGAGAGTCAGCTGTACCAGGTTAGTGTATATTGCACTACTACACTCAGAAACACCTACTACGCACAACTTGAGTACACTGCTCCTCTCTTTTGGCGTCACGAACAGGATACGCACGCTTTATAGTGCAAGAAGCGTGAACTTTGTGCCTTATACAAGTGCCCTGTGACCAAAGTGACAATTTTCCTGTTTTATTCAAGTGGACTTTGTGGATTAAAAATCATACCCAAAGTGTGTCAAAAACTTCTAAAAAGCGCTGTACAGTATTGCGCTGCACAGAGGAAGAAAATCGCCGCATTGGATTGTGGTTTTGTGGACTTTAAACATTCCTACTTGCTGTCAGTGAACAGACAGCGTTTGTACCTAAAGATGGCCGCTGAGCTGGCTGAATTTACCGCTGCGTCACCTTCATCCCGAAAAGGCGGGAAAAATTGGCGCCTTTCTGAGGAAAAGGCGGGAAGAAGGTCAAGGACAGGCGCCACGGCTTATCTGGACATTTGCATGTCTGCCAGCATGGACACCGCCTTCCCTATATTGAGATACCTGGGGGGCGGCCTCCCAGTGCAATGGGAGGAGCTGACTACTTTAATTGACGCGTCCCTATCGCTCTCCTCAGTAGGATCGAGCATGTTGGATTGTGAGCAGAGTGTTGCTGCAGCGTCCGCACCTGTAATTGACATGATGACTGACACCGGTGTAGAGCCAGAGGAGGCTCCACCGGCCTACGCTCCGGGACCGGAGCAACCCGCCTGCCGCACCAGGGAGAAAGAACCCGAGCCCTACTATGGCTCATGGAGGGACTTTTTTCAGCCATCGTTTAAATGGTCTTCCCTGATGGCGGAGATCCGAGAGGCCGCTATCAAGCGGAATACTAAGACTAAGATCGTGTATGAGGAGCTAACCAAGACCATACATGAAAGACATACGCACACCCAACCCCGCCTGGAAAGGAGAAAGGGAGTGGTGCTGTCGTTTGACAAATCCCGTGGCTACGGGTTTATTCAGGACTATCTTACGGGCAGAGACCTCTATGTGAATCGCAGGTCTGTCAAGAGAGACTACCTCCCTTCGTACCAGCACAGCCTCCGCGAGGGAGAGGAAGTGGAGTACACCCCTGCCGAGAGCCTGCGAGGCCCCTATGCGACTGCTGTGACCCGTCCGAAGCGAGGACCTGAGGATTGGGAGGCAGACGAAGGAGAAGACTACTCTGGCTGCGAGCGAGAACCGGAACGCTCTCCAGAGCCGGCCCATCACGCCTTCCAGGAGCGGAGCTCCTTCATTGGGCCGAACGTCTTCTGGCAGCCAACCGTGTTGGAGAAATGGGTGAGCCCCTACCCTTCCCCCGAGCTGCCACGTCGGGAGAAGACACTATCTGAGCTGGAGCAGCAAAGAGGATTGAGTGCTACCTTCCAGAACATCCGGATGGGACGGAGACCTGAGGCAAGTCCAGAACCTGAAGAGGCCGAGTCTGCATCAGCGGTGACTGTACCTGCGCCGGCGGCGCCAGCAGAGAACAGCGACTCCGACACCGAGAGTATTGGTGAGCAGATCGTCCGGCTGGAGGAGAAGTTGCGGGAGCTGCGTAAGACCTACACCGCCAGGATCCAGACACCGCCGAGGAAGGATGAGGTAAGGGTGCCTGTCACCACCCGCCGACCGCCTTCTGTTGCCACCGCTCCGTCAGTGCCCCAGACCGGACCCGCGATTGCTGTGAATTGCTGCACCCAGAGCACCGGACCGCTTGCTGCGGCGGTACCAAGTATGTCACACCCTGCAGTGATTATGCCAGGGCCGGCACGGCCCACCAGAGGGTTCACCCCTAGGCCTATGGGGCCAATACCTATTAGGGGCCCCTTTACCCTGCAGCTACCCCCTGATACAGTCATGTGGGCCCATCCTCCTGTAGAGGAATACTACAGAAGATACCTCCCTGCAGAGCCAAGTAGCTACAATATGCCACTGTGATCAGCCTGCTAGGCCCTTGATTCATTTCTTCAGAGGGTGATGTTAACCCTTCCAGGACAGGAGTCCTATGTTGCTGGCCCTTTGTTGCAGCTGCCAGTTTGTCCACGGCCCAGTGGTAGGTGTTGACCACTGAAATCATAAAGTCAGCAAGGCCACGTTTGTTTCCAGGACCTCCTGCCTGCTTTTGTTACCCCACACCAAGTTGTGCCTGTTCCTTTGTTGCACCTTTTACCCTTCACCCCCTTTTTAAGTTGATCAGGGGTATTACAGCACTTGTCTTTGCTGTCCATTTTATTGTGCAACCTGTTACTAAGGAACCGTGCCCGGAGACAGACTCAAAAGATACCTGAGCCTCTGAGATTCTTACTCTTTTAAAGTATTGTGCCCAGAGATGGACTCCACCGCACGAGAGCCTCTGTGATTTAATATGGAAATAACCTGGGTACGGACTCATGTTTGTTATTTGAGCCTCCAAGAACTTTTATACCGTTTTCTACTGTTTTATCATGGACTTATTCATTGTTATGGACTATCCTGGTTATAATGTTACGCTGTGCCAGGTCAGCGCCCCCGTTCCATTCACTATCCTGAGAGAAGAGAACGACGCCCCTTGTCACTACCCTTCACCTTTGCCAATTGGACCTGATGTAAATGTAAATGCAGATGAATTACATGTATGTATGCCTGCATGTCTCTATTTTCTATTTCAGGTAGAGATTCCAGTTGGGCGACCCATGATGGAGTACGAGGGCGTACTCAGCTTAAAGCAGTGGGGTATGTAGTATACGGGAGTTGTAATACCCGTTACTACCAAAGGTCACTTGGTGTGCTGTCGTCCCTCCTTAATATTGGGGTGTTGTTGTATGTTAGTTTTATAAAATGCAATGTAATGTGTGTATTTCCCTGTCACTGAAGCTTGCATGCACAGGCCTGCTAGGGGTGTTATTACAGGTTCTAGTCCATAGAGGGAGCTAGAGAGCCCTAGTTTATATAAGGCCAAACAAGGAAGTGCAAGGGAGACGGAGTCTAGTGTCTGTAATCTACAGATGGAGATTAGATAATGTCTGAGACCAGTCCAGGCCTGAAGCCTGCTGTTCAGGAGAAGATTCCCTCCTGAATTCCTACATGCAGAAGCAGGAATACCTTAGCCTGAGGAACCATTCAGAAGCTAGGAGAGACTGAGGCAAATATCAGAGGAGCCAGAGGTATTGAGGAAACAGAGGAGGTACTTATGAAAGCCATAATCAAGGATATAAAGCCAGTATTAGGTTAATGGGCCTTGGTGAAGAATTGCTATATTCCAGGATCAGACAGAATTAGAGTGCTAGCTCCTGTGCTGCGAATCCTGTGTTTTACACTCTGTAATTACCCTGCTGTACTGAATTGCCTGCATCGACCGAATTGCAAAATCGACTGTATGCTGAGGAACTGCGTTTCCAATATTGTCTCTGCCTGCAACCTACTAAAGTTGAAGTTCTGTTTAACACCGCGTTTCCTCAAATTATTTCCTGCATCCGCAAACGGCGTGCCACCGTTTACTTGGCACTGGCGTCACGAACTATTCCTACCTATACCTGCCCTTGCAGAGAGTCAGCTGTACCAGGTTAGTGTATATTGCACTACTACACTCAGAAACACCTACTACGCACAACTTGAGTACACTGCATAAATCATAAAAGTTACTATGTGCTTTGGATAACACCCAAAAATTAAATTGGTTTCTGAAAGGATGGAAAGAATCCGTTGTCATTGGCTGAGACAGAAGAGTATATGTTCATAAATAGGGTTTTAAAGGGTTTCTATCACTTCGTTTCACCTATTTAGCTTTCAGACACTAGCGATCCGCTAGTGTCTGCTTTATCTAACCATCCTAATATAAGAGCTTATTGTCCTGCCGTTTAGCTAAAAAAATAACTTATATAGATATGCAAATGAGCCTCTAGGTGCTATGGGGGCGTCATTAGCACCTAGAGGCTCCGTCTACCTTAACAAACTGCCGCCGCCCAGCGCGTCCCTCCAGCCCGCCCATCTCCAGCTGAAGCGATCCTCTCCGTGCGCGTCTCTGTTCTGCGCATGCGCAGTGAATGTCTGATCGCTTCCCTGCTCAGACATCTCCACTGCGCCTGTTCCTCGGAGCACTATGACGTCATCGGCGCAGGCGCAGTGGAGATGTCTGAGCAGGGAAGCGATCAGATATTCACTGCGCATGCGCCGAATACGAGGAGCATCGCATTCCGGAGGAGATGGGCGGGCTGGAGGGACGCGCTGGGCGGCGGCAGTTTGTTAAGGTAGACGGAGCCTCTAGGTGCTAATCACGCCCCCATAGCACCTAGAGGCTCATTTGCATATCTATATAAGTTATTTTTTTAGCTAAACGGCAGGACAATAAGCTCTTATATTAGGATGGTTAGATAGAGCAGACACTAGCGGATCGCTAGTGTCTGAAAGCTAAATAGGTGAAACGAAGTGATAGAAACCCTTTTAAGAATGCAAACGAGAAGATGCCAGCACAGTCTGCAGGTCAATGGCTGATGATTCAGTCTCACAATGCAGCATACCTATAGCCGAGCCGCAATGTTTAGGTTGAGGAGTTTAAGAGAAAAAAAATCCACATATTTCTGTGGTAGGTCTTGTGTCAGCATTTTGCAGTATACCATAAATGCATAGGAATTGGGATGAACTCTGTTCAAGGTTTTGGAGTCACTGGATTAATATTTGGCCTTTAAGAGGTTTTGCGGGACTTTCATAGGAACTAACCTACCAAAACTTGCCGCGTGCACCAGTAATGTGATAGAGATGGGCCATATGCTGCCTCCAGACAATGATTGACAGTTTTCTTTTCTATGCACAAAAGGAAAGAAGTCTGTTAATCATCGTCCAGAGGCAGGGAAATGCAGGGTAGCGTGTGGCAGTGGATCTATCTCTCACAGTACTGGACTGCTCTGTGGGTTTCGCTGTGTGACAGACCACTAAAATCAGCAGGTCTGTCACTATACTAAGTGAGGGCAGCATTGGGTTCCCTTTAAAATTAAAAAACAAAAACATCTTATAATTGACCCTTCCTCCAGCACCATTCTGTGTGGTACTGGTCCGGTTCTCCTGCCAACAGCAGTGGTAACATACCTGGGTACGCAACATGACTGCTGCAGACAATTACTACCCTCAGCTATCAACCACAGATCTGATATTCATGACCTATACCAGCATATCCTCGGATATGGACTCCACTTTTTCAGTGATGCGTCGCATCAGGTCGTTCAGATCCTGTGGCTGGGTGGGCAGATACATTGAGTTCTTGATGTAGCCACCACAGAAAGATGTTGTAGGGTGTTCGATCTGGTGATCATGGAGGCCAGTGCAACACTGTTGAATTGTTTATACTGGCATGACTGATCTAACGTTCCGGTAGAGTTTCATTCAGGTATTGGTGAACATCCAACTGGAAAAGAGGAGGAGCAGCATCCTGTTGATAGAGGAAGATCTGCCAAGAGTAGTCTATCTATGGCAATAGCCATTCCATTAACAATTCCAGGTAGGAGAGGCCAGTGACAGTATACTCGGGGGGGAAAAGGGGACCGTAGACTTTGTGCCTGCTCGCTGTACAGAACACCTTTGGATGAGTCCCTCATGTGCTGGACAAAGGCATGTGGGTTTTGTGAGCCTAAGATTCTTACGTTGTGGTGACTGACCTTTCCGATGAGGTGCAAGGTAGCCTCATTGCTGTACACCAGCCTGTCAGTGAATTTGTCCTCTTCGTACCGGCCCCGCAAGTTATATCTGTCGCAGATTATGGTTATTTGTGCCGCAATCTGCAATTTTTCCCGCTCATGCCGGGTCTAAAAATGGGGGCGTGGTGTGGGCGGCACCACTTGTTTTAGGCATAGAAAATGTTCTAAATCTACACCAGCAAGGAAGCTGGCGTAGATTTAAACTAGCAGTGGATGCACCGTGGTTTGTGGCACTTGTAGTTCCATATTAGTCAGTCTGGTCTTCTTTCTAGGACTATTCTCGTACACGGCTCTAATCCTGTTCACTGTCTCTTCCAAAGTCTTTGGGCAGCCCAGACTTTTCCCATGACATAAACAGCCAATGGTTTTGTATTACTTCACCCAATGCAGAATGCAGTTTCCATGCAGGGCACATTTACGAAATGTATTCAGAAAATTTAACTGTACTGTCACAACAGAAAAAGCTTCTTCTTGCTGCAATGTCACCATCTTAAACCTGCCCTATGTGTACAGGTTTAATCATGGCACAGATTTCATTTTCTATATATATACACACATACATACATATACATATATATATATATATATATATATATATATATATATATATATATATATATATATATATACACACACACACACACACACACACACACACACACACACACACAGTGCTGCCCATAATTATTCATACCCCTGGCAAATTTTGACTTAAAGTTACTTTTATTCAACCAGCAAGTAATTTTTTGACGGGAAATGACATAGGTGTCTCCCAAAAGATAATAAGACGATGTACAAGAGACATTGTGGGAAAAAAAATAATAATTCTCAGCTTTTATTTACATTTGAGCAAAAAGTGTCTAGTCCAAAATTATTCATACCCTTCTCAATAATCAATAGAAAAGCCGTTATTGGCTATTACAGCAATCAAACGCTTCCTATATTTCTCCACAGGTATTTTTGCCCATTCATCTTTAGCAATGAGCTCCAAATCTTTCAGGTTGGAGGGTCTTCTTGCCATCACCCTGATCTTTAGCTCCCTCCACAGATTCTCAATTGGATTCAAGTCTGGACTCTGGCTGGGCTGCTCCAAAACATTAATGTTGTTGTCTGCTAACCATTTCTTCACCACTTTTGCTGTGTGTTTTGGGTAATTGTCATGCTGAAATGTCCACTGGTGGCCAAGGCCAAGTTTCTCTGCAGACTGCCTGATGTTGTCGTTGAGAATCCTCATGTATTGCTCTTTTTTCATGGTGCCGTTTACTGTGATTAGGTTCCCTGGTCCATTGGCTGAAAAACAGCCCCCAAAGCATTAGGTTCCCACCACCATGTTTGACAGTGGGGATGGTGTTCTTTGGGTTGAAGGCTTCTACTTTTTTACGGCAAATGAAGGAAACATCATTGTGACCAAACAATTCAATTTTTGTTTCATTTGACCATAACACAGAAAACCAGAAGTCTTCTTCTTTGTCCAGATGAGCATTTGCAAAGGCCAAGCGAGCTTTTGTGTGCCTTATCTGGAGAAGTGGCGTCCTCCTTAGTCTGCATTGTGCAGTGTCCGTTGGATTGTCTGCCTTGAGACATTGCCACCAGCAGAGCCCAGATTCACCAGGATGGTCTTGGTGGTGATCCTTGGATTCTTTTTCACCTCTCTAACTATCCTCCTGGCCAGCACAGGTGTCACTTTTGGTTTCCGACCACATCCTCTGAGATTTTCCACAGTGCGGAACAGCTTGTATTTTTTTTGCTCAAATGTAAATAAAAGCTGAGAAATGTTTTTTTTCCACAGTAATGCCTCTTTTACATCATCTTATTATCTTTTGGGAGACACCTATGTCATTTCCCATCAAAAAATTAGTTACTTTTATTCAACCAGCAAGTAAGTCAAAATTTGCCAGGGGTATGAATAATTATGGGCAGCACTGTATATACAGTGGATATAAAAAGTCTACACACCCCTGTTAAAATGTCAGGTTTCTGTGATTGAAAAAAATGACAAAGATAAATCATTTCAGAACTTTTTCCACCTTTAATGTGACCTATAAACTGTACCACTCAATTGAAAAACAAACTGAAGTCTTTTAGGTAGAGGGAACAAAAAAAACGAAAATAATATGGTTGCATAAGTGTGCACACCCTCTTATAACTGGGGATGTAGCTGTGTTCAGAATTAAGCAATCACATTCAAAATCATGTTAAATAGGAGTCAGCATACACCTGCCATCATTTAAAGTGCCTCTGATTAACCCCAAATAAAGGTCAGCTGCTCTAGTTGGTCTTTCCTGAAGTTTTCTTAGTCGCATCCCACAGCAAAAGCCATGGTCCACAGAGAGCTTCCAAAGCATCAGAGGGATCTTATTGTTAAAAAGTATCAGTCAGGAGAAGGGTACAAAAGAATTTCCAAGGCATTAGATATACCATGGAACACAGTAAAGACAGTCAGCATCAAGTGGAGAAAATATGGAACAACAGTGACATTACGAAGAACTGGACATCCCTCCAAAATTGATGAAAAAAAGAGAAGACGACTGGTCTGGAAAACTACCAGGAGGCCTACAGCAACATTAAAGGAGCTGCAGGAATATCTGGCAAGTACTGACTGTGTGGTACATGTGACAACAATCTCCCGTATTCTTCATATGTCTGGGCTATGGGGTAGAGTGGCAAGAAGAAAGCCTTTTCTTACGAAGAAAAACATCCAAGCCAGGCTACATTTTGCAAAAACACATCTGAAGTCTCCCAAATGCATGTGGGAAAAGGTGTTCTGGTCTGATGAAACCAAGGTTGAACCTTTTGGCCACAATGCCAAAAGATATGTTTGGGGCAAAAACAACACTGCACATCACCAAAAGAACACCATACCCACAGTGAAGCATGGTGGTAGCAGCATCATGCCAAGGGGCTGTTTTTCTTCAGCTGGAACTGGGGCCTTAGTTAAGCTAGAGGGAATTATGAACAGTAGAGATGGCCAGTTCGCAGTGTTCGCCCGCGAACACATGCGATCCCCCATCTTAACTTACAAGTCCGGTGAGGCACAGGTAAGTCCTTACCTGTGCACGAGCCGGTCTGAAATGAAATGCGGTCTCCGGGAGCAGGCAGTTCCGAGATGGCAGATCGCATGTGTTCGCGGGTGAACACTGCGAACTGGCCATCACTGATGAACAGTTCCAAATACCAGTCAATATTGGCACAAAACCTTCAGGCTTCTGCTAGAAAGCTGAACATGAAGAGGAACTTCATCTTTCAGCATGACAACGACCCAAAGCATACATCCAAATCAACAAAGGAATGGCTTCACCAGAAGTAGATTAAAGTTTTGGAATGGCCCAGCCAGAGCCCAGACCTGAATCCGATTGAAAATCTGTGGGGTGATCTGAAGAGGGCTGTACACAAGTGATGCCCTCGCAATCTGACAGATTTGGAGTGTTTTTGCAAAGAAAAGTGGGCAAATCTTGCCAAGTCAAAATGTGCCATGCTGATAGACTCCTACTCCAAAAGACTGAGTGCTGTAATAAAATCAAAAGGTGCTTTAACAAAGTATTAGTGGGTGTGCACACTTATGCAACCATATTATTTTATTTTTATATTTTTTCTTCCCTCTACCTAAAAGATTTCAGTTTGTTTTTCAATTGAGTTGTACAGTTTATAGGTCACATTAAAAGGTGGAAAAAGTTCTGAAATGATTTATCATTTTTTGACATCACAGAAACCTGACATTTTAACAGGGGTGTGTAGACTTTTTATATCCACTGTACATATACACACAAAGATTTTTTTTTAACTTTTTTATTTTAATCATAATTTTTTATTTTTTTTTATTCATTCACGCTTTGTTTGGTGGTAAAAGCAGAATTGCGTTATGGATTCCGTTACCGTGGACCATAAAGCAATTCTACGATGGAATGCATAACGGAATGCCTTTAGGAGGTATTCCGTTATTCATTCCATCATAATAGAAGTCTATGGGCTGCAAAACGGATCCGTCCAGTTTCCGTTATGCAAGGGAGTCCTCTCCTACATAACGGAAACCGGACGGATCCGTTATGCAGGCCATAGACTTTATTATGACGGAATGCCTCTAAAGGCATTCCGTTATGCATTCTGTCATAGAATTGTGTTATGGTCCGTGGTAACGGAATCTATAATGCAATTCTTCTTTTACCACCAAACGAAGCGTGAACACATTTCATAACATGAAATTCGCTCATCTCTAATAAAAATGTTTTTATTTGGAATAAAGCAAATCACGTTTATTGTATTTTTTGTGTTGCTATATAATTTTTGGTAAATAATAATTGCATAACATTTATTAATTTAATTAGGAGACTTTTGCTTTACCACATGTATACCGTATTTTCCGCTTGATAAGACGCACCCTGGTTTTTGGAGGAGGAAAATTAGAAAAAAAATATTTATCATACCTCATGCCTCAGGTCATAGTCCTGACACTGTACGCAGTCAGGACAGTGCAGCACGGCACCCGGAGAAGATCAAGCAGGGAGAGGCGAGTACCGACAGCGTTTTACTCCCCGCAAATCCTGCATACTAGTGAGCTCTTCTATAATGGAAGCACTCCCTAGTATTCACTTTATAAGAAGCACTGCCATTTTCCCCCAACTATTAAAGCGGAAAATACGGGTATTTGTAAACCCTAATGAACTGGCAAATGTCTATATGATAGTAAATTATTGCCTGTGCATTTAATTATCCGTATGGACAGTGTCATGCCCAAACAGTCACTAATACCAGACAGCCCTGGGGTGCTCTAATAGTCCCTAGGTTGTCAGTAACAAATTGATCCTGGCAGTAATGTGACCATTACACTGGTGATTGTGCAGGCACAGCTTTTGGGGCCATGTGATCATAACATACACGTAAGGCATTATGCGGGACTACCTCCCACCTATGACATACCGTCAATGTGTCCATTTTCAGGAGGGGGTCAATAATAATTATCACAGGGTAATCATAGTTATCGCAGCTCCCTATACATTTCACTTCTTGTAGGATTAAAATATGATCGGTAATAGTAATAATGGTACTATATGAGGATTACTTAAATGATATTTAATTAAATTTGAATTATTTCAAATTTATTGGGTTCATAATTTATTGGCATTAAACTAATGGGCTTTTTTGATAAAAAAAAAAGTGCCCCACACCAAAAATAAAACAACCCCCCTCCCAAATATAAAAAACAACAACATTGGGCAATGTATCTACATAGATCTATAAAGATCCATCCATTCATTATATAGTGTATATACTGGTAGATAGCCTGATCAATCTATCTAGAGATGTACATGTATACCCACAAATACTGTATATTCAAGCAAAATGTTTTCGGTGGTCTCAATTGGAAAATTACTGTGCACAAAAGTAAAATATGTGAAATGATCCCTTTTCTTTACAAATGGAAAACATTTCAGAATAATGTACGTAATACACCATACCGTGAGAATGAGCCATCTGCCAGTGTCCTATATTGGCCCTATGTCCATCCATCATGGCAAGAGGAAACGATACAACGTCCCCGGCTGCAAATACGTCATGTACGCTGGTACGCATGAACTAGTGGAAGACAATATAGAGCGGAGGCATCATTACTTACTATAAATATCTGTCTGAAAATTGTCGTTCATGGAGGACATTCTCATCCTGCGTTGTAATTTTATACAGCAGAATGTTTTCTCCTAACAGAGATATGCTAATTTACCACAGCACACCACCATTGCTATGGCTCCACAGCCATCAGGGTCACTGGTAGAAGAGAACAGCAAGCATTCTCAATGCAAATGTCTAAGCATCACAAACAATAGGGCTACACATGAAAAAGGAATCTGGGCCACATCCTCAGTAGGTATACTTGGGGCTAGGCTGCCGAGTCAATCCTAAAAGACAGCAATGTAGATATTTTTCTACTTCTCGGACATTGTTCCCAGTTGTACAAATGTAGACAACGTTAATCTGACATAAAAGCTACTGAAATAACTCAAGTTAAAGTTCACTGCAACTGTGGGTTTAACATGTTAAAGGGGTTTTCCAGTGCTTAGATACTGATGACTTATCCTCGGGATAGGTCATCAATACCACATCAGTGGAGGTCTGACTCCTGGCACGCCCACCGATGAGCTGTTTCTGGGAGCTGCCAGAAGCTACAAGGAGGCTACATCCATTGTATAGTTTTTGGCACCAGCGTACTGCAACTCAGCTCCCAATCACTTGAATGGTAGAGGAGCTGCAGTACTTAGCCTGGCCATTGCACAGTGGATGGAACCTTTTCCTTTCGGCTTCATCCACTGTATACTTTCCAGCGCTGATGATTACCCCAAACAGCTGTTCAGTGAGTGCGGGATGTTGGATCCCTACATTCTGATATTGATGACCTATCCTGAGGACAGGCCATCATTACCAGACTGACAGGATCCGACATACCGCAACCCCACCAATCAATTGTTTCAATGAAGAGCCGGAAGTCTGCGCTGTAACTACACAGCTCTGTCCATTGTGCATTGGGCAGAGCCGATAACTACAACGCTGACTCGATTCACCTCAATGTACCATAAAACACCTTTACACATCAAGTTAGTGTTTGCTACATCTGTATTCTGACCGCTAAAGAAAGACAAAGGGAAGAAATGCTGTGAAATTACTGAAAAGTAATGTTTGTTTCCACAGGAGGAGCAGGGCTGAGGATGGGTGTGGTAGTGTAACGGTCAATCACAGTAGCACTGCGCACACCGATGGGCCAGGGTAGTGTTAGAAGAGCACACCCTTCCTTCCCTCAGGGCACATCCTGATGTTGGGGCTCCTGCCTGATGATAGTTGGGGTGCACTTGATGTTATAGGTTTGACACGGTACAAGGCAAAAGGTGTAGGGTGAAATGGCCAGCATATGGTGCAGTAACCAGGCCAGGTATAGGAAATACACCTCTCTTTAATAAAGTGCAGAATGGAAGTTGTACATTCAAAAGCAGTGGCATACCTACCATATAGGCAGACCACGCAGCTGCTATGGGGCCCGTGAGGAAGAGGGGCCCGCAGTGGAGGAAAGGCCCCGCCCCCTCATTTCTCCTGTCTATCGTTCTAAAGCTAAAGGACCTTTGATGTCATCACAGGTCCTGTAAGGGAAATGCACAGTGTAAAGTGTAGTTCCCAGGTTAGAACAGTGCATCTGCCAGGACCTGTGATTACATCATCTTCAACATCACAGGTCCTGCAGGATCTAGCAAAGGAACTGCACCAATAATGGTGTAGTTCCTAGGTTTGAAAGGTACATCTGCCAGGACCTGTGATGACATCATCACAGGTCCTTCAACCCCTAACAGCAAGTATTAGAAGTTCACAATCAGCTCTGCATTGATCCATACAGACTGGAATGGAGTGGTAAGAGGAGGTCCTCCACTTTTCATCATTTACCCCCCCCCATGCCCTGTTTTACTCATTGCTCACTCATGTATAATACTTCAGACAGTTACAGTGACCACTACCTCATGTACCTCACACACACAGTGACTATAATGCATAACTGACCACATATTTCTGTAAACAATGCATCTACAGTATTATACCTTGTATGTCTCACATCAATACACTGCTCTGTGTGTAATATATATATATATATACACACTGCATATATTACACAGTATTAGAGATGCAATATGTACAGATACTGTATATAGTATATACAGCAGTGTACTGATATGTGAGATACGAGGTATAATATATGCAGTGTGTATAGCTATATAGTATATACAGCAGTGTACTTATATGTTAGGTACGAGGTATAATAGATGAAGTGTGTACAGGTATATTGTATATACAGCAGTGGATTGATATGTAAGGTACGAGCTGTAATTTATACCTCATACCTCACATGTCAGTAGCTGCTATATATACACAATATATCTGTACACACTGCATCTATTATACCTCGTACCTCACATATTACACTACTGTATATACTATATATCTGTACAGACTGCATATAATATACCCTGTACTGCACATATCAATACACTGCTGTATATACTATATACCTGTACACACTGCATATATTATACCACGTTCCTCACATATCAGTACACTGCTGTATACACTATACATCTGTACACACTACATCTATTATACCTCTTTTGTGTGCCAGGGCTGTTTTGTAATCCCAATCCGGCCCTGATGGCATAAATGTAAAAACGCAGCAGCAAGAATAGTTCATGGAACAAAGAGAGGCCTGGAATGGGTAGTGGGAGGGGCTATAAAAGGGGAATGGGGGCCCAATTTAGATTCTTGCTATGGGTTCCAGTGCTTTCTATGTACGCCCCTGTTCAAAAGGTATCAAAACACAATTCTAAGGCAAGTTACAATGCAGTCTCTTCCCAGATAGCAATGTACTGATTTGAGTAAGGAAGGGAATTATAGTCCTCTTCCTCTCTGACTTCCCAGAATCTCTCTCTGCAGAATCTAAGGCTGTCAATGGTGGTTGTCATTTCCAACTAAGGGATACTGAGTTAAAGATACGGTTGGCCAGACCATGTCCAAGTCTAAAGGGTGTGTCAGCAATGCCCCTCTCACTACAATAAAGTCTATGAGCTTTGATCAGCAAATACCTAACTGGCTCCAATGCTCGGCCATGCAGATTCTGGATCTTCTTGGTTCTTTCCCTTATCTCTCTCTCTCTCTTTGGAGTACTGTATTAATGGTGAGATCTTTCCTGTTCAGTAGATAATCCTCAGAGAGGGTAATTCTCTGGAATTGGTCCTGTAGGGAAGTGTAGCACATGTCACAGCTCTCACTTCCTCCTCTAAGGCCTTATTCACACGTCCGTTGTTTCTTTCCTGATCTGTTCCGTTTTTTGCTGAACAGATCTGAACCAGATCTGGACCCATTCATTTTCAATGGGTCCTGAAAAAAAACGGACAGCTCAATGTCTGATTTTTTTTCAGGACCCATTGAAAATGAATGGGTCCAGATCTGGTCCAGATCTGTTCAGCAAAAAACGGAACAGATCAGGAAAGAAACAACGGACGTGTGAATGGACTCTAACTCCAGACTAAACTGAGCTAGGGGTGGATCCAGGAGCCACACCTAACTTCCTGCAGTGGCTAAGTCAGGGTTATTTTACCCACTCATCCATGCAAAAGCTATGCTGGGTACAAATTTACAAGTAGAGATGAACAAAGTATTGGAAAATTAGATTTGGCTGCTTCGTCGAAAAAAAAATTTGCTTTGTGATTACTTTGCTTTGTGACGTATTTCTTTGTAAGTAGTGGGTGCAATGTAGTGGGTGAGAGTGGCGATTGTTTATGTATTTTTATTTTGGGGAAAGGGGGGCGATTAGAATTTTTATATATTTTTTATATTTTTATAAACTTTTTTTACACTGTTTTATAATTCCCATAGGGAACTATAACAAGCAATCATCAGATTGCTTCTCATAGACTCCAATGCATTGGCATTGGAGTCTATGAGGATTATACTATGTTCATAGTACTAGTATGTTCATATACTCCACAGGAGCTAATGTGCGGCAGCCTCGTAATAGGAATACAGAGGCTGCCGCACACACACTCCGGCTCCCTTTATCCTCACTGTGGGGAGCCGGTACACACTAAGAAGCGCACGCTTCTGGGTTTTTGCACTCTCAGATGCCATGGTCACGTTTGACCACGCCAGCTGAGGGGTTAAAAGTATGCGATCAACGTTATCGTCGATCACATAAATTAGCCCCAGTGTCTGCTGTTTAAGGTCCCATTCAGTGCCGTACATATACACCGCTGGTCACAAAGGGGTTAACAGCCTTCTCTGTACACACACTTAATCAGGAATTTCACAAATGGGAAACCTCGATAGCCCCAGTTGGGTCTTATATGCCATTCTATATTTCCGTTAGTTAGTATCCTATACATTACTAGTTTTTCAAACCTGCCCTCATGTTCCATTTATATTCAGATCATTCATAATGACATACAAATTGTTGGGACAATAAAATGAAAAGCTATATGTCCCCCTTTAGGTAAACGATACCACATATAAATATGTGCATTGCGTGGCATTCAGTATTAGAAAAGATAGCATATGATACAAACCTGGTCTACATAGATCGCTCCCTTGAGATCAACAGCAACTCTGCTGCCTTTCAGAAAGTTGGACACAGGAGTTACACCTGAACATAAGACAAAATATTAATACGTTATTTTTCTAATTTGTATATTTTTTATTTTTTTTGGGGGGTGGGGTTATGCATCAACAATCAAATCTATAAACCAGCAACATCCCAAAGCAACCAAACATTTGTTTTCTTACTCTGACTTAAGCTGCATCTTAAAGACGTTGTCCAGAGTTTTGGTACTGATGGCCTAACCTCACTTCAATGGAAGCAGCAATACAGTTACCAGTTCCGTCCAATACACAATGGATGGAACTGTGTAATTCCGGGCGCCAGAGCTACAAGGTAACAGGTGATCGGTGGGGTTGCGGAATGTCGAGCCCCCACCGATCGGATATTGATGACCTATTCTGAGGATGGTAGATGAAGAGAGGTAGCAGCACCATCTCCAGTGAATCCTTTATTGGACGGATTCACTGGAGATGCTGCCGCTACCTCTCTTCATTTACTATATGGTCGACTGCTGAGGATCTGCGGTCGTGGCTCGGCTTTTGCATTACCGGTGTGGCCATTTATGTCCGTGGGTGCTGCTCTACAAACACTTGTCTACTATTCTGAGGATAGGTCATCAATGTCAGGAACCCTGAAAACCCTGTGCCCGTAAATACTTTTGTAGACATGCCCCTATTTAAGTCATGGGTTTAAAGGGCATCTGTCAGCAGGAAACTGGCTGACCTGTTACATGTGCGCTTGGCAGCTGAAGGCATCTGTGTTGGTCCCATGTTCATATGTGTCCGCATTGCCGAGAAAAATGTTCTAATATACTAAAATGAGCCTCCAGGAGCAAATTTACTGATAGATGCTCTTTAACTAGGAAGGAGAAAGTTATAAAACAACCAAAAGCCGCTCACTCAGTCATCTGGGCGTTGCTACAGTGATGACTAGTCATGGTGCTCCAGTTAGCACACCCATCCTGCAACTTTGCTGACAGGTTCCCTTTAAATGCAGGCTGGTTTCTGTGAAGCAATCAGATTTCATCCCTTTTAATAGATAACCTACCTACTCCAGCAACCACCACATCAGCAGGAAGATGAGTTCCATTTCTCAATACAACCTCTTTTACCTGGGAACAATAAATTATTGTCAGGTAAAGTGATCCGGCTTCAGTATGCCAAGACATAAAAGAAAAACTAAGCAGGTGATAAGACATGCATATCACAATTGTGAATAAGCTTTCTTCTCTACCATGTCTTCGTAGGTGATCATTATTTAGTGTTGACTTTTTGCTCAGAGTACTGGTCCCCGGAGGTTGTATGGAGCCTTATTTTTAGGCAATGGTCCATAGGGAAAAAAAACGTATGCAGATTAGCTCATTAGGCGTTTTGACCCTCCCAAAGCAATTTATAAACCTGCTGAAAGATTGCGATTGCCCGATGAACAAGTGTTTGCTCGGTGTTAGAGGTGTCTGCATACAGGGAAAAGAACCTCTGGCCACATGCCAGTTTGAGCAACCATTAGATTGTGTGTATGGTCAGCTTAAAGAGGACCTTTCACCTGAAAATGCAAGTTAAACTAAAGATATACCCTTACTTGCCGGCCCCCGGTGGTGCTTATTCAGTTCTTTATTTTGCACTCAGTGCCCCCGTTTGTCTGCGGTGCCCCACCGCAATATTTCCCGCATTCTATGCTAATGAGCCATTCGGCTCAACTGGGCGGGCCTGCAAAAGTTCTCCCGGGCGTGTCTTTCTTCTCCCTGGCACGGAGCGCATCCAATTAGCGCGCTCCGCTCTTAGCCAGGGAGAAGAAGCTCCAGTTCTCGCGAGAACTAGAGCGATTTCATCCATCCTGAGCCGCCGCCTCTGACGCTGCTCCAATGCTCGCCGCGGGAATCCAAGATGGCGCCGGCTCTGGATGGATGAAATCGCTCCAGTTCTCGCGAATCTCGCGAGAACTGGAGCTTCTTCTCCCTGGCTAAGAGCGGAGCGCGCTGATTGGATGCGCTCCGTGCCAGGGAGAAGAAAAACACGCCCGGGAAAACTTTTGCAGGCCCGCCCAGTTGAGCCGAATGGCTCATTAGCATAGAAGGTGGGAAATATTGCGGGGGGCATTGCGGACAAACAGGGACACCGAGTGCAAAATGAATAACTGAATAAGCACCACCGGGGGCCGGCAAGTAAGGGTATATCTTTAGTTTAACTTGCATTTTCAGGTGAAAGGTCCTCTTTAAAAGGGCATCTGTCAGCAGATTTGTACATATGAAACTGGCTGGCCTGTTACATGTGCACTTGGCAGCTGAAGATATCTGTGTTGGTTCCATGTTCATATGTGCTGAGAAAAATTAAGTTTTATTATATGCAAATGAGCCTCTAGGAGTAGCGGGGTGTTGCCGTTACACCTAGAGGCTCTGCTCTCTCTGCAACTGCTGTGCCCTCTGTACTTTGACAGGGCCAGGTTTGATGACGTTTTACTGCCTGGCCCTGTCAAAGTAGAGAGGGCGCGGCAGTTGCAGAGAGAGCTGAGCCTCTAAGTGTAACGGCAACACCCACGTTGCTCCTAGAGGGTCATTTGCATATATTAAAACATCATATTTCTCAGCAATGCAGGCACATATGAACATGGGACCAACACAGATGTCTTCAGCTGCCAACAGCACATGTAACAGGTCAGCCAGTTTCACAGGTACAAATCTGCTGACAGATCTGCTTTAAAAATTTCATTTTAAAACATTTATCACTCATCTACTGAATAGGTGATAAATGTAAAGTTTCTTGGGGTCCAACTGGTGGGATCCCACCAACTGCTATACCAAGGGACCATACTCCCTCTAGCCACACAACTGAGCCAAGGCGTAGAATGAATGAAGCAGGGATTGAGCACACGCCCTCCAGCATATGTCCTCCTGCTAAATTCTGAGTCTTTGTCTGCGATAAAGACAGCGCTCTTCTGAAGACTTTGCTCCTCTAGGTAATAACAAGTTCGCAACTCCAGCGAAATCACTTCATAGCCTGAAAGGGCAATGCTCAAGAACCTGGAGACCCAGAAATGCAATCTTATGACATGGTCCAAAACACTTCAACAACATCCTATAATGTGTTATATATATATATATATATATTTATTTTCTTTTTTTTCTTTTTCATAAAACTACTTCTACTAGATC
The DNA here is from genome assembly GCF_905171765.1 of Bufo bufo. Taxonomy (NCBI): domain Eukaryota; kingdom Metazoa; phylum Chordata; class Amphibia; order Anura; family Bufonidae; genus Bufo; species Bufo bufo. The sequence goes on along the minus strand of NC_053391.1, from coordinate 125,212,826 downwards.
ATCTCCCAAAAGCTCATTAGTTCCGAAATGAAAGCAAATGCCAGCAGCACTTCATCCAAATGTGGGCGACAAAAAAGAATTGGTCTACAAAAGAGCAATGGAAGACTACTGATGATGAATGGCCCTACTGGCCCTTGTGTGATCAGGGCAGGGGTGGACTGGCCATAGACCCTACAGGGAAATTTCACAAAGGGACAATGTCCAGGGGGCAGCTCAAGCTGTCCTCATGACCGCCAGCCAGGTACATAATGATCTGATGCTTTCAGCATTAATGTAGGAGCATCGGGCACTTATGCAACTGGCCAGTGACTGCAGGTCCCTCCTAAATTAAACTGTATTATCCTCAGGACGACAATACAGATTCATACTGTGGCATGGGTGGCAGTGTTCTGTGCTGCACTGTGCTGAGGCAGTATTTGTGCTGCTCTGTGGTATTTCGCCCTGTTGGGGAGGTATTTTGTGTTGCACTATGGTATTGCAGGCCAGCCTACTTGTGTTGCCAAGCCTTCTATCACTTTGGACCCGCCTACAACCCGCCTTTTACTTTTTTTTTCCCAGGGCCACTTTAAGTTCCCAGTCCGCCCCTAGATCAGGGCCTCTGTCAACTTCTTTACTTATGTTGAGAAAGGACACAGTTATATATTAAGTAGCATGTGCTATGAAAAACTGAAGCAGGCAAAGTGGATACCCAAATTAAAAGGGACAAACAGGGTTTCCACTAATGCAGAATAATAGTTTTTGACACCCGCAATGTCAAAATCACTTCTCTATACACTAAAGTTTACAATGACACCACAATAACAGTATGCTACACGTTTGGGAGCAGGATATATTATCTTTAAATACATCTATGGACTCCTACCTGTCCATCATTTCCCTGGATCTCTCTGGCCTCTGTCCTCATGTAAAATTTCACTCCACGTTCCATCAGCAGCTGTAACAGAAAAAAACATAACAGGTTAAGACAAGTACAAGGTTCTGCTTGACACAGAAAGCTATAGTTTGAATGAGTTGATGCAGAGCTACACTGCACAATGCACTTTTAAGGCCCAAAATTTTAAAAAGCAACAAACCTACCAATATACTAAACTTACCGATTCTTTGCTCGCCCACTGCTTGTGTCCTCCTCTATATCATAATGACGACAGATCAGGTGCAGGCAATTGCTGACCACAGTAGTGAAGTCACTACGGATGGGACGTCACTGCCGCAACCAGCAACTGGCAGCCAGAGTTACTAGGCATCACTGGGTACCAGAGGTACACAAGGAAGGCCTTGGGGGGGGGGGGGGGGGGGTGGTTCACAGACCAGTCTGACAGGTAAGTATATGGGAATGTTTCATTTTTACATTTTGGGCCCTTAAAGGGCATCTGTCAGCAGTTTTGTACCTATGAAACTGGCTGACCTGTTACATGTGTGCTTGGCAGCTGAAGGCATCTGTGTTGGTCCCCAGTTCACATGTGCCCGCATTGCTGAGAAAAATTATGTTTTATGCAAATGAGCCTCTAGGAGCAATGGGTGTGTGTTCTGCCTCAGATCTGCCTCTATAGAAGCCACCGGACCTCGGTAGCAGTTGCTACCGGGCCCAGGAGCCTGAGGGGGCCCAAAGACCCTTGTGCCACATAAGACACTGGCATTATAGAAAGTGCATACTGGTCAATTTACACATCTGGCTGGAGGGAAGGGGTTAGGTTAAGAATTTGGCATGAGGGGGTGCCCTTTCAATGTTTGCCTCAGGCGTCAGGAAGGATATGTGCTCCCCTGCCCCTTGCCAACAAGCACTGAGGGACGGGGGCCCAAGCTGAACTCTTGCACCAGGGCCCATGAGCTTTTAGCTACGCCCCTGGGTACAGTAGATAGTGGTAAGGTGATGATCCCCTCAAGAGTAGCGGTGAGATGACAGTCCACCTCAGAGGTAGTAGTGGCATGACGCCACGTGGGTGGCCGAGGTCCGGTGGCTTCTATAGAAGCAGATCACGCACTCACACAAGTGAATGACAGCCTGCCACATGAAGGGGAGCGTCATCCTACTGCTTACTGCTTTACCTCTTGTGTTGTATATACAGTACAGACCAAAAGTTTGGACACACCTTCTTATTCAAAGAGTTTTCTTTATTTTCATGACTATGAAAATTGTAGATTCACACTGAAGGCATCAAAACTATGAATTAACACATGTGGAATTTATACATAACAAACAAGTGTGAAACAACTGAAAATATGTCATATTCTAGGTTTTTCAAAGTAGCCACCTTTTGCTTTGATTACTGCTTTGCACACTCTTGGCATTCTCTTGATGAGCTTCAAGAGGTAGTCCCCTGAAATGGTTTTCACTTCATAGGTGTGCCCTGTCAGGTTTAATAAGTGGGATTTCTTGCCTTATAAATGGGTTTGGGACCATCAGTTGCGTTGAGGAGAAGTCAGGTGGATACACAGCTGATAGTCCTACTGAATGGACTGTTAGAATTTGTATTATGACAAGAAAAAAGCAGCTAAGTAAAGAAAAACGAGTGGCCATCATTACTTTAAGAAATGAAGGTCAGTCAGTCATCCCGAAAAATTGGGAAAACTGTGAAAGTAAGGGCTATTTGACCATGAAGGAGAGTGATGGGGTGCTGCGCCAGATGACCTGGCCTCCACAGTCACCGGACCTGAACCCAATAGAGATGTGCTAAGCATCTCTGGGAACTCCTTCAAGACTGTTGGAAGACCATTTCAGGTGACTACCTCTTGAAGCTCATCAAGTGTGCAAAGCAGTAATCAAAGCAAAAGGTGGCTACTTTGAAGAACCTAGAATATGACATATTTTCAGTTGTTTCACACTTGTTTGTTATGTATATAATTCCACATGTGTTAATTCATAGTTTTGATGCCTTCATAGTCATGAAAATAAAGAAAACTCTTTGAATGAGAAGGTGTGTCCAAACTTTTGGTCTGTACTGTACTTGAAGGTAACGTTATCTGCCCAAGCACAATCGTGTCACTTACTATCATATGGAAGTTTGAAAAATGACAATACATTGATCGGCAGACAGTCAGTAAAAATTATAAAGTGTCACTATTGCTACATGATATTACAAACAGATTGACACAACTGTTATGAACTGACCAAGACAACGGTCACAAACTAAGGGAACTGTTTGTATAACCAGGAATTGACACTGTTTTGCTTAATCAAGAATTGACACAGGAGCTAAAAATATTTACAATCAATATAAAAACATCAAAGTTGATACATGGATACATATGGGTAACTAGCTGATGTAATACATGTCCATCTAAATTTCTGAGGATAACCTATGCCCCTCAGGTATCTCCTCATACCACGTGTTATATAGAGGGAAGTGAAGGGAAACAAGGAACCCCCCTTGGTATATTTAGTGTGTTTAATGAATTTCAATTCATTTTATATAATAGTTAATTTATGGGAGAGGCTTAAAGGCAACAGACGAGGAGAAGCGCTTACCCCTGACCTAAGCTGGCTGTGTTGTGCCGGGAGCCAGGAGCGAGGGTAAGCCTAGCAGTGGGCGTACCCTAAAGGGAGTTTGAAGAAAAAGGGGGGTGTGAACAGAAGCGCCCTGAGGGAGCTGGGGGCCGGCGCTTATGAAGGTCAGACGCCCCTCCCACAAATTCAGGCTGACTTTTCAGCCTTCCAACTTGTATGTATTTGTATACTCTTTCTTTTTTATAGTCTATATTTTTTTAATTAATAAATGAAATATTTGAATGATATGGATAAGGTTTCACTGGATTCCTCCAAGTGAAGTGTGCCTGTCTACGGTTTTAAAATGTAGGCTACTTTCACACTCACGTTTTTTGTTGATCCGTCATGGAACTGCAAAAACGCTTCCGTTACAATATTGCAACGGATGATGAACGGATCTGGTTGTATTATCTTTAAAATAGGGAAGACGGATCCGTCTTGAACACCATTGAAAGTCAATGGCGGACGGATCCGTTTTCTATTGTGCCAGAGAAAACGGATCAGTCCCCATTGACTTACATTGTGTGCCAGGATGGATCCGTTTGGCTCCGCTTCGTGAGGCGGACAGCAGAACGCTACAGGCAGCGTTTTGGTGTCCGCCTCCTGAGCCTCCTGAGCGGAATGGTGACTGAACGGAGGAAAACTGATGCATTCTGAGCGGATCCATTTTCATTCAGAATGCATTAGGGCAAAACTGATCCGTTTTGGACCGCTTAACGGATCTCACAAACGGAAAGCCAAAACGCGAGTGTGAAAGCCTTATTGATATTATATAAACAGGGTGAGTCATACAGCCAGAGCACCTTATACATAGTGAAAAGGGAGGTGAGCTACCCAGCTGAAATATTTATTTATTACGTGTCTTATTCTTGTCTGTTTTGCATTGTTAGGCATTGTTACACCTGATCTGCATTTTGTGGACCGCAAAAACACATACGGTCGTGCGCATCTTTATACCCTCTAATGTCCTTCCAGGGCAGCTCTAAAGAGGCTGCACAATCAGTTTAATAAAGGTATTTTTTTCTGAAGTATCATCACTACGTCATACATTGCCCACCCCAATCCATTTGGACATACAGTATACTTTACTTTGAGAGACGCTGGTCCTGTAATGCACTCAAGGAAACAGGATCATCTCAAATGTTGATTTAATTAAAAGCAGAATTCTCATGCATGTCAAATATGAGGGTGACTCCCTGGATTTCCTGCTATTTGCCAAGTTCTCTCCCTTTCTGAGCTCAGAAATTTTAACAGATCAGTCCTCGTCCGCTGTTTATTTCTGATTATATCTGACAAGCCACGAGGACAGATGAGAACAGCTTGTAACGCTGGGTGATGAGGACACATCGCATAACAGCAGAAAAAAAAAAGGAAGCACTTGATGTGACCGGATTTTTACAGCATGTCGTGTGCCGCTATTTCTAGTAATACACAAACTTTCTTTACCATGGAAAAATGACATCAAGGAACAGCTATTGTTCCCAGGAATTAAGGAAAATGATCTGTTATCACCTTTCAGATGACTCAGTAGTTACCACTGAGAGCTAGTGACGTGGAAGCTTTATTTTATAAAACTTAAAAAAGGGGTTCGTCTGGGAATAGGATCGGCTTACTTTCCGGAAACCACCCACATCTGTCAGTGGGCTATATCTTGTACTGCAGTTCAGGCTCATTTATTTTAAATTTGAGTACCAGCCACAACCCACGGACAGACGTAGTGATTAGAGATGAGCGAATCGAAGTTGACGAAGTGGAATTAGATCCAAATTTCAGGAAAAATTTGGTTCTCACAGAATCCGAATTTCCTCACGCTTTGTTGTAACTAGAGTTGAGCGGACACCTGGATGTTCGGGTTCGACGAGTTCGGCCGAACTTGAAAAAAGGTTCGGGACCTGAACTTGACCCCGAACCCGAACCCCATTGAAGTCAATGGGGACCCGAACTTTTGGGCACTAAAATGGCTCCAAAATAGTCTTGGAAAGGGCTAGAGGGCTACAAAAGGCATCAAAATGTGCTTAAGAGCATGGCAACTGCTCTGCAAACAAATGTGGATAGGGAAATGACTTAAAATAACATAAAATACAGAAAATTTCAAAATAACAATCTGGATCTAGGAGTAGGAGGTTGAGGAGGCGGTGGATGGGTGGATGTGGCGGTGTAGGTTGACATGGCGGTGTAGGTGGAAGCGGCGATGAGGAGGAATAGGTAGCCAACACTGATTTGTGTTATTTTTAAATTGGGGTATCCCCCAAAATATTGGGACATATAACAAAATAAAACAAAGAATAAGTGCACTTGAGTACAAGAATGGATGGTTGAGGCTGGTATAAATGTCTATTCTGCACAAGGTACGGACAAGTCCTGTGGGATCCATGCCTGGTTCATTTTAATAAACGTAAGCTTGTCCACATTGGCTGCGGCCTGTGATAATGCTCTCTGCCGTGCTAAACACACGTTCACACTATACACTGGCTGCAGGGCAGGTCAGCACCTCCAAGGCTGACAAAGCTTTTCCACATTTGGGTCATGCTAACCCTGCCTTCTCAGGTGCTGGCGGTGCCCCAGCTGCGTTGGCGACCTCTTCCTCCTCCTCTGCCTTCGCCTTGTGCCTCCACAGTGCCCCCGCTGTCAGGTGGGAATGCCATCATCAGCATGCGCTTTTAGTCGCGCATCTTCTGATCAGTAACAGATGTTTTCACTAAATTTAGTTCCCTGTCAGCAGAGCAGGGGTTCATTCACGGCAAAAGGGGGTTCATGTCACCCAGCAATAGAACAGAGGATTTTGAGAGAACGAGGCCGATGTCACCCAGGCACAGCAGGGGTTCATTCACGGCAAAAGGGGGTTCATATCACCCAGCAATAGAACAGAGGATTTTGAGAGATTTAGGCCCCTGTCACCCAGGCACAGCAGGGGTTTGTATACGCCAAAAATGGTAAAATGTCACCTGACAATTGAAAATAAGAATTTTTTCAATTTAGGGCACTAAAATTGGCATTTTTTGCATTAAAATGTCTCTGAAATAGTCCTAGAAAAGGCTAGAGGGATGTAAAAGGAAGTAAAATGTACTTAAGAGCATGGCAACTGCTCTGCAAACAAATGTGGATAGGGAAATAAAAAAATAAAAAATTACAAATTATTAACCTGCAACTCAGAGAAGGAGGTGATATGGAGTCGGAGGTTGAGGAGGCGGTGAATGTGGTGTTGTAGGTGGAGGCAGCAATGGAGGAGGAGGAGATAGCCAGCAATGTTATTTTATTTTTATTGGGGTAGGTAGCCCCCAAAATATTGGGACAAATAAAAATAAAATAAAAAAAAGAATCATTGCACTTGACTTGAGTACAAGAATGTATGTTTGATGGTGGTATAAATGTCTATTCTGCACAAGGTACAGACAAGTCTTGTGGGATCCAAGCCTGGTTCATCTTAATGAACGTGAGCTTGTCCACGTTGGCTGTGGACAGGCGGCTGCGCTTGTCTGTGATGATGCCCCCTGCCGTGCTAAACACACGCTCAGATAATACACTGGCTGCAGGGCAGGCCAGCACCTCCAAGGCGTAAAGGGCAAGCTCAGGCCATGTGCCCAATTTGGAGACCCAGAAGTTGAAGGGGGCAGACCCGTCATTCAGTACGTGTAGGTGTGTGCACACATACTGCTCCACCATGTTGCTGAAATGCTGCCTCCTGCTAAAACGTTCCATATCAGCTGGTGGTGCTGGTTGTTGTGACGTGCAGACAAAGCTTTTCCACAGCTCCTGCGCGGTGTGGGGTTTGTCCCCCAAACAGATAAGTTTTAAAACTGCCTGCTTTCGTTTACCCCTGGCTGTGCTGAAGTTGTTGGTGATACGCTGACCGGATGAGGAGCCGCTAGAGCAGGGGTACTCAACTGGCGGACGGCGGTCCAAATACGGACCGCGGCCGCCAGTTGTCCGGACCCCGGCCATCCTTTAGAGCGCTGCTCCTCTCCTGCACACTGTGCCATGCAGGAGGAGGAGCTTACCGGCGCACTTCCACCTGTCCCACAGCGCAGTGAGACAGGGCTTCCTCCACATGTAAGCGCTCCTCCTCCTGCACACTCTGGCAGCTCTGCTCAATACAGCGGCGGGGCACAGGAGCTGATAGTTCTCAGCAGCGCAGGAGGAGTCTCTCCCTCCCCCTGTGCTGCTGCTGTCCCCGCCGCTGCCAATAAGAAGAGGCAGGAGGAGGAGGGGAGGGGCTGTGGCCACTGCGCCACCAATGAAGAAAACTGACCTGTATTACAAATACAGGAGGCGGGTGCTGGAATCAAATAGCCGGCACCCGACCTCTGTGACAGGGAGCTGCGATCAGCTGCAGTTGAGTTAACCCTTCAGGTGCGGTACCTGAGGGGTTAATTGTAGCTGATCGCAGCCCCCTGTCACAAAGGTCGGGTGCCGGCTATTTAATTCCAGCACCCGCCTCCTGTATTTGTATAAGAAACGTTGGTGGCACAGTGCGCCCCCCCCCCCCCAGTATAAGAAACATTGGTGGCGCAGTGCGCCCCCCCCCTTCCCCATTATAATAAACATTGGTGGCTCAGTGGGAGGTGCCAATGAGGGTTAAAAATAATAAAATAAAATTAACTCACCTCCTCCAGTTGATCGCGTAACTACCGGTCTCCAGTTCTTACTTCTTTCTTCAGGACCTGTGGTGACGTCACTGAGCTCATCACATGGCCCATTACCATGGTGATGGATCATGTGATGAGCTCAGTGACGTCACCACAGGTCCTGAAGAAAGAAGTAAGAACTGGAGACCGGCAGTTACGCGATCAACTGGAGGAGGTGAGTAAATAATTTTTTAACCCTCATTGGCACTGCCCACTGCGCCAATGTTTATTATATTGGGGGGGGGCGCACTGCGCCACCAATGTTTATTATACTGGGGTGATGGGGGGGCGCACTGCGCCACCAATGTTTATTATACTGGGGTGATGGGGGGGCGCACTGCGCCACCAATGTTTATTATTTTGAGGGGGGCGCACTGCGCCACCAATGTTTATTATATTGGGGGGCACACTGCTCCACCAATGTTTATTATATTGGGGGGCACACTGCGCCACCAATGTTTATTATATTGGGGGGCACACTGCGCCACCAATGTTTATTATATTGGGGGGCACACTGCGCCACCAATGTTTATTATATTGAGGCAGGGCGCACTGCGCCACCAATGTTTATTATACTGGGGTGATGGGGGGGCGCACTGCGCCACCAATGTTTATTATTTTGAGGGGGGGCACACTGCGCCACCAATGTTTATTATTTTGAGGGGGGGCACACTGCGCCACCAATGTTTATTATATTGAGGGAGGGCGCACTGCGCCACCAATGTTTATTATACTGGGGTGATGGGGGGGCGCACTGCGCCACCAATGTTTATTATATTGGGGGGCACACTGCGCCACCAATGTTTATTATATTGGGGGGCACACTGCGCCAATGTTTATTATATTGGGGGGCACACTGCGCCACCAATGTTTATTATATTGAGGGAGGGCGCACTGCGCCACCAATGTTTATTATACTGGGGTGATGGGGGGGCGCACTGCGCCACCAATGTTTATTATACTGGGGTGATGGGGGGGCGCACTGCGCCACCAATGTTTATTATTTTGAGGGGGGGCGCACTGCGCCACCAATGTTTATTATATTGAGGGGGGGCGCACTGCGCCACCAATGTTTATTATATCGGGGTGATGGGGGGGGGCGCACTGCGCCACCAATGTTTGTTATTTTGAGGGGGGGCGCACTGCGCCACCAATGTTTATTATATTGAGGGGGCCGCCAGACGAAAAAGTCGGACATGTAGTACTTTTAGTCTGGCGGCCTCTCACCGTGCTGCGCCGTAACTCTGCCCCCATCCCCATTATAGTCGATGGGCACAGAGCAGCGGCACGGCGAAGTAGTGGCAAGATGGATCTGACAGGGTGAGCAGCCTGTCGGATCCGTCCTGCTGCAAGTGTGAAAGTACCCTTACTAATGAGCGCTTCCATCATGGAACGCCCATTAGTACAGCCTTTACCTCCACCGCTACTTGTGCTAGTAAAAAAAAATATATATTACGGCAGTGTTTCCCAACCAGTGTGCCTCCAGCTGTTGCAAAACTACAACTCCCAGAATGCCTGGACAGCCTTTGGCTGTGCGGGCATGCTGGGAGTTGTAGTTTTGCAACAGCTGGAGGCACACTGGTTGGGAAACACTGTATTACGGTACCTCCACCTCCATTTGCTCACGCTGTGGAGAACACTCCCTGCTGACTAGAAGCTCAGGACAGGACCTACAAGACTTCATCACGTTGGAGCACCGGTCCTGAGCTTGCAGTCAGCAGCGAATGTTCACCGCAGCCAGGTGAATGCAAATTATTTTTTATTTTTTGCAAAAGCAGAGAAGGGGGGCACTAATGGGGGCAATACTCTTACTGGGGGCACTAATGGGGACATTATTCTTACTGGGGCACTAATGTGGCCATTACTAATTCTGGGACTTACCCGGGCGCTCCACTATAACGTCAGAGCGCCCCACGCGCATGTATCACATGATCGCATGGCATCTTTACTGTTGGCGTTCAGCTCGGACCTTCACCTGACTGCAGACCCTGGTATGTGGACCTTTAATAAAACTAGTTGAGTACCCCTGCGCTAGAGGATGAGGAAGCAGAGAAGGAGGACGCAACAGGAGGCAAACTGAAGCGCCCTGCAATCCTCGGTGGTGGAAGGACATGTGCCAAACTGCTATCCGCCTCAGGCCCAGCCGCCACTGCATTTACCCAGTGTGCTGTTATGGAGATATAACAGCCCTGACCGTGCTTACTGGTCCACGTATCCGTAGTCAGGTGCACCTTGCCACAGATGGCGTTGTGCAGTGCACACCTCATTTTGTCCCCTACTTGGTTGTGAAGGGAAGGGATGGCTGGCCTTGAAAAGTAGTGGCGGCTGAGTACGACGTACTATCAGTCTCCACCAGACGGAATGACAGCATTTCAAAGGCAAGTAATTTAGAAATGCTGGCATTCAGGGCTAGGGATCGCGGGTGGGTAGAGGGGTACTTCCTCTTCCTCTCCAGCGTTTGGGATCTGGAGAGCTGAACGCTTCCGTGTGACATTGTGGAGATGCTTGGTGACCCAGGTGTTGGTGTTGCTGGCAGATCCTCTGTTTGTGGGGTGCCAGGTGGCACTATCACTCCAGAGGTGGATGAAGAGGCCGCAACTGCAGCAGAAGAGGAAGCAGGAGGAGTCAGAGACCTTTCTTGGTTTTTGAGGTGTCTACTCCACTGCAGCTCGTGCTTTGCACTTAAATGCCTGGTCATGCAGGTTGTGCTCAGGTTGAGAACGTTTATGCCTCGCTTCAGGCTCTGATTGCACAGCGTGCAAACCACTTGTGTCTTGTCATCAGCACATTGTCTGAAGAACTGCCACGCCAGGGAACTCCTTGGAGCTGGCTTTGGTGTGCTCGGTCCCTTGCTGCGGTGGGCAGTAGGATGCGTACTGTCTAGAGGACGGCCGCTCCGCTTTTGCTGTGCTGGTGGCTCTGTGCGACCACCGCCTCTTCCTCCGAACTACATCGGTCACTCGCATGACCTTGATTCCATGTGGGGTCGAGGACCTCATCGTCCTCCACATCATCTTCCACCCAGTCTTCACCCCTGACTTCCTTGTCAGTCTGCACACTTTCGAAAGCCCCAGCAGTTGGCACCTGTGTTTCGTCATCATCCGAGACGTGATGCGATGGTCCTCCCATGTACTCATCTTGAAAAATAAGTGGTTGGGCATCAGTGCTGCAGGTTTTGTCGCCTACTCGCACCTGAGGAAGGGGTTTCACTTGTGCGTGTAGCTGGCACAGATCGACCACGTTCTCTCCCTGCAACAGGAGCTCCACCAGCAGCACCACGACGCTCTCCTAATATTTTTTAAATTTAGGATCTTGCCCTAAATGGGTGTTTAATTAATAGTAGAATAGAACGACAGTATGTAAAGGGTGTATCTCACACGGCCTGAACCAGACTAGGCCTCAATAAAAGATATTTTTGCCCAAAATGGCTGTATTTCAAATGGCAAATTCAAAGCCCTGTATGTAGAGATAGTATCTCAGAGGGCCTGAACCTCTGTAGGCCTGCAGTAAATATACAGGTTCTTCTAGCTGTATGCCAAAATCATCAATATTAAAACAAGAAAAGGCTTGAACTACTTCAGTTGTGTGTAATGAATCTAAAATATATGAAAGTCTAATGTTTATCAGTACATTACAGAAAATAATGACCTTTATCACAATATGCTAATTTTTTGAGAAGAACCTGTATCTTTGCAAAAAATGGCTGTATTTCAAATGGCTGAATCAAACCCCTGTATGTATAGGGGAGGATCACACACGGTCTGAACCAGTGTAGGCCTGAAGTAAAGATTTCTTTGCACAAAATGACTGTATTTTAAATGCCTAATTCAAATCCCTGTATGTATAGGGGGGATCTCACACGCCCTGAATCAATGTAGGCCTGAAGTAAATATATCTTTGCACAAAATGGCTGTATTTCAAATGGCTGAATCAAACCCCTGTATGTATAGGGGGGGGGGGGGGATCTCACAGGGTCTGAACCAGTGTAGGCCTGAAGTAAATATATCTTTGCACAAAAAGGCTGTATTTCAAATGGCTGTATTTCAAATGGCTGAATCAAACCCCTGTATGTATAAAGGGGATCTCACACGCCCTGAATCAGTGTAGGCCTGAAGTAAATATATCTTTGCACAAAAAGGATGTATTTCAAATGGCTGTATTTCAAATACCTAATTTAAACCCCTGTATGTAGAGGTGGTATCTCACAGGGCCTGAACCTCTGTAGGCCTGAATTCAATATTGGTGCACCAAATGGCGGTATTTAAAATCGCTGAATGTAACCCAAATGTATTAAAGGGTTTCTACCACCACATTTTGACCTAATTAGCTGTCAGACACTAGCGATCTGCTAGTGTCTGCTCTACCTAACCATGCTATTGTAATTCCTTTCTCTGCAGCGGTTACCCTAAAAAACGTATGCAAATGAGCCTCTGGGTGCTATGGGGGCGTCTTTTCAGCACCTAGAGGCTCGTCCACTCACCATTTCTGCCGCCCAGCGCGCTCCAGCCTGCCCCTCTCCTCTACATTGACAGCCTATTCAGGCGCAGTGAAGATTCCGGCGCAGGGAGACAGTCACTGCGCCTGCGCCGAATACAGAAGCACACGGCACAGGCGCAAGTAGGCTGTCAATCATAAGGAGAGGGGCGGGCTGGAGTGTGCTGGGCGGCAGAAATGGTGAGTGGACGGAGCCTCTAGGTGCTGAAAAGACGCCCCCATAGCACCCAGAGGCTCATTTGCATACCAATAAAACTACGTTTTTTAGGGTAACCGCTGCAGAGAAAGGAATTACAATAGCATGGTTAGGTAGAGCAGACACTAGCAGATCGCCAGTGTCTGACAGCTAATTAGGTCAAAATGTGGTGGTAGAAACCCTTTAAGGGTGTATCTAACAATGACATCTGCATCAAAGGCTGCCAACTAAATTTTTTGTGCCCAAACGACTGTTTGTTTAACAACTGAATTTGACAGCAGTATAAGCCTGGAAGAGTTTATTATTCAGAAAAAAAAAAAAAAATGTCTTAATTGCCGTTCAGTGGTGATGTAACATTGTACTACAGCCATTTACGTGGTGTATAAAAAGGAAATATTTGTATGTCCCATTAGCCGTTCTGCAGTGAATTGAGAATAAGTCTTAATTGACCTTCTGCGGTGAATTGTGATTGTTATTTTTATTTAATTTTTTTGGGTGAGGGGGGAATTCATTAATAAGAAAAATAAATAAATAAATATATATATATATATATATATATATATATATATATCTTACTTCACCGCTGAATGGCAATTAACATTGTACTACAGCCTTTTTTGGGGGGCATTTTAATTTTATTCTTTTATTATACAGTATGTCTGACAGGTGACAGGCCCTTCCAATTGAAGGAAGCAACCCAGGGGTGCTTGAATGGTTGACTCGGTCTTCAACTTCGTCACAAGTGACATTAGACACCCCCAGCCAGGCCCTGTGCACCCACCTGTCCTGAACTTTCCTCTGTCATTTTCAGTTCCCTCAGCGTGAGAAGTATTATATGCCGTAGTATCGGCTCTACTTTTCAGCGAGGACGAGCTACTACAGGACAGTCGGCAGCTACTGCTCAGCCAAGATCTGGAGGAGACATCCACCTCTTCCTCCGGTAGGCGGGCAAGTAGTGATGAGGAGAGTCGCGTGGGAGCAGGTGTTGCAAGCGGTCAGGCTCCTGGCCCTAAGACCATTGAGAGGGACATCAGTGACGTGCAGACAGTAGTGGATCATGATGATGATAATGTAGCTGATCGCACTTGGGAGGCGGGTGAGGGGCTTCATCATCATCATGAGAAGAGGTTGGCAGCTTGCGCGTGAGGCAGCGGCTGAGCCAGCAGGGTGGTAGCATGGCTATGAGTCAGCAGGGTGGCAGCAGTGAGAGGTCCGGAGCCAAACATGCCTGGGGTAGACCACCCGCTTTGCAGGAGCCTACCGGCCTGGAAAGTAGCAGTGCAGGGGTTCATGGAGGCAGCGGTAGCAGGCAGTCAGTTCGGAGTGTTGGGGAGGGGCGGGGGGGAAATGCCATACTCGGCGGTGTGGCAATTTTTTATTAGGCCGCCGGAGGAGGTGAACATGGCCATTTGCAGAATTTATGGGCAGAAGGTGAAGCGTGGCCAGGGTGCCAATGTTGGCATCACAGCCCTGCGTCAACACATGCAGAGTCACCATGAAGTGGCCTGGGAGAAGTGTTGCTCTGATGTGGTGGTCCAGCCTGCCGCAGCACCTGCTGCATCACCCAGTGGCACACACCCAATTTCATGCAGTCAAGGCTCCACCACCTCAGCCGAAGGGAGCTGTGTGTCCTTCCCATTATCTGAGGGTCCTGATGCTCCTGCTCCTCCTACTAATCAGTCATTCTGTCAGCATTCGATCACCGAAGCGATTGCCAAGAGACAACAGTATGCATGCACTCATCCATTGGTGCAGAAGCTGAACATGCTCCTGGCCAAGTTGCTGGTGCTGCAGTCCCTCCCTTTCCAAGTGGTGGACTCTGCACCTTTCAGAGAACTGATGGCTTGTGCCCAGCCGAAGTGGAGAGTCCCAAGCCGTCATTTCTTTGCAAAAAAAGACAGTACCAGCCCTGCACACATATGTAGAACAGAAGGTGGGCCAGTCCTTGAGCCTGTCGGTGTCTGCCAAAGTGCACGGCAGCGCCGACGTGTGGAGCTGTAACTACGGTCAAGGACAATATATGTCCTTTATGGCCCACTGGGTAAATGTGGTTCCTGCCCAGCCACACCAGCAACTTGGCCAGGTGATGCCGCTTCCGCCTCCACGTTCTCACGCCGTTGGACCTGCAATAATGTCCGCCTCTGCGTCCCTTATCCTCCACTATGTCCTTAGCCTCCACTGCAGGGACAATTCACAGTGCTCTTCCAGCATACCACCTGTGCAGGGCACGGCGGTGTCACGCTGTTCTGCACCTAGTTTTCCTGGGCACACGGAGTCACACGGGAGGAACTGCTCAGCATCCATCAAGAAATCGAATCCTGGCTTTCTCCTCGACAACTGAAAATCGGAACCATGGTGACCGACAACGGGAAGGACATTGTGTCGGCTCTGCGTCAAGGAGGGCTGAGCCATTCGCCCTGCATGGCGCACGTGTTCAATCTGGTTGTAAAGCAGTTCCTGAAGTCTTTACCACATCTGCAAGACATCCTGATGGCAGGAAACTTTGCATGCACTTCAGCCACTCGTACACCGCAAAGCACACCATCCTTGAGCTGCAGCACTAGAACGGAATCCCCCAACATAGGCTAATATGCGACGTTTCCACCTGTTGGAATTGCACCCTCCATATGTTGGACCGATTATATGAACAGAGAAAGGCCATAAACGATTTCCTGATTATACAGGCGGACAGAGGTACTCCCCTGTGTAACTTCAATGTGAGCCAGTGGCAGCTTATGCGTGACACCTGCCGTTTGCTCGGGCCCTTTGAGGAGGCCACTTTATTTGTCATATATCACTGAGGTTAACCACCTAAAATCTAACTTTTAATAGAAAATACAAAAAAATAACAATGAGCCCCTCACACGGGGACTAATATACAAACAGATAGACAGACAATGGGGGGCTTGAACCAGGACCGAAGGATGTATATTGGTGACGGAGTGGGGGCAGGGCCAAAGGGGTCCCTAGTGTATCCCTAGGGTATCCCTTAACTATTCTCTGCCCAGAGATGCACCCAGATGGTGGGAGCACTCTGTCCCCGTGCCTAACCTATCTGTCCTTAAAGCACCCCTACAACACAAATAGACCCTTATGGATGCCCGGGTCATTCAATATAATCACTACACAATGATTGTCAAAATAGAAGGTTCTAGTCTCGACGCGTTTCCCCTTATGGATAAGGTTCGTCAGGAGACAACTAGAAAACAACCAAGTAAGACGCTGCCCCTCCACAGCGAATATATATTGGCGATCAAAAATAGAAAACAAAAATAAACCAAAATGCTGGAGCACCCACAGGACGGTATCCAATATACACAGAGTTGCACAGAGATGATGCAGCTAAGAAAACAGAGCATGCGGCGTAAAATGCAAGTATCAACATATTTAGAGATAAACAACGCTATACTCATCTGATGATATATGTCCGGCGGCTTGGGGTTCTCCAGGGGGCACTAAAATGAGGCTCCAATTTGTGACCTGATGCCATTACTATTTAAACCCTATTGGTGGGAGGTCCCTAACTGCTTTAATCCAATCCGGTTGTCAGGATAGATCACCTGATCCCAGTGCATCCCACGTATCTATGGGTAGGAGGAACATGAATTGGCCAGGAGGCCCCTGATAGAGGGGAGGTATGCCTGAGCTAAAATAATGTTGTGTATAGTAAAGCACCCACTGCACCAGCCCATTAGATCTGCTGGGCATCAGAACTAGCGTGTGCTATTACTTTCTATTCCAGGTGGAACGCACACCACTTTCCAAAATGGCCGTGCGTTCCACCAAGGACCATTCGACATTGTTCCTATGAAGTGCAGGCCGGAATCCAAGATGGCCGTGCGCTCCACCGCGGACCAATCCGGCTCGGCCGCGTGGAACACACGCCGTAATCCAAGATGGCCGTGCTCTCCACCATCCAGGAAGTGCACCGGAGTGTCACATGAGGAGGCCGGGGATGGATTATGGTAAATGCTATAGTGATCTACGGCGTGCCGTAGGTGTGACCGGGCATACCATCACTGTGGGAGTGGCTGTTATGTTTATTTAGCCAGGAAGGCAGGGAATGTGAGAATAGTGGAATAAGATTGACCACTAGTATCGCCAGATCAATAAAGGGGACGCATATAAACCCAACTTTATTTGTCAGTTGCAAGGACTACGGGATGAACGTCATTCCACTGATTCATATCCTGGAACAGATGCTGCTAAATCTTGCAGGCCAGGGGACAGGAGACATAGCGACTACATCTCACAGCCACATGAGCCCTGTGGGGGCTGAACTAGCAAGCAATGCGTAGAAAAATGGCTGGTTTTTCTACACAGGTGACAGGAGAGGTGGAGCAGGAGCAGCCGAGGAAGACGAGGCAGATGACCCAGACACACTGTGCCAGAATGCAATGGAGATGGAGGCAGGGAGTCCCTCCGAGTCACTTGCACAAATGGCCCGATGCATGCTCAGTTGCTTGCGTAGTGACAGCCGAATTGTCACCATTTGGCAGATGGAAGACTACTGGCTCTCCACCATGTTAGACCCTCGCTACCGCTCCAAAATTGTGTTTTTTTGGGTTTTTTTTACACCCGCTGAACTACTGTCAAGACATCCTATGTAGTCAGTTGGCCGCTGCCTATGTGCGCCATCACCCATCCTCACACAGGTCTGACCGGGGGTGTAAAGCGAAGTGCATATATTGGATATATATACCAGCATAGTTAGTATGCTCTCCTCCACCATCTGTTTAGGTATTGTTTAGGATATGGGTTGTGGGGTCATGTATCTGGGGGGTTGCTCTCATTTACACATTAGACAGGAATTCTGTTGTACTTTTGTCTGTTGTACAGACCCTGAGTGAGCCTCAGGGGGCCAATTGGCAGTTATCTGTTACAGTCTGAGTGGATGCATTCCGTCACACGCACAAGATGATGTCATATCCCTGCGCCTTAGGTTGAGGAGGGGGGAGGTGGGCTGCTATGGGTTTATGTTAGCCAAAGCCAGGACAAAGGGGCTTACTCTTTTGGGCTCATCACCACAAACAGAGGCACACATGGAAGAGTGGACATTAGTGTTGATCGAGCACCAAAGTGCTCGGGCCGAACACATTGGGATGCTCGGGTGCTCTACCAAGCACCCAAGTATAATGGAAGTCAATGGGAGAACCTGAGCATTAAACCAGGCACCCCCTGCTCTGAAGAAGGGAGGGTGCCTGGTTCATAGGAAAAGGTCAGAAGTTGATGGAAACACCACTGAAATGGTTCGGGAACACCATGGGGAGGATGTCTGGATGCATCTTGGACTCCCAGGTCGCTGCTGGGAACGATGTTGTCCGAGTAGTACGCCACTTTTACAGACTGACAATAATACGCACAAAACAGAAGATAAAATCGATTTTATAGAAAAAATTATGAAACATTCTTTCCTGTATAAAGTGCTGCCAAAAATTAGGAAGAGGCACTCCGATACAACCTGTATATCACATAGAGGAGGGCCTCATTCACATTGTGGTACAATTGTTCATGTAGTGGGACTCCTACACTCATAAAGCCTATGCACTAAGTGAAAGGGCTGCCAAAAATTACAAGGAACCAGAACTCCAATACACCCTTTATTACACAAAGGAGGGCATCATACGCAGCCTTGAAAAATCATGATTGATGGCCTGCTGGTGACCTTCAAAAACATTTGGAGCAAGGGCCTGCTAATCTGACCATCTAAAACATTATGGGGGAGGGCCTGCTGCTGCTTTGGTGACTCTAGATAACCTGGGGCCGATCGCACGTCCCCGTGACAGCGACGATCCATTTGGATGTCTGCCCTATCAACTTTTAATGTTATTTTCAGCCCAAACCATGCAGACAATGGGTAACGGGGGAATCAGTGTTCGATTCCAGAGAGGGAGCCTGAGAAACGGCTACGTCTACCACATCCAAGCAAGGCAGCATGCGCGCAAATTACCTATTAGGTATAATTAGGTGAGGGCCTGCAGGTGAGCTGGCCCTGTAAAAGATTGTAGGTGAGGTCCTGCTGGTGAGCTGACCCTGTAAAAAATTAAATGCAAGGGCCTGCTGGTGAGCTGATCCTGTAAAAGATTGTAGGTGAAGGCCTGCTGGTGAGCTGACCCTGTAAAAAATTATATGCGAATGCGAGGGCCTGCTGGTGAGCTGACCCTGTAAAACATTATATGCGAGGCCATTATATGCGACGAATAAGCATGTTAATATGATGGAAGAGGAGAAGGAGGATGAGAAAAGGAAGATCCAACCATATACCCTTGTTTGTGGTGGAAGGGGTGCATGGGAATACAGTGTATTCAGTACATTATAAACAACACATTTACAGTGCCTTTATGTTTATCAGCTTTCCTCTGGTGGAGTTGAAAAGTCATGGTCAATCCAGGTCACCGTTTTCAGTTGACAGGCGGATACGCTTATCTGTTATAATGCCACCAGCAGCACTAAATACCCGCTCAGACAAAACACTGGCGGCGGGGCAGGCCAGCACCTAAAAGGCGTAGAGCGCCAGTTCATGCCACGTGTCCAGCTTGGACACCCAGTAGTTGTAAGGCACTGAGGGATCATTGAGGACTCTGACAGTCAGCTATGTACTCCTTCACCATCTTCCAAAATTTTTCCCTCTTTGTGACACTAGGCCGCGCATCACGGTCAGGGTGCTGGCGGGGTGTCATAAAACTGTCCCAGGCTTTGGAGAGTGTTGCCATGCCTCTGTTGGAACTGCTGTGTGTTCCCCTTGTCTCCCCGCTTCGGTTGGCCAAGGAACTACGGACTCTGCTGCCAGAGTTGTCAGATGGAAATTTTTGGAGCAATTTTTCAACAAGGATCTTCTGGTATTGCAGTTTTGCTCGTCCTCTCCACCAGAGGAATGAGAGATGAGAAGTGTGAACAACCAGTAATCCGTGTGGTCTAAAATGCGTATAACGCGTGGGCCGTGGGAAAGGCAGCCTAACATGAAGTCAGCCATGTGTGCCAGAGTACCAACAGGCAAGACTTCGCTGTCGTCATCAGGAGGATCACTCTCAATCTCCTCATCCTCTTCCTCCTCTTCAGCGTGGGTGGGCAGAACAGATGGAATTAAACTTCCATGGGTACCACCCTCTGTAGCGGAGGCAACCGTCTCCTGCTCCTCCTCCTCTTCATCATCCAATTTGCACTGAGAAGACGAACTAAGGGTGGTCTGGCTATCAACCTGTGTAATGCCTTGCCCCATTTCCACCTCTTCCTCATGCAAAGCATCGTCCTTAATTGTGAGCAGCGAGCGTTTGAGTAGACACAGAAGTGGGATGGTTATGCTGATAATAGCGTTATCGCTGCTCTCCATCTGTGTTGATTCCTCAAAGTTTCTTAAAACCTCACAGAGGTCAGACATCCATGCCCACTCCTCGCTTCTGAATAGCAGAAGCTGACTGGAAAGGCGATGACCATGTTGCAGCTGATATTCCACTACTGACCTCTGCTGCTCACAAAGCCTGGCCAACATGTGGAACGTCGAGTTCCAGCGCGTGCTCACGTCGCACAACAGCCGATGAGCTGGCAATTTTCAGTGACTCACTCCCAGCCTTCACAACATTCACCCAGTGTGCCGTCAGGGAAATGTAGCGTCCCTGGCCGAATGCACTTGTCCATGTGTCCATGGTTAAGTGAACCTTCCGAGTAACTGCGTTGGTCAGGGCACATGTGAGGTTATGGGACACATGTTGGTGGCACAGCACACCTTGAAAAATAGTGGTGGCTAGGGACTGCGTAACGTGGGACGGTCGCCAACATCAAGCTGCGGAAGGCCTCAGTTTCCACAAGCCTAAATGGCAACATTTCTAGGGCCAGTAATTTGGAAAGCTGTGCATTTAGTGCTATGGCCTGTGGGTGGGTGGCTGGGTATTTGCGCTTGCGTTCAAATGCCTGGGGTAAGGACATTTGGATGCTGCGCTGGGACACGGAAGTGGATGTGGTCACTGATGGTGCTTGCGAAGGTCCAGGTGCAGGGCGGGAGGTATACGAGCCTGTGCCTTCAACAGGGGATTGGCCAGTACACAACACAGTGGAAAAGGAGGCAGTGGTGTGACCCGCAGACACAGATTATGAACCCAGGCATTCGGCCCACTTATTATGGTGCTTAGATGCCATGTGGTGGATCATGCTGGTGGTGGTTAGGTTGCTTTTGGTACGGCACAGGCTGTAAACCACTATTCTTTTGTGGTCCGCACTTTCCTCAAAAAAGCACCATACTGCGGAACACCTACCCCTTGGCAAGGGAGATTTCCACAAGGGGGTGCTCTGTGGAACAGTTGCGCGCCTGTTTGGTGTGGCTCGCCTTCTCCCTTTTGCCACTCCACTGCCTCTTCCAGCCTGTTGTGGTGCAGCAGATACCTCCGCCTCTGTACTACTGTCCTCGCTTGGCTTTCCACCTTCCCAGGTTGGGTCAGTGACTTCATTGTCCACCCACTCCTCTTCCACTTCCTCACTCTGCTCATCTTCCTGACTTGTTGATCTAACCACTACCTGTCACGGTGGGGAGTGGGGAAAACCCCCCACCGTGTAATGACAGTGGCTGCAACGCCAGATAGCAGAGAACAGGGAGCAGGTCACCTCCTAGTGCAACCCTGAACTCTCCCTAGACTCCTAGCGCATGAGCTGCCTCAGAAGGTAAGGAGGCTCATGCTCACCAACCTAGGACCCTGCTATCCCTGCTATGCCCTAGGCCTGATGACAGGGCAGAGACCACCCATTCATCCTACACCACGGATGAATGGTGTCTCCAGAGGCCCAGTAGCAAACAGGAAGCAAGACCATGGGCTAAACAGTACAGCAGGTAAGTAACAGCAAAATAACAATGCTATCAACACTTACCTGCCGCAGCCGTGATGAAAGGAGGCTCCAAGCTGGAAAACCCACAGTCTAGTCTTCGCTTAAACCCCTCCAGGAAAGCACGCCCCTTCCGGAGCCACATACCACAATCAAAACCTCCAAGCAAAACCCACACCATAACTACATACACCAGGTGGGGGGAGGAATGACAGAAACACACCAGAGGGGACAACAGACAGAGCAAGGTAAACAAAATAACAAATAGGGATAGCTCACACAGACATAATCATTCAGCCAGGGAGCAAAGCTCCTACACAGACTGAAGCAAAATCAAACTGACCTTCAGGCTCCACCACACCAACATATAAGGAGGCCTGAGGTCACACCCACCACACCTACCAAGCACACCTTAACCCCGTGCACACCAGAGCAGGGAAAGGAAACATCCTTAAAAAGGGAAAGCGCACACACATGCATATCAACAAGTTGCCACCAACAACCAGCATGCGCAGCGAAAGTGTCACGGCACACACCAAAGGCCGTGACACTACCTCAGTGATTGACAACTGTGTCTCATCCTCTTCATCAACCTCTTGAGACAGTAATTGCCTTTGAGTAATTGGCAACTGTCTCATCATCATCCACCTCATTAAACAGTAAATGCCGTTCCCACCGTCATCTTCTTGTGATTGTGGATGCTCAAGAGTTTGGGAATCAGGGCACAAGATCTGTCCCTCTTCAAGCGTGCTTGACGAGAGGGCCAAATCAAGGAATGGCGCAGAAAAGAGCTCCTCAGCATATCCGAGTGTGGGATCACTTGTTTGCCCAGACTCTCTATGGTGGGAGGAAGAAGGATCAGGGTGAGGATTGGGTTGAGCAGACTCTTGGCTACTGCGACTGGACTTGGTGGAAGACAGGGTGGTGCTTAACCGACTGGAAGCATTATCTGCTGCAATCCAACCGACCACCTGGTCGCACTGATCTGACTTAAAGAGTGGTGTCCTGCGCCGCCCTGCAAACTGGGACATGAAGCTAGGTATCGTGGATGATTGCATGCACCATCAGCATCACGGCCATTTCCCTGTCCCTTACTGCTCGCCTTCATTTTAAATGTGATGTATGCTTGAAAGTATGTCACACATACAGTAGCGTAGGATTTGGAAGTGTATGCCCAAAACAATTAAAAAAGGTATTTGGGATGTGGAAACGTCACACAGGAGATATCCCGCAGATTATATCAATGCTGTAACCAGCGGCTAATGAAAAATTACAGGGAATGCCACTGGTATTTGGGATGAGGAAACATTTTACAGGAGAGGTACCACCGGAAATGTCACTGTCCGCAGCGTCTACGCAAAAAGTACACTGTATGTCACAGATACATTTTTTCAGCACACACGTTACACTGCAGATGTGGCCCTGGTAAGGTCACTGTCAGAAGCGGACACAGTCTATTGACAAAGTACACTGTATGTCACATATTTTTTGGATGCGCACACTTTACACAGGAAATGTGGCGCAGCTAATGTCGCTGTATGCAGCGGCCTAACTATTGTACACTATTTAGTGCAGGATGCGCTAAATAGGCAGGCCGAACACCAGGCAGGATAACAGGCTATGTGTGGAAGTTAGTAGTGATAAATATCCCAAGATGCATGTGGATCCCTCAGCCGCCTCTTCCCGACGTAGTTTCGCCAGTAAACTGACTTCTTCCGGGGACCGGACTGGCAAAATGACGTCGGGAGGAGGCGGCTGAGGGATCCACACGCATCTTGGGGTATTTATCACTACTAACTTCCACACATAGGATAGTAAAGGGTGGTCCCTTGGGGTTAGTGCACGGGCACCCCCCAAGATAGACTACTCGTAAATAGACAGAAAAAGTGTAAACAAGGGGTAGTAACGTTTTAAAACCTAACTTTTAATAGGATAGTTATGAATCCCACCTGGGAAAAGGACCCCTACCTAACAAACAAAACATAGACACAAAAGAACAGGGGACCTGATGTGACAGGTACAACCAATGGTCAAATAAACAGGCGCGTCCCGGGATAAAGCGGGACGTGAGTGCTTGACCAGTAAACGTAAGCAAGCAAGATAGCACTAATACTGAAGACCGTGGCTTGTGCCGTGGTCTATAAACATGCCAGGGAGGCAAGGAAAAAAGGGTAGGTCTTACCGGTGGATGGGCGAGAGGACCAGCCGGTCCAGTGCCCTTAGGGAAGATGTTCGCACGTGTGGATGCGTCCCTTTGTGCAGGATGGTGGTCACTTAGTGCAGGAGGGCCACAGGGAAGAAACTGTCCCTGGTGTTGCCCTACTTGGCCTATGGCTGCCCTAAAGTGCCTGCTAATACGGGGTCCAATCCCCGCAAGGGGTGGCCCCGTCCGGAACCTAGCCCTAAAAACAGTGACCCTAGATAGCCCTGTAAGGACAGGAAAAGAAGGCACTATGGGGCTCCAATGGCCTGGGTCAGCCAATGAAAAAGAGGGAAGGGGATTTAGGTGCTAATGTGGATAGATGTGTAATATCTCCTACACTAGTATAGATAAATACTCTGTGTCCCTACGCGTTTCGTTGGAGAGTAAAAGGATGCTGTATATATCCTTTGATGAAGGAACTATAGGTAGTTGCCTATGGCAAACCCCACAACTCGTCGGGGGACAGGGGTAGAGGGTACAATATACCTCCCCTACTCACAACCTATCTGTATGATCAGAATAAAAATGGGGGAGGGGAGGGAAGGAATGCAAGAGTACCAAAAGATAGTCCTAGATAACCCAGAATCTGTTAGGCATGGGGGTCATGTGACTTCTCCTCATGAGATGCGGCACAGCAGATACAGGTGCCGATCGTGCCTTAGCACCTAAATCCCCTTCCCTCTTTTTCATTGGCTGACCCAGGCCATTGGAGCCCCATAGGGCCTTCTTTTCCTGTCCTTACAGGGCTATCTAGGGTCACTGTTTTTAGGGCTAGGTTCCGGACGGGGCCACCCCTTGCGGGGATTGGACCCCGTATTAGCAGGCACTTTAGGGCAGCCATAGGCCAAGTAGGGCAACACCAGGGACAGTTTCTTCCCTGTGGCCCTCCTGCACTAAGTGACCACCATCCTGCACAAAGGGACGCATCCACACGTGCGAACATCTTCCCTAAGGGCACTGGACCGGCTGGTCCTCTCGCCCATCCACCGGTAAGACCTACCCTTTTTTCCTTGCCTCCCTGGCATGTTTATAGACCACGGCACAAGCTACGGTCTTCAGTATTAGTGCTATCTTGCTTGCTTACGTTTACTGGTCAAGCACTCACGTCCCGCTTTATCCCGGGACGCGCCTGTTTATTTGACCATTGGTTGTACCTGTCACATCAGGTCCCCTGTTCTTTTGTGTCTATGTTTTGTTTGTTAGGTAGGGGTCCTTTTCCCAGGTGGGATTCATAACTATCCTATTAAAAGTTAGGTTTGAAAACGTTACTACCCCTTGTTTACACTTTTTTTAACTTCCACACATAGCCTGTTATCCTGCCTTCCTATTGGACCTTAATGTCTGGGGCTTGCATTACTTCATGTCGGCTTTCTGTGTAGTTTTTCTGTAACTCTGTGTGCCCCTGCGTGCCGCCCCCTCAGCCCCCTCTAGGGCTTTTTTGTTCCTCACTGAAGGTTTTCCCCTTCCTTACTGCTGATTTTATATACAGTGGCGGAAATAATTATTTGACCCCTCACTGATTTTGTAAGTTTGTCCAATGACAAAGAAATGAAAAGTCTCAGAACAGTATCATTTCAATGGTAGGTTTATTGTAACAGTGGCAGATAGCACATCAAAAGGAAAATCGAAAAAATAACTTTAAATAAAAGATAGCAACTGATTTGCATTTCATTGAGTGAAATAAGTATTTGAACCCCTACCAACCATTAAGAGTTCTGGCTCCCACAGAGTGGTTAGACACTTCTACTCAATTAGTCACCCTCATTAAGGACACCTGTCTTAACTAGTCACCTGTATAAAAGACACCTGTCCACAGAATCAATCAATCAAGCAGACTCCAAACTCTCCAACATGGGAAAGACCAAAGAGCTGTCCAAGGATGTCAGAGACAAAATTGTAGACCTGCACAAGGCTGGAATGGGCTACAAAACCATTAGCAAGAAGCTGGGAGAGAAGGTGACAACTGTTGGTGCGATTGTTCGAAAATGGAAGGAGCACAAAATGACCATCAATCGACCTCGCTCTGGGGCTCCACGCAAGATCTCACCTCGTGGGGTGTCAATGGTTCTGAGAAAGGTGAAAAAGCATCCTAGAACTACACGGGAGGAGTTAGTTAATGACCTCAAATTAGCAGGGACCACAGTCACCAAGAAAACCATTGGAAACACATTACACCGCAATGGATTAAAATCCTGCAGGGCTCGCAAGGTCCCCCTGCTCAGGAAGGCACATGTGCAGGCCCGTCTGAAGTTTGCCAATGAACACCTGAATGATTCAGAGAGTGACTGGGAGAAGGTGCTGTGGTCTGATGAGACCAAAATAGAGCTCTTTGGCATTAACTCAACTCGCTGTGTTTGGAGGAAGAAAAATGCTGCCTATGACCCCCAAAACACCGTCCCCACCGTCAAGCATGGGGGTGGAAACATTTTGCTTTGGGGGTGTTTTTCTGCTAAGGGCACAGGACAACTTATTCGCATAAACGGGAAAATGGACGGAGCCATGTATCGTGAAATCCTGAGCGACAACCTCCTTCCCTCTGCCAGGAAACTGAAAATGGGTCGTGGATGGGTGTTCCAGCACGACAATGACCCAAAACATACAGCAAAGGCAACAAAGGAGTGGCTCAAGAAGAAGCACATTAAGGTCATGGAGTGGCCTAGTCAGTCTCCGGACCTTAATCCAATCGAAAACCTATGGAGGGAGCTCAAGCTCAGAGTTGCACAGAGACAGCCTCGAAACCTTAGGGATTTAGAGATGATCTGCAAAGAGGAGTGGACCAACATTCCTCCTAAAATGTGCGCAAACTTGGTCATCAATTACAAGAAACGTTTGACCTCTGTGCTTGCAAACAAGGGTTTTTCCACCAAGTATTAAGTCTTTTTTTGTTAGAGGGTTCAAATACTTATTTCACTCAATGAAATGCAAATCAGTTGCTATCTTTTATTTAAAGTTATTTTTTCGATTTTCCTTTTGATGTGCTATCTGCCACTGTTACAATAAACCTACCATTGAAATGATACTGTTCTGAGACTTTTCATTTCTTTGTCATTGGACAAACTTACAAAATCAGTGAGGGGTCAAATAATTATTTCCGCCACTGTATGTTACAAGTACTGTTTAATTTATACTTAATAAAGACGTTCTATGTTTCTATATGAAGGTGTTTAGTAAACTTTTTTGTGGAGTGTTTAGATTTTGATTTGTTCGGGCTGATCTCAGCACAATGTGTTTCTAACAACCCGGTGATAAAAATTTAGTGGGCATAGTAGAAATTATAGAGGAATGGCACAACATACAGACCTAAGAATAGATGCTCCAGAATTGTTAGTACGTGGGGAATGCATGAAGCTATTAAAACAGACATGTCAGGAGACCAATTTTCTTCACCCGCCTACTGAAGATACTACTCACCAGCAGCAGCAGGTAGACATAGAGCAGAACCTGAATCAGCAGGTTGTGGCATACTTGGAGTGCACCCTGCCACCCCAGATCGAAGATCCCCTGAACTACTGGGCAGCCAAACTCAATTTGTGGTCGCAACTGGCAGAGTTTGCCCTGGACAAGCTTTCATGCCCAGCCAGCAGTGTGGCATCAGAGCGGGTGTTTAGTGCGGCGGGGGCCATAGTTCCCCGAGGAGAACTCGCCTGTCCACCCAAAATGTGGAGAAACTGACCTTTGTGAAGATGAATCAGGTGTGGATCTGCCAGGATTTTCAAACACCAGTGCCTGATGCATCCGACAAGATCATCCATGGTGCCACACCTACACTGACATAAGAGACCTGTTTCCTCTGGCAACCTGCTTCAGCTACTATTCTGATGCTGCCACCCGCCTGATGCCACAGCTGCTGCCAGGTTCTTCTACAGCCACCCACCATCTTCAGCTGGTACTGGTATTGCCCCCCCCACCTCCCCACTATGTCACTGGGCCACTCTGTGGTCTCCTCATGCTGCTGCCATCTTACCACTCTGTGGTCTCCTCATGCTGCTGCCAGTTCACCACTATGTCACTAGGCCACTCTGTGGTCTCCTCATGCTGCTGCCAGTTCACCACTATGTCACTGGGCCACTCTGTGGTCTCCTCATGCTGCTGCCACATCACCACGCTGTGGTCTCCTCATGCTGCTGCCACCTCACCACTCTGTGGTCTCATGCTGCTGCTAGCTCACCACTCTGTGGTCTCTTTATGCTGCTGTCAGCTCACCACTATGTCACTGGGCCACTCTGTGGTCTCCACATGCTGCTGCCACATCACCCCTCTGTAGTCTCCTCATGCTGTTGCCAGGTCACCACTATGTCACTGGGCCGCTCTGTGGTCTCCTCATGCTGCTGCCACATCACCACTCTGTGGTCTCCACATGCTGCTGCCACCTCACCACTATGTCACTGGGCCACTCTGTGGACTTCTCATGCTGTTAACACTCTCCCCATTCCATGAGTGGTCCACTATTTTGCCTTTTTGACCTGGTTGACATCATTTATTTGACCCTTCTTCTGATCTGTCAGAAGGAAGGAAAAATGAGATGCATAACGAATCCTGTCTATGTAGCAGCTGTAAGGCCTTATGATTTGGTAGCAAAAAGCAGGAGTGGGTACAAAACACAGAAGCCATGCAAAGATTCCATTCACGTATCATCTTTGTTTTGGATACACTCCTGTTTTTTTAGCTTTAGCAATACTGATGGATTACTGACCAAATGCTGACCGAGTGAAGGCGGATGCCAAGGATCCGTTTTTTGGGGGTTATTGTTCTGACAGATCAGAGGAAGGACAAAATAATCAGTGACGTCAACACTAACTTACTGCTGACACCCGCTGCACTCTGTTGGGGGGCTCTACTTGTATAAGCATTTAATAGAACAGGTTCTGTAGACATCTATGTGGAATCAGCTGATCAGCTGTGTAAAAGGAGTGCGCTCTTTCACGCTATAGTAGGATCTTGAGTTCACACTTAAGTTATTTGGTCAGTTTTTGCCCCGAAATTGACCAAATAAGTGAAGTGTGCAGTGATTCTAAGAGCGATGCCAGTCATCTGCGTGTCATACTGACTCACTGTATTGTTTCATTACCACAACAGACTCCCTATGCGTGTTACTACAAGACACAGTGTTCTACAGCACTTTACAGGCTCTCTGCAGCCAGGAAATAGCTGTTTTTTAGCGCAATTCGCCATGAATAAATTCGGATCAAACCAAATCTTTTCGGAAAATTTGTCGAACCGACCAAATATTTTTTTTTTTCAAATTCGCTTATCTCTAGTAGTGATGTTTAAAAAAAAAAAAAAAATTTTTACCCTGAGCAACAGTTAAATGTCCCATTTCAACATGAATTTGGTCTGGTGTTTTTTTTACCACTAAAAAATGGTGGTAAAAATACATGCAGTTTTTATGGCTTTTTATATGTGTGAATTGCGTTTTTTTTCCCCTATAGAGAGAGAGAAAAAAAAACAAAAAAAAATAAATAAAAAAAGCACCCTAATAAAATGTTTTTCCTGCAAAAAATAAATAAAATAAAAGCACATATGTAAAAAAAAAAAAAAAGCTGCTAAATACCTTAAACTATATCTCATTTGGGCCAAAACCTGGGAAGCATACTCCATGTGACAACTGTATTTCTAGACTGAACACTGCTCCTCTGATGTAAACTCACGGCATCATAATGAATTACGATACTGTGTGTTCCTGACAGACTGCAGGTCTTTTATAATGATAGTCATGGTATTATGTGAGTGGTCAAGCAGGAACACACAGCATCGTAAATCACTATGATGCTGTGTTTGGGGAAGAGGAGTGGTGTATTTTTAATGGCTTTTTGTAAGCAGAAAAAAAAATTAAAATAAAACACCAAACCAAGATCATGTGTGAAGGGGGTCTAATGGTTGTTTTTTTTCTGGCAATGACCTTTATCAACTATCCACAGTACTTTGTGATCATCAGTGTGGGTTGCAGTGGATGGACCCATATTTCAGAATCAGGGACTATTGTCTGCAACCTTTCCTCGTCAAGACAGAGGTGGTGAGGAGCTGTATGAAGCAGTAGCCAAGTAGGTGCACTGACGCTCTATACCGGGGATCAGCAACCTTCGTCACCCCAACTGCTGTAAAACTACAACTCTCAGCATACACACATAGTCGGCCCATAGAAGTGAAAGGAGGGTTCTGGGAGTTGTAGTTTCAGAACAGCTGAAGCACCAGAGCTGGCTGATCTCTGCTCTATACAATTCTTTGAGAGATATAGAAACAGTCGAGCACACTACAGCGGTTAATTGGACCAGTGGCAAAGTTGACACCCAGCTTTCCCAGTCTTCTGAATGGCAAATGCAATTCTGCCTTGATATAATGATATAGCTATGCTTCTAGTCTCACTTCATAAGGGCTCATGCACACGAAAGTATCTTCTTTCCGTGTCCGTTCCGTTTTTTTTTTTTGCAGACCATATGTGGAACCATTCTTTTCAATGGTTCTGCATTTCGTTTCCATATGTCAGTTCCGCAAAAAAAATAGAAAATAGAACTTGTCCAAATATTGTCCACATAACGGACAAGGATAGTACTGTTCTATAAGGGGCCAGCTGTTCTGTTCCACAAAATCTGGAATAAAAAAGGACGTCATCCATATTTTTCGCAGATTCGTTTTTTGCGGACCGCAAAATACATACGGTCGTGTGCATAAGCCCTAACTAGACATACCTGCTATAGGACTATAGAGGAGCTGGTAGACAACCACTGTGAAAGCTCCGCTGGCATCACATATTGATTGTCACCCAGATGTCCGGGGAAACATATTACTTAGAAACTGCAGAATAGAATTTAGCCCGAATTTGCAGTATTTACCGATTTTGATTTTATATTTTTTATTTATTTTTACAGGAAATGCTATTATAACAGTAATCGTTAGTGCTGATCAGAGCATAGAACCTGGCTATGATTTTACAATTGCTAAATCTTCTTAGCTCTGCACAGAATAGTGATTCATGCCGCCACATTCTCCAGTGCCTGGAACACTGACTAATCTTGAGGTGGAGTCCAGGATCTTTCCGGGTAAGATTAACAATGGCATGGTGAAGGAATGAGGCGGAAAAAAAAATAAAATAAAAATCACAGGGACTAGCCAAATCCCTATGTATACCAGAGCTTGTGGCAGGTATGCGTGACGTACTGTGCTACAGAAAGGAATCTGGAGGACATTACTCAGAGGTTAAACATTTAGGGTAAGAATAGGCTAAATCCGGTTGTTCCTAGAGAAAAAAAAAGCCCAGAGTTCTCAAATTAAACTAAGGTCTGTGTTCTTTTTTTACACTCTCTATCGATGAGCTTTATGTAAACTCTCCCCTTCCAAAAACATGAAGGCAAATGTTCAGTTTTCCCCCTATTTTTGTGTAAAGGGGAATGCAAAAACACCTAATACTGCCCACAGCATGAATGATTTTTCTCATGACATTTCCCTCAGCATATCCTGTTGGCTCAAAATCATTCTAGTCCTGTCGGCTCTCCTGACCTGTCCATGTCCATTTAAGTATATCCCTGTAGTCTCGATGAAATAATTCTGGAACATTTTTTCTTAGAATTCTGGGTTGTGTTGTTCCTCTGTTGTTCGTCCTGTAAATGTATTAATAAATTGACAAATGGGTGCCGCCAGCAGCAGACACTGACATGAGGAGTGGTGCTTTCACAGAAACAAAAGGAAATCTGATGGATCCCTTTTAACAAACAGGCGACATGTACGTATTGTTACTAGGAGACAATGGACTACGATGGTGTCCTGTATGAAATATATGACGGTTGTATTTTCAAGCAAATACATGATAATGAAATTCTATAAATATTTTATATAAATAAAATTTTATATATCATTATTACTATATTCACATAAATAAATTATATTTACCTTCATAGCAACTTCTCCAATCTGTGTCCCCATGACAGCCTGAAATGGGACATCAGATTTCCCCACTACAGACACAGAACATGCTTTATCTGCCAGGAAAGCCGCAACCTCCATACCTAGATATTAGGGGAGAGATAAGGTGATTATTATTTTTTTTAAATTGGTTATAGCTATTGTTTAGTTACTTGTTCTTGCCTATTTGGTCACATATAGGTTCTTCTGTATTACGCCATAGTTTAACAGTGTTTTATATCATTATTAGAGATGAGCGAATCGAAGTTGACGAAGTGGAATTCGATCCGAATTTCAGGAAAAATTCGGTTCGCACTGAATCCGAATTTTTTCACACTTCGTAGTAACAAATCGCATTTTTTCCTAAAATGGCTGCTGCACGTGTGAGGACATGGAGCAAGGAAGTCTGGGAAGGCGGGATCACCCATAATGCCATGCATGCAGCCAATCAGCAGCCAGCCAGCCCTGTGATGTCACAACAGAATTTTTTAAAAATTTGCTCATCTCTAATCATTATGAATATAATTTTTTAGGATAAAGCGCAATTAATTCCAGTATGATGTTGTTCTATACCTTACATTTGTTTGTTTCGTAGAAACATCTGGGGATTTTACAATAAATTCTTTAGATACTTTGGGGGTCATTTATCAATCTGAAATACACCTAAATAAGATGCATTTCAGGTGCAGATTGAGGGTATTTACATCCAAATCAGGTGAACGGTGTAGGAATTACAACAGTTTGCATATGTGCCTCCCACTTGTTAAAGGACCAAAAGTAATGGGACAATTGTCTTCTCAGCTGTTCCATGGCCAGGTGTGTGTTATTCCCTCATTATCCGAATTACAATGAGCAGATAAAAGGTCCAGAGGTCATTTCAAGTGTGCTATTTGCATTTGGAATCTGTTGCTGTCAACTCTCAAGATGAGATCCAAAAAGCTGTCACTAT
This sequence comes from Bufo bufo, assembly GCF_905171765.1. Lineage (NCBI taxonomy): Eukaryota > Metazoa > Chordata > Amphibia > Anura > Bufonidae > Bufo > Bufo bufo. Next base: position 125,180,168 of record NC_053391.1, on the reverse strand, counting down.
CAGTGAAGCAAGCCATCATTAGGCTGAAAAAACAAACCAAACCCATCAGAGAGATAGCAAAAACATTAGGCGTGGCCAAAACAACTGTTTGGAACATTCTTAAAAAGTAGGAATGCACCAGTGAGCTCAGCAACACCAAAAGACCCAAAAGACCATGGAAAACAACTGTGGTGGATGAAGAATTATTTCCCTGGTGAAGAAAACACCATTCACAACAGTTGGCCAGATCAAGAACACTCTCCAGGAGGTAGGTGTATGTGTGTCAAAATCAACAAATCAAGAGAAGACTTCACCAGAGTGAATACACAGGGTTCACCACAAGATGTAAACCATTGGTGAGCCTCAAAAACAGAAAGGCCAGATTAGAGTTTGCCAAACGACATTTAAAAAAGTCCTCACAGTTCTGGAACAACATCCTGTGGACAGATGAGACCAAGATCAACTTGTACCAGAGTAATGGGAAGAGAAGAGTATGGAGAAGAAAAGGAACTGCCCATGATCCTAAGCATACCACCTCATCAGTGAAGCATGGTGGTGATAGTGTCATAGCGTGGGCATGTATGGCTGCCAATGGAACTGGTTCTCTTGTATTTATTGATGATGTGACTGCTGACAAAAGCAGCAGGATGAATTCTGAAATGTTTCAGGCAATATTATCTGCTCATATTCAGCCAAATGCTTCAGAACTCATTGGACGGCGCTTCACAGTGTAGATGGACAATGACACAAAGCATACTGCAAAAGCAACCAAAGAGTTTTTTAAAGGGAAAGAAGTGGAATGTTATGCAATGGCCAAGTCAATCACCTGACCTGAATCCGATTGAGCATGCATTTCCTTTGCTGAAGACAAAACTGAAGGGAAAATGCACCAAGAACAAACAGGAACTGAAGACAGTTGCAGTAGAGGCTTGGCAGAGCATCACCAGGGATGAAACAGAGCGTCTGGTGAGGTTTATGCGTTCCAGACTTCAAGCTGTAATTGACTGCAAAGGATTTTCAACCAAGTATTAAAAAGTGAAAGTTTGATTTATGATTATTCTGTCCCATTACTTTTGGTCCCTTAACAAGTGGGAGTCACATATGCAAACTGTTGTAATTCCTACACCGTTCACCTGATTTGGATGTAAATACCCTCAAATTAAAGCCGACAGTCTGCAGTTAAAGCAAATCTTGTTTCATTTCAAATCCATTGTGGTGGTGTATAGAACCAAAAATGTTAGAATTGTGTCAGTGTCCCAATATTTATGGACCTGACTGTATATAAAGCCCTATAGTGATAGTGGAGCACTATTTACGTCCCTATAGTAGTACATAGCACCCTATAAGCAAACCAGGTAACCAACAGGAGCTGAGCTATAATATCATGTGACCAGGCAGAGGCTTTAAACTGTGCCTATTCTTAATATAATTGTATATAACTAATGTAATGTCTGTACAAATGAGGATTAGTACTAGTGATACTGTTGTGGACATGAGACTGAAAGATCTGAAGCCATTACAAGATGGCGCTGGCATCCAGGATCACTCCTCACTTATCTATAGGTTTACATTCCTTAGCTATGCTAATTGCACAGAAGTGAAAATTTATTTTTGTATAATGACCAATAGAACAATGCCACGAGCCTCAGGGGGGACGTCCCCTCTGATGTTCATATATACTTCTTAACTTCCTCTAATAAACGAGAATTCTGCTTTGATCCTTGAGAGGTGTCAATGTGTTATTCTCAGTCGTGCACGACTCACTAACAATTTGCAATTTGGAGCAGACAGTTTGACAAGATAGCACAGCTTGTGTGCATCCAAAACAGTTGGTGCCCAACGTGGGGCAAGAGTGAAATCGTTCAGACTGAACAGCCGCAAGAATCATCCACTTTTGGGTCAGACCCATATGAGGAAGGAGACTGCGCAGCTCCGAGAAAGGTAAGAAAACTATCTTACCTAATATCCCTTCTGTGCCTCCACTCTGTGCAGTGGATGGGACGGCTGTCCATCTGGACACCAGACCACATGAGCTCTTTTCCCAAGTACCTGGTCAAATTATATTATCAACTGTCTGTGGTTAGACAGGGACTTCCGAGGAAATTGTATATTGTTACACATGTTCCAACCTTAGAGAGTTGATGACTTCAAAATAAACTTGTCCTGTCAGCAATAGACTATTGAGAAGAAATCCCAGCAGTCGTGTCTTGTATAATCGTGATGTTTTATTCCATCAAATCAAAATGTCCTATATCCAGTGCGGCGTGCACTGAGTGAGTGCCGGCTGATTCCTTTTGAGCAATAGACTATTGTCACGTTGGTAGGCGTGTTCCTATTGGTGTCACGTATCTGTCACACCAAAAGAGGTCTTTCAGTTAATATGAAAAATAGAATCATATTAGTGGATAGAGTATAGGTTGTTGTAACGGAGCCTCGGAAAACGAGGAAGGACTCATTGCATACGTTCCAGAATTGTAAAACAAGGACTAAAGTTAGCCATTTCAGAGGCGGGAGGCATGTCATTAGAGTAAATGGGATCTCCTGGCACCCCGACTGGGTACCTCCGTTGATGGATGCTCCTAGTGCTTCCCGAGGGCTCCAAGCACTCCACTTGACACCGTAAGCACTGCCGACCCCACGAACCTCCGCAGCTTGGTTGGGGTCTCACCGTCTCGTACCCACTCTGGACCTACAACAAGACTCCAGGCTCCAGTGGGTGAACCTCTCTTCTTTCAGAGAGCGATGCAGGAACAAGCTCTTAAAAAAGATCAGGATTATAGCCAGGGGAGTATACAGCATATAGCAATCCCCAGTGTAGATGCAGCCTTTCCCCCACACATGAGATGAGGCTCTATGTTGAGGGCAAAACAGGAATTCTATTTATCGAGGCTACATGTCAGCCTTTTATACAGGTCTTCCAGCAAGGGACACTCACCCTGGGGACCTTGTAGAAGACTGAGACAGTTTTTAGATTAGCCAATCACATGCATTTACAGTATAGAAACACTCCCAGCAATTGTACACAACCCCCCCCCCCCCCTCTGCCTGTGATACAATTACCAAACACAATGGGCATTGTCTGTGACACAATTAACAATATACAATGTGCCCTGCCTGTGATACAATTACCAAACACAATTAACTTAATCACTCACAGGCAGAAAACACACATTTTCCCAAAACACAGAAAACACCTCAAAATCTCACATATCCCCATAAATTATACATACGTGGATAGCTCTGATCTGGGCGAACAACAAATCCAAAAATCACCCAGATTCGAGCAAGGGTTCCCGAATTCCATGGAAGTCACATTTGACGGACCGCAAGCATGGCTTGCCTGCCCAAAACAGTTCCACAGATTTAAGCTGTGTGGCCGGTCTATCTTCTCCTTCAAAGTTAGTATATGGGCCATAATCCTGAGGCAAGAGGCTAGCAAACAGGCTCCTCCAAAACCCAGTGGCGAGGTTATTTTCGCCACAGAGTATAATTTTAGCCCATTTCCAGAAGAAGAGAACAGGTTGCTGTCCTCTAACTTCAGGGAGTTAGGAAAGTGTTCAGATTAAATGTACATGCAAAGATAATTTAGAGAGATTAACAGTACAGGCAGCGTTAGAGGCTGGGAGCAGCGAGTGGGTTATCAGTGTAGTGAAGATTTAAAAGAAAAGAAGAAGTGATAAGGCTGGCCGCAGGTTAGCCTGGATTTGTGGGAGGGACCAGTACCTGTTTTAAGCGGTCCACTTCTCCCAGGCAGCACGTCGACATTCGGACATCGCTACTTCCGGGTGTGACGTCATCACCAAGTGTCCGAAAGTGTTGGAGCTTCTAGACGCCGGGTGGTGCTTTTCGTTCTGCCACAAGCTTTTTTCCAGCGCTGGTCTTTGTTCAGGAAGGTGGGGTAAGCGAAGCAGGGCAGGAGGTTGTGAGGGTAGGGGGTAGTGTGCGGCAGGATCGCTTTCCCTGGCGATCAGGCACGTGCGGTTTTCAGGTTTGACACCGGGGGGCAGCATTGCTACACGCACCATTGCCGGCTCAGCTCCGCTGCTCATTTGAGTCATAATACACTGGGGCTGCAAGTTACCGGAGCACAGCTGCCTAGGCCTAGTGGCTGTGTCCCGGTGTCATTTCTGTGCATTTTTCAGCAACGCTTCTGTCTGTGCACACGTTGACCTCACATACATATACTACGTACTTACCCTATACATGTAGTCCGCACATGTGACAGTGGCGAAAAAAAAAAAAGGGATTTCTAAAGGAAAAATTCTCATGTTGCCTGGTGGAAACCTTTTCCGCCAAGCCTCTTGCAGACACCATTAGCATAGGTACATTCACCAACTACAGCCACACTCTCGCACGACAGTCAGAGACACCTCGTATCATCTCGTAGAATAGTGTCATACGTCATACGGTCTGTTTTCCACGACTCCTATACTTACATACATTCACCTACCACGTCTGTAGGTTCGATAGCCCGCAGTATTCGTTTTTAATCAGTCTGCCACGCCACAGATTCAGATAAACTCGGGCTCGCTTCATCCGTCAGTGGAAACGACTATCATACTTCACGTGAGCCTCGTCGACTGCTCCTCATACGTTCATTCTGTCGGGGGAGGGGGGTTAGGTTCTGTCAGTTGTCTGTCGGCTTACGGGCTGCAGGTCGTAGGGTTAACAGGTTGTTTTTTTTTGTTTTTGTTTTTTTTTGTTGTTTTTTTTTCCCCTCTTCTTTCTTTCCACGTTTTTTTTTCTGTTTTGTTTTGTTTGTTTGTTTTGTTTGGTGTTTTCTTTCTTTTGTTGTTTTTGTTTAGTCGTCATGTCTCAGCCATCAGACATTGAGGAGTTTGTGTCTTTGCCTCAGTCTCCAAGAGGGTCCGAACACGGCAGCACTCCATCCATCAGGGCTTGGACTGTGCCTAAGTTAACGGCAGAGTTACTCAGGAGAGGGATTCCGTTCGCGGCTACTGCCAGAAAGGCGGAACTTTTCAAATTGCTGTTTCCCGCTACACCACAGGCCGGCCTGGCTTCTTCCGGTGACAATACCACCATCACCAATTCACTGGTACAGATCCACTCGGTCTTAAACTCGCTCACTAGTTCCATTCAGGATTTACAAGCCCGGATGGAAGTAATGGAACAGCATCGCATCCCCCCCCCAGCAGTTGGGCCGGCTGGCGGCGCGGCATCTTCGGCTGTGGTCACAGGTACCGTGCCTTTCCTACTTCCAGCACCTAACCTGTCGCAGGGCGGGAGAGCGCCTTCAGTGGCGCCGGTATATTTCGTTAGGCCCAGCATCAGAAAGGACATATTAGAACGCAAGGATGTCAATCTGGCATCTTTGTTGATTATATCCCACGATGTAACGGAGAATAAGTCCTTCGGTTGCAGTGAGTTATCTGTGGTACTCAAGGCCAAAGACCCCAGGCTCAGTCGCAAGCTGACCCTGGCTGAATTCGTCCTGGCTTTCAGTCTTTTCAGAGACGTGTTGTGCTCTGCCAGCCCCAATAGGAGAGAGGAGTTGGACATTTACCTCTACAGGGTGGTAGACTTGGCGCATAAGTACGGGGGCACAGCATTCTATGACTACCATAGGTCCTTCTCGGCCAAAGCGGCAGCCATTTGGGCCCAGTTCCAGGTAGTCACGGACTGGAGCGACATTGACATGGAGCTATTTTGCAGGCACTTCGCCAGCCTGAAGTCCCCGGTGTGCGCAACATGTCAGTCTCCTGCTCATACTACCGCCTGGTGCCCTTTGGCCGACCTCACTGCTGCCCCCAGTACCTCCAGAGGTGGGATCAACCCGGGTCCTAGCCTGCAGGCTACCCAGTTTGATAAGCTGGGGAGACCCATTCATTACTTGGGCAAAGCCCAGCTCTGCAATAATTTTAACTATGCGGTATGCAACTTCAGCCAGTGCAGGCTCCTGCATATTTGTGCTACATGCTTCAGGGCACATCCGGTCACGGTCTGCACCGTGAAGCCGGCATGACTGAGCCGGGTGAATGTCGAGGTCCTCGACCACCTGCTGCGGCTTCATCCCGTTCAGCCGTTCCGCGCTTTTCTGGTGGAAGGTTTCTTACAGGGATTCCACACTGGGCTCATAGCCTTGCCTCAGCAGACACATGAATGCCCCAATCTGCAGTCGGCTTCTAACCATGCTGATCTGGTGGATCTGCTGCTGGCAAGTGAGCTGGAGAAGGGCTTTATCATCGGTCCTTTCCAGTCCTCTCCTTTTTGCACGTGGAGGGTGAGCCCGGTGGGGGTGGTGCAGGGTAAATACTCAAATAAATTCCGTTTGATTTATGACTTGTCTGCTCCACATTCTTCCCACGTTCCTAGTCTCAACTCTCTGATTCCGTCTGAAGAGTTTTCATTGAAGTATACTTCCGTGGATCAAGCTATCCAGGTCATTCTACAGTCAGGCAGGGGCGCTTGGCTGTCCAAGGCAGATATCTCTGATGCGTTCAAACTGCTGCCCATTAGCCCATCTATCTGGCAGTGGCATGGCATCAGATGGAGAGAGGCATACTATTTCGCCACCAAGTTGACGTTTGGTTCCAAGAGCAGCCCCAGTCTGTTTGACAAGTTAGCGCAGGCTCTGGAATGGATTTTGTTGGAAGTTCAGGGTTGCCAGAATGTCATTCACTACCTGGATGATTTTCTGTTGATAGAGGAACCCTCACGGGCGCCTGCTGACTTGCAGGTTCTCTTGCAGGTGTTCGAGGAGTTAAACATTCCGGTGGCTGCCCACAAAACGGAAGGGCCTGCGCAGGTTGTCACATTCTTGGGGATCTCTCTGGATTCACGTGCCATGTCGGCAAGCTTACCACTAGACAAACTCGACAGAATCAAATCAGGTGTCCGTTCCTTGCTCATGTCTCAGGTTTGCACCAAGAGAGAATTGCAGTCTCTGTTGGGCATGTTGAACTTTGCCATGAGGATCATTCCTCAGGGTAGATCATTTATTTCAAGGTTGTTAGTCTTACTGCAACAGACCAGTGATTTGGACGCATCAGTGCATCTTGATACCAACGCCCGGGCAGATCTGTTCATGTGGGACGGATTTCTTAGTGGGTGGAATGGCATTTCCATGTTTATTCCGAGGGCCACTTCTGATTCTCCACACGTATTTTCAGACGCGGCTGCCTCGATAGGTTTCGCGGCCATATTCGGCCCTCACTGGTTCGCCGGCTCATGGCCCTCGCACGTACTACAGATGCCGGGGTTTTCTCAGACGTCGGCATTGTTCGAGATCTATCCTATTGTGGCAGCCGCTATAGTTTGGGGGCGTAGGTGGTCGGGTCACACGGTGGTTTTCCACACTGACAACATGGCGACCGCAGAGATCATTAACAAGGGTAGGTCCAAATCGCTACTCATCATGTCTTTCATGCGTAGGTTGACCTGGATAGCTCTGGAACAGGGGTTTCATTTCCATGCCCAGTTTCTGGACGGGGTCAGCAATGTGGCGGCTGATGCTTTGTCCCGTTTGGACTTTGCACGCTTTTTCTTACAGAACCCAGAAGCAGACGCGGTGGGCACCCCGGTACCGGACTGGCGGCTGCTGGTCTTGGACTAGACTCTCTGTTGGTGGTCGCCAGTTCTCTCATTACGAAGTCTTTGTCGACCAGTACTTTGAAGTCATACCGCCGAGCATGGGTAGTTTTCTTAGACTTCCAGTCGGTATACCCTAGGGGTGACGCTGGTCAGGTCAAGTACATGGTGGCTTTCGTATCTTACTGTCACTCAGTACTAGCGTTATCCTACAACACCATCAGGCTATATTTGGCAGGGGTGCAACATTTTTTGGCACTTCAAGAGCCAGATAGACCCTCCATATTTTCAGCTCACCCGATTAAGGCCATCCTCAGAGGCATCCAGAAAAGCCAGGTCACGGTCAAGCCGAGCCGTCAACCTATTACGGGGGTAACATTTCGTAGCCTGTCGGACGTCCTCTCGTTGTCACCGTTCGGGGCCCTGCCCAGCCTGGTGATCAAAGCAGCGATGTACTTGGCCTTTTATGGGTTTCTAAGACCAGGTGAGGTGACACAGGCCAGACGAGGGGCGGTGGCTCTCCGCAAGGGAGACTTAGTAAGGATGGGCAGTATCTTCCATCTACAGTTGCCTCACAATAAAACCAGGCAGGTAGGTCTTGGCCATGTAGTCAAATTCTTCCAGACCACAAACGCCTGGTGTCCAGTGGCAGTCTTGGACAACCTCGCTCTGGCCCTTAGTCTCCACGGCCCCACCGACCCGTTGCTACCATTCCCTGTTGATCCACTCACGACCAGCCAGTTCACCAAACATATCCGTACCCTGTTGGCCAGTATTGGATTGAATCCGGCGCAGTTCTCGGGGCATTCTTTCCGCATTGGTGCGGCATCCGCAGCGTCCAAACATGGAGTTCCTGCGCACATCATCAAGCACTTGGGGCGCTGGCGCTCAGGGTGCTTTGTCCGGTATATCCCGGAGCCTCTGGCAGAATTGGTCCAAGCATTTAGTACGTTGGCAGAATAGCACGGGGGGCATCCTTCCCTCACTGGTGGGTTTTTGCCCCCTTTTCCAGGCATACCGACCTAGTGAGGCCAAGGCACACCTCAGGCCAGTTAGGTAGGGGGGGTGGTGGTTGGGCGTCCTCCATTCGCCAGGTCCTGTCCACAAATGGGGGTTGGCAGTTCAGTGCCTGACCGTTACACTGCCCATCTGATTGTCTCAGAGAGAGAAGGAAAGAAATTATTTAAGAACAGAAAAAAGTTAAATGAAGATAACAGGGGTTCACCAAGGAGGGAGGTAGAATGAGGAGGAATGGAAAAAAGTACTGACAAATAAGAAAAGGAATGCTTCAAGATAACAATGTTCTAAAAGATGCAGAAGCATGGTATAGAACAGCCAGAGAATTGAATAAATTAGGCTAGACCGAAATGTATGATGAAAAGACAAATGACTATTATTACATGCCTCCAACACAGCCCGCTAAAATGGCGAAGTACTCTGCCATGCTTCAGCAGGCACGATCCCACCATATCCTAAGCCCCCTCAGTCTCCGGAAGGGTGGATCTGTGGAGTATGTCATTGCCAAAATCCCACAGGGAGGAATGTCTGTTACAGCTGTGGCGTAGCAAAACCACACCGCAGGCCCACCTCATTGTACCCGGTTATCACACAGGATGGCACACGCCATGTACCAGCTTCTGCTCCGGCAGCTATCTTAACTAATCCCACTTCCTCTCCGGCAGCCAAGTTAACTAATTAAACTTCCTCTCCAGCAGCCATCTTAACTACTGGCATCTTCATGAATGGGGAAGAGGAACAGCCGGAAGACCAGGCCGAAGGAGGAGTAGGGGCTCCCGCTGACACTACATATGGGGTTCAACAGTTACAGCTCCACCAGGTACCTCAGCTCAGCTGGTTACTCCGTCCAGGATAACCTTGACTATACGAACAGACCAGGAGTCATCAGTTCATTAGACACCCAGGGCTTACCACAATACACCGTACCCTTCTTTTATAGATGAACCAGGGCATAATCTCCTCCGACCACTTCAAAAGCCAAAATATGTTGTATGGAAGCCACAGGAGATGATAGCCTTAGTGAACAATCTGCCGGATCCGGACAAACTGCCTATGCCATTCTATAGGAAGGCAAGACAAATACAGAAGACCCACGCAGCAACATTGAAGGACTTGGCCGCCCTAGTGTAGATCAAAGCGGGAGATGGATTCTGGCTGGTCATGGAACCGCATCTATATATGGAGTATAAAGAGTCAGATGAAACTGTAGAATCAGGAAACCATTTCACCAGGCAATTGGGAAAATAGGCCAAAGGAAGACTGGCTGATCAAGCAAACACAATACAAGATATAACCCAAGAGAAGGGTGAATCAGTTGAGAAATTCTTCCACCGTCTGAACGTGATATTCCATGATCTGGGATTTACAGCACGGGAAAAGTCACACCAACAACTTTGGACACAAGCCTTTGCACAAGGACTGAGAGAGCCTATTAGAAAACAGGTGCTAATGACAAGGCCTGAATACCATAGAAACATAGAAACATAGAATGTGTCGGCAGATAAGAACAATTTGGCCCATCTAGTCTGCCCAATATACTGAATACTATGGATAGCCCCCGGCCCTATCTTATATAAAGGATGGCCTTATGCCTATCCCATGCATGCTTAAACCCCTTCACTGTATTTGCAGCTACCACTTCTGCAGGAAGGCTATTCCATGCATCTACTACTCTCTCAGTAAAGTAATACTTCCTTATATTACTTTTAAACCTTTGCCCCTCTAATTTAAAACTGTGTCCTCTTGTGGTAGTTTTTCTTCTTTTAAATACGCTCTCTTCCTTTACCGAGTTGATTCCCTTTATGTATTTAAAAGTTTCTATCATATCCCCTCTGTCTCTTCTTTCTTCCAAGCTATACATATTAAGGTCCTTTAACCTTTCCTGGTAAGTTTTATCCTGCAATCCATGTACTAATTTAGTAGCTCTTCTCTGAACTCTCTCTAGAGTATCTATATCCTTCTGGAGATATGGCCTCCAGTACTGCGCACAATACTCCAAGTGAGGTCTCACCAGTGTTCTGTACAGCGGCATAAGCACTTCACTCTTTCTACTGCTTATACCTCTCCCTATACATCCAAGCATTCTGCTGGCATTTCGTGCTGCTCTATTACATTGTCTTCCCACCTTTAAGTCTTCTGAAATAATTACTCCTAAATCCCTTTCCTCAGATACTGAGGTCAGGACTGTGTCAAATATTCTATATTCTGCCCTTGGGTTTTTACGCCCCAGGTGCATTATCTTGCACTTATCCACATTAAATTTCAGTTTCCAGAGTTCTGACCATTCTTCTAGTTTTCCTAAATCCTTTTCCATTTGGCGTTTCCCTCCAGGAACATCAACCCTGTTACATATCTTTGTGTCATCAGCAAAAAGATAAACCTTACCAGCGAGGCCTTTTGCAATACCACACCTTGAGACCAGAAGTCCTGTACCAAGTAACGAAGGGGATTGAGCAGAACTGTCACTTCCAGAAGCCCAAAGCTGCCATAATGGTCTTTCAACCGTGGCAAGACCCCAACAAAGTATCCACAATTATTTTTTACCGCTGTGGAAAGCCCGGACATGTGAGGAGAAATTGTAGGACCCCGGGAAATTAAGGTATGAGAAGAAACCCTAATTGTTCTCACCATTATGCGGGTTACCAAAACCAGGGCCTATCAGAGTTGCCTCCTCCTCCCACAGGGCGACAACAAGAAGATTTATCCTGCTAGGAAAAAGGCAAGCCAGGTCCACCACCCTGTCCACTGTTAGCCCTTGAAACAAAACAACCCAGTGGACCAAGCCCTTTTGTCCAGGTGAATGTAAAGGGAAAATCACTTGATTTCCTGGTGGACACTGGTGCAGCCAGAAGTGTGATTCGACACCTGGACCTCCCTGACCCTGATTGCCTTTCTGCTGAGACAGTGGCATGTGTAGGAGTTGATGGTACTACTAGACGCTCCCCCATGTCCAGGCCTCTACACATGGACATACAACCTACTCAAGCCATGCTAGCACAATTCGTTGTATTCTCTACATGCCCTGTCAACCTGTTGGGAGCAGACCTCCCTGCAAAGATGCAAGTACAATCCAATTTCAGGAAGATGACAGTGTCCCTAACATCACCCCTGGACCCTTTGGACACCAAAGTTGTTGGCCTATTTTACCTTAAAGATGACATTTCAAACATGAGAGACGAAAGTACTCTAGAAGCTGTTCCTGAAGGCCTATGGGCCACAGGCCCTAAAGACATAGGCAGATTAAAAGTGACACCAGTCAAGGTCACATTGAAGCCACATGCTGTTCTCCCATGCAAGCCGCAGAACCCTCTCTCTATAGCCCAGACAGACTCCATATCAAAGCAACTTAAGGCCTACCTTGCCGTTGGTGCCATCATCCCTACAAAGTCACCTTGTAACACTCCTCTGTTCCCTTTGAAGAAGAAAACCAAAAAAGGAGAACCAGCAGCAAAGTGCATGGTACAAGACCTTCTGGCCGTTAATGAGACTACAATTTTGGATACTCCAGTGTTGCCAAATCCCCTCACCCTACTGGCACAGATACCCTCTACTGCAACTTATTTAACAGTGATAAACTTTGCAAATGCATTTTTCAGCGTACCTCTAGATGTGGACAGTCAATTAGTGTTGGTCGAGCACCAAAGTGCTCGTGTACTCTGGTGCTGGAGTAGAACACTTCCCGATGCTCGGGTGCTCTACAGAGCACCCGAGCACAATGGAAGTCAATGGGAGAACCCGAGCATTAAACTAGGCACCCCCTGCTCTGAAGAGGGGAGGATGTCGGGACTCTAGTTCGGCTTAGGAGTCTCTGCTCTGACTCAATATATAGCTATGTCCATATATGGAGTCAGTGCTTGGGGACACCCAGTGTATTTAAATCTAATTTAGCCTCTATTTCTGAAAAGTTTCTGGTGGGAAACTACATTACAGCCAAGAATCTTATCCATTACACTATAGAGCTGTATGGCCAGTTACAAAAAAAAAAAAAAATTAAATATGAGACTTCTGCTGTATAGGAATACTAACTACTAGTAAGTATTCCTATACAGCAGAAGTCTTTTTTTTTTCCATTTTTTTTTTTTTTTTTTTTGTAACTGGCCATGCAGCTCTGTAGTGGATAAGATTCTTGGCTGTAATGTAGAAGATTGTGAGTTTGAATCCCGTCAAACTTTTCAGAAATAGAGGCAAAATTTAATTTAAACATATATATGATTTTAGCCATAATATATTTACATATATTATTATATATAATATAATATAATATATGAAAATATATTATGGCTGAAACATCAGTACTAGTTTCCCACATATTATGCATTCATATATATCCAAAGTAAGATAGATATATATATATATATATATATATATATTAGTAATTACACATTTTTTACAATTACTAAAAAAAAACTCACAACCTTCTAAATTACAGCCAAGAACCTTAACCACTACACTATAGAGTTGCATGGCCAGTTACTAAAAAAAACAATAAATATGAGACTTCTGCTGTATATGTCACGGACCAGAGTGGGGGTAACTCTAATCCGTGTGATGTTAAAACGTATGGAAGCTGCTCGGCCAGGGCAACAGAATAGGGAGCAGGTCACCTCCTAACGCATCCCTAATTCTGACCCTGACTCCTAACTGTATGAGCCGACCCTGATGGTAGGAGGGCTCATACTCCGTAACCTAGGGTCCCTACTAGCCCTCAGGATAGCCCTGTGCTAGGAGCAGGGTAAGACGACCTGTTCCTCCTAGGCATGGACGAACAGGAGTCTCACTGGCCAAGCTGCACAGGAAAGGGGAAACATAAACAGCATATGGCAATGGCAGGTAGTCAAACTAGTACCACACCTACCTGCCACAGACACACAGCCTGGAACCCATGCATAAGTGCTGCAGTCCACAACAACATAAATGGACACAGCACACATCACACAGGAACCCAGGACCATAAGCTGCAATAAACATAAAGACACCACAAGACATAGCATAACATCAGAACATCTATGCCAAGACATTACTTAGGACCACAAGGGTGGCCCTCACTGGACAGGAGGAATAATACCAGGAGGATGACTCCAGCAAACACCATGGCTGGAGTTCCCCTCAGCTATTGGCATCCAGCAGGAGCTAAATAGCCCCAAGTAGCCACACCCACACACAGACACACCCAGTGTTCACACACAAAGAAGGGAGTTAACTCTTCCTACTTCAGGCAAGGAACAGTAAGCACTTAAAAAGGGAAAAACACCCATAAACCACACAGACAAAAGGCACACCTACAAAGAGAGGTTGCCAGGAGCAACCGCATGCACTTCACAGCAAGCTGCCTAGCAACAGCTCAGATGAAGTTTCGGACTTGCCACTAGTGATGTCCCGAATAGTTCGCCGGCGAATAGTTCCCAGCGAACATAGCTTGTTCGTGTTCGCCGCGGCGGGCGAACATATGCGATGTTCAGTCCGCCCCCTATTCGTCATCATTATGTAAACTTTGACCCTGTACCTCACAGTCAGCAGACACATTCCAGCCAATCAGCAGCAGACCCTCCCTCCCAGACCCTCCCACCTCCTGGACAGCATCCATTTTAGATTCATTCGGAAGCTGCATTCTTAGTGAGAGGAGGGACAGTGCTGCTGCTGCTGATTTAATAGGGAAAGTGTTAGCTAGGGCAGTGTTCTGTGTCCACAAACTCATCTGCTGTAAGGACAGCATCCTGACAGCACCCCAAAAAGCCATTTTTAGGGCTGGTACATCAGTCTGCTTATATACACTGCTCAAAAAAATAAAGGGAACACAAAAATAACACATCCTAGATCTGAGTTAATTAAATATTCTTCTGAAATATTTTGTTCTTTACATAGTTGAATGTGCTGACAACAAAATCACACAAAAATGAAAAAATGGAAATCAAATTTTTCCACCCATGGAGGTCTGGATTTGGAGTCACACTCACAATTAAAGTGGAAAAACACACTACAGGCTGATCCAACTTTGATGTAATGTCCTTAAAACAAGTCAAAATGAGGCTCAGTAGTGTGTGTGGCCTCCACGTGCCCGTATCACGTCTCCTGATGTACTGGCCTGTCTCCTGGTAGCGCCTCCATGCTCTGGACACTACGCTGACAGACACAGCAAACCTTCTTGCCACAGCTAGCATTGATGTGCCATCCTGAATAAGCTGCACTACCTGAGCCACTTGTGTGGGTTGTAGACTCCGTCTCATGCTACCACTAGAGTGAAAGCACCGCCAGCATTCAAAAGTGACCAAAACATCAGCCAGGAAGCATAGGAACTGAGAAGTGGTCTGTGGCCACCACCTGACAGGCTCGCCTGTAACATGGCAACAGGGAAACAAGCAAACATATACACAGACTCCAGATACGCATATGGAGTGGCACATGATTATGGTCTCATTTGGAAAGCTAGAGACTTCATAACGGCAAATGGAACGCCTGTCACACATCACAAGGCCATAGCCCACCTCTTGGAGGCTGCTACCTCAAGTGGTAGCAATCAAAGTAAAAGCCCACACCAGGGCAGAGACGCACCCTCTGATGTACATATATACGTTTTAACTTCCTCTAATAAACGAGAATTCTGCTTTGATCCTTGAGAAGTGTCAGTGTGATTTTCTCTGTCATGCACGACTCACTAACAACTTGCAATTTGGAGCAGACCGTTGATAAGATAGCACAGCTTGTGTGCATCCAAAACAATGCCACATAATGTACTGCCTAATGGGTCTTCAGTGACATGGAGGCCAAAAAGGCTAAGCTGCTGAATGGTTTTTGAAGGTGGCTGGCCCAATGATGGCTTAAGCTGAGCGGCCAACCGGGATTTCTTCCTGTAGAGTCAATCTGCCCCTGCTGACTCATATGCAGGCTCGGACCGGCACTCAGGGGAACACGTGAATCCCCAATAGTCCCCAGAACAAGTTGTGCCCCTAGTTCCCCACCACCTGCACAAGTGGCACATGGCACAGTAGATTGACCACACTACATACATATAGGCAATGTACAGCATCTCACTCAGCCTATGTTTATATAAAAAAACAGGTAGATTTAATAAAGTACATAGTAGTAGTTTATTATAGATTGCATTTCTAAATTGGTATCTTTAAAAAAAAAATATAATGTTCTTGTGCCGTTTTATACTTGCATTGGTGCCTCCTGGTGTTCTTCTGATGCCCTTTTGAGAACATTCACCAAATGTGAATCAGTGCCAGAAAGAAGCTAATTCTGTTGCATTGATTCTTATTGGCTGTCCTGCACAATATCAGGAATCACTTGCTGCCCATGTACAAAAGTAAATGGCAATAGGATTGAGATACTGGCCATGTGTGACCACCAAATGAACACCAGGGGACGATATACCAAGTATTAAACAGTATCATCTAGACAGGTCATCTTTATACACACCTAAACACTGAAATTGCAACACCAAGAAGAACAACCCATAAGGGTATACAAATCGAGGAAGTAGCAAGTGTCATTAAGCTCTGCAGATGATCAAATTTTCAAGCACCTTGCTCCAGTCTTTGGCATGTGGGAGGTGCATAAAAGTCAGATTAAAAGCAAAGTGTTTTTTTTGCAACATGAAACCTAAAAAAAAAAAATCGTATTAAGTCATGTGGGATGATTGTGCGCTGCTTCCTGTTTGTCAATGTGCTACTTATTTACTTATTGCCACTTGTCACAAACAGAGAGGGACAGAATCCTTGAACGGAGAGACCTTGGTGTGACGCTTCGCGATCTCGGCAATACGAAGAAATTGCGAATGCTTGATGTTCTAAAAATCACAGAATCACCAAGCCCTCTCCTGCATACAAAGAGTTAAAACTTTCCGTTACAGCTCACAGAGCAGAGGTTAATTAGCAAACCCTGGCCAAAGATTCCTACTGAACCCCTGTCAGGTTATACATCCATCAATCTGATATCATGATGACAAAACCTCATAAACGGTCATTCTCTCTAGTCTGAGCGGCCCCAACACAGCATGAGTTTTCACACTCCTTAAGCCTGTTCAGACTTTCAAAAGAGAAGGACAGATCCTTATCACATAGCTGGTTGGTACAAGTAGGAAGATGACCCTAAGGTCACCTCCAGTCCATAGACTTCATATTTTTCCCATATTTCCTTCATTTTTCCTGGGTTAGAAAAATACGAAATGAACAATCTCTTCAAAAAATGTTTCAGTTCTTCTAACACACCTTCCAGGAGATCCGCGAGTCAATTGGAAATTCCCGCTCAGATATAAAGGCACACTGTATTATCTTCCAGTCATATTTGGTATCAGATGATGCGTAAAATTGTCCCGTTTATAAATATGGACTTTATTTCTTAATTTGACCTACGGGTACGGAGAAACTGGCAAAGCCAAGATTCTACCAGATTTTCTCCCTCTCAGGGCAAGAACTGCCCCTCTTCCAATTACACAAGGCTGGGCTTGTAAGTGTCATAGCCACTCCCAGCTACAGAGTGGGTAAAACACAGTGACCCACTCAAGTCCTGGTCCTTCACCTACCATCTGGAGTAGATTTACATCACGACCGCCCGCTGGACACGGGCACATCGCCATCTTGGATTATTCCTTGCAAAGACTATCTTTTACTGGACACTACCACAGTAATTCTAAACTTAAACATTTTACTCCTTTTCATCTCTTACCCATTTCCATCCAACCAATCTGTTCAACTGGCAGGTATATTTATCTGCTAGTTTTAATGTATATTTTTGTGTATAGTTTAACCTCTTAAGGACTCAGCCCTATTTCACCTTACGGACTTGGCCATTTTTTGCAAATCTGACCAGTGTCACTTTAAGTGCTGATAACTTTAAAAAGCTTTGACTTATCCAGGCCATTCTGAGATTGTTTTTTCGTCACATATTGTACTTCATGACACTGGTAAAATGAAGTTAAAAAAATTCATTTTTATTTATAAAAATTACCAAATTTACCAATTATTTTTTAAAAAAATTGCAAATTTCCAGGTTTAAATTTCTCTACTTCTATAATACATAGTAATACTTCCAAAAATAATTACTTTACATTCCCCATATGTCTACTTCATGTTTGGATCATTATGGGAATGATATTTTTTTGGGGATGTTACAAGGCTTAGAAGTTTAGAAGCAAATCTTGAAACTTTTCAGAAATTTTCAAAAACCCAATTTTTAGGGACCAGTTCAGGTCTGAAGTCACTTTGCGAGGCTTACATAGTAGAAACCACCCAAAAATGACCCCATTCTATAAACTACCCCCCTCAAGGTATTCAAAACGGATTTTACAAAAGCTGTTAACCTTTTAGGTGTTCCACAAGAATTAATGGAAAATAGAGATACAATTTCAAAATTTCACTTTTTTGGCAGATTTCCCTTTTTAATAATTTTTTTCCAGTTAAAAAGCAAGGGTTAACAGCCAAACCAAACAATATTTATGGCCCTGATTCTGTTGTTTACACAAAAACCCCATATGTGGTCGTAAACTACTGTACGGGCACACGGCAGGGCGCAGAAGGAAAGGAATGCCATACGGTTTTTGGAAGGCAGATTTTGCTGGACTGTTTTTTTTTGACACCATGTCCCATTTGAAGCCCCCCTGATGCACCCCTAGTATAGAAACTCCAAAAAAGTGGCCCCATTTTAGAAACTACGGGATAGGGTGGCAGTATTGTTGGTACTAGTTTAGGGTACATATGATTTTTGGTTGCTCTATATTACACTTTTTGTGAGGCAAGATAACAAGAAATAGCTGTTTTGGCACTGTTTTTATTATTTACAACATTCATCTGACAGGTTAGATCATGTGATATTTTTATAGACCAGGTTGTCACGGATGTGGCGATACATAAATAAAAAAAAGTATACATATTAGGTATCGCCGCATCCGTGACAACCTGGTCTATAAAAATATCACATGATCTAACCCCTCAGATGAACACCGTAAAAAATAAAAACTGTGCTAAATAAACCATTTTTTGTCACCTTACATCACAAAAAGTGTAATAGCAAGCGATCAAAAAGTCATATGCCCCCCAAAATAGTGCCAATCAAACAGTCATCTCATCCGGCAAAAAATTAGACCCTACCTAAGATAATCGCCCAAAAACTTAAAAAATTATGGCCCTCAGACTATGGAAACACTAAAATATGATTTTATTTTGCTTCAAAAAAGAAATCATTGTGTAAAACTTACCTAATATGTATACTTTTTTTTTTATTTATGTAAGTTTTACACAATGATTTCTTTTTTGAAGCAAAATAAAATCATATTTTAGTGTTTCCATAGTCTGAGGGCCATAATTTTTTAAGTTTTTGGGCGATTATCTTAAAGGGATTCTGTCACCTCCCCTAACCCAAAATCGGATTTTAAAGCAGTCATGCAGCACAGCTTACCTTGAATCGGCTGTGCTCTTCTATCTTGTAATCCGTCCAGTAGGTTATGAGAAAAACGACTTTTAGGATTATGCTAATTAGCCCTGAAGGTGCCCAGAGGGGCGTTTTATTCCTCTTAGTGTGCCCAGTAACGCCCCTCTTACAGTGCCCAAAACGCCTTCCTTCGACTGCCTAACCGCCCACAGCCTCTCATCCCTCTCCTCCCCCTCCCTCAAGGCCGAACGAACTTTCGCACAGGCGCAGTACCCACTGAGGGCTGCGCCAGTGCGATCTGCAGAAGACTGAGGGCAGGAGCTTCATCCTCGTCACTGGGCATGCGCCGAGCCCAGTGACGTCCGATGCTCGCTCTTCCCTCAGTCTCCAGCAAATCGCACTGGCGCAGCCCTCAGTGGGTACTGCGCCTGCGCGAGAGTTCGTTCGGCCGTGAGGGAGGGGGAGGAGAGGGATGAGAGGCTGTGGGCGGTTTGGCAGTCGGAAGGAAGGCGTTCTGGGCACTGTAAGAGGGGCGTTACTGGGCACACTAAGAGGAATAAAACGCCCCTCTGGGCACCTTCAGGGCTAATTAGCATAATCATAAAAGTCGTTTTTCTCATAACCTACTGGACGGATTACAAGATAGAAGAGCACAGCCGATTCAAGGTAAGCTGTGCTGCATGACTGCTTTAAAATCCGATTTTGGGTTAGGGGAGGTGACAGAATCCCTTTAACGTCGAAAGGCGTCATCGCGGCGGCTCCCCCAGGCTACGCTAAAGCCGATTGGCGTCATCTCGCGTGAGCCGAGATTTCCTGTGAACGCGCACACACAGGCGCGCGCGCTCACAGGAACGGAAGGTAAGAGAGTGGATCTCCAGCCTGCCAGCGGCGATCGTTCGCTGGCAGGCTGGAGATGTGATTTTTTTAACCCCTAACAGGTATATTAGACGCTGTTTTGATAACAGCGTCTAATATACCTGCTACCTGGTCCTCTGGTGGTCCCCTTTGTTTGGATCGACCACCAGAGGACACAGGCAGCTCAGTAATATGTTGCGCCAAGCACCACTACACTACACCCCCCGCCCCCTGTCACTTATTAACCCCTTATTCACCCTTGATCACCCCTGATCACCCCATATAGACTCCCTGATCACCCCCCCGGATCGCATCCGCAAAACGCATACGGACGTCTGAATGGAGCCTTACAGGGGCGTGATCAATGACTGTGGTGATCACCCCATATAGACTCCCTGATCACCCCCCTGTCATTGATTACCCCCCTGTCTTTGATCACCCCCCTGTAAAGCTCCATTCAGACGTCCGCATGATTTTTACGGATCCACTGATACATGGATCGGATCCGCAAAACGCATACGGACGTCTGAATGGAGCCTTACAGGGGCGTGATCAATGACTGTGGTGATCACCCCATATAGACTCCCTGATCACCCCCCTGTCATTGATAACCCCCTGTAAAACTCCATTCAGACGTCCGCATGATTTTTACGGATCCACTGATAGATGGATCGGATACGCAAAACGCATACGGACGTCTGAATGGAGCCTTACAGGGGCGTGATCAATGACTGTGGTGATCACCCCATATAGACTCCCTGATCACCCCCCTGTCAAGCTCCATTCAGACGTCCGCATGATTTTTACGGATCCACTGATAGATGGATCGTATCCGCAAAACGCATACGGACGTCTGAATGGAGCCTTACAGGGGCGTGATCAATGACTGTGGTGATCACCCCATATAGACTCCCTGATCACCCCCCTGTCATTGATTACCCCCCTGTCTTTGATCACCCCCCTGTAAAGCTCCATTCAGACGTCCGCATGATTTTTACGGATCCACTGATACATGGATCGGATCCGCAAAACGCATACGGACGTCTGAATGGAGCCTTACAGGGGCGTGATCAATGACTGTGGTGATCACCCCATATAGACTCCCTGATCACCCCCCTGTCAAGCTCCATTCAGACGTCCGCATGATTTTTACGGATCCACTGATAGATGGATCGTACCCGCAAAACGCATACGGACGTCTGAATGGAGCCTTACAGGGGCGTGATCAATGACTGTGGTGATCACCCCATATAGACTCCCTGATCACCCCCCTGTCATTGATTACCCCCCTGTCATTGATCACCCCCCTGTAAAGCTCCATTCAGACGTCCGCATGATTTTTACGGATCCACTGATAGATGGATCGGATCCGCAAAACACATACAGGCGTCTCCCTGGAGCCTTCCAGGGGGGGTGATCACCCCATATAGACTCCCTGATCACCCGCCCTGTCATTGATCACCCCCCCTGTCATTGATCACCCCCCTGTCATTGATCACCCCCCTGTCAGGCTCCATTCAGACATTTTTTTGGCCCAAGTTAGCGGAAATTATTATTTTTTTCTTACAAAGTCTCATATTCCACTAACTTGTGTCAAAAAATTAAATCTCACATGAACTCACCATACCCCTCACGGAATCCAAATGCGTAAAAAAATTTTGACATTTATATTCCAGACTTCTTCTCACGCTTTAGGGCCCCTAGAATGCCAGGGCAGTATAAATACCCCACATGTGACCCCATTTCGGAAAGAAGACACCCCCAGGTATTCCGTGAGGGGCATATTGAGTCCATGAAAGATTGAAATTTTTGTCCCAAGTTAGCGGAAAGGGAGACTTTGTGAGAAAAAAATTAATAAAATCAATTTCCGCTAACTTGTGCCAAAAAAAAAAAATTTCTATGAACTCGCCATGCCCCTCATTGAATACCTTGGGGTGTCTTCTTTCCAAAATGGGGTCACATGTGGGGTATTTATACTGCCCTGGCATTTTAGGGGCCCTAAAGCGTGAGAAGAAATCTGGGATCCAAATGTCTAAAAATGCCCTCATAAAAGGAATGTGGGCCCCTTTGCGCATCTAGGCTGCAAAAAAGTGTCACACATCTGGTATCGCCGTACTCAGGAGAAGTTGGGGAATGTGTTTTGGGGTGTCATTTTACATATACCCATGCTGGGTGAGATAAATATCTTGGTCAAATGCCAACTTTGTATAAAAAAAAAATGGGAAAAGTTGTCTTTTGCTGAGATATTTCTCTCACCCAGCATGAGTATATGTAAAAAGACACCCCAAAACACATTGCCCAACTTCTCCTGAATACGGCGATACCACATGTGTGACACTTTTTTGCAGCCTAGGTGGGCAAAGGGGCCCACATTCCAAAGAGCACCTTTAGGATTTCACAGGTCATTTACCTACTTACCACACATTAGGGCCCCTGGAAAATGCCAGGGCAGTATAACTACCCCACAAGTGACCCCATTTTGGAAAGAAGACACCCCAAGGTATTCCGTGAGGGGCATGGCGAGTTCCTAGAATTTTATATTTTTTGTCACAAGTTAGCGGAAAATGATGATTTTTTATTTTTATTTTTTTCCCTTACAAAGTCTCATATTCCACTAACTTGTGACAAAAAATAAAAACTTCCATGAACTCACTATGCCCATCACGAAATACCTGGGGGTGTCTTCTTTCCAAAATGGGGTCACTTGTGGGGTAGTTATACTGCCCTGGCATTCTAGGGGCCCAAATGTGTGGTAAGAAGTTTGAAATCAAAATGTGTAAAAAATGACCGGTGAAATCCGAAAGGTGCTCTTTGGAATATGGGCCCCTTTGCCCACCTAGGCTGCAAAAAAAGTGTCACACATGTGGTATCTCCGTACTCAGGAGAAGTTGGGCAATGTGTTTTGGGGTGTCTTTTTACATATACCCATGCTGGGTGAGAGAAATATCTTGGCAAAAGACAACTTTTCCCATTTTTTTATACAAAGTTGGCATTTGACCAAGATATTTCTCTCACCCAGCATGGGTATATGTAAAATGACACCCCAAAACACATTCCCCAACTTCTCCTGAGTACAGCGATACCACATGTGTGGCACTTTTTTGCAGCCTAGGTGGGCAAAGGGGCCCACATTCCAAAGAGCACCTTTCGGATTTCACCGGTCATTTTTTACACATTTTGATTTCAAACTACTTACCACACATTTGGGCCCCTAGAATGCCAGGGCAGTATAACTACCCCACAAGTGACCCCATTTTGGAAAGAAGACACCCCAAGGTATTCGCTGATGGGCATAGTGAGTTCATGGAAGTTTTTATTTTTTGTCACAAGTTAGTGGAATATGAGACTTTGTAAGAAAAAAAAAAATCATCATTTTCCACTAACTTGTGACAAAAAATAAAAAGTTCTATGAACTCACTATGCCCATCAGCGAATACCTTAGGGTGTCTACTTTCCGAAATGGGGTCATTTGTGGGGTGTTTGTACTGTCTGGCCATTGTATAACCTCAGGAAACATGACAGGTGCTCAGAAAGTCAGAGCTGCTTCAAAAAGCGGAAATTCACATTTTTGTACCATAGTTTGTAAAACGCTATAACTTTTACCCAAACCATTTTTTTTTTACCCAAACATTTTTTTTTGTCAAAGACATGTAGAACAATAAATTTAGAGAAAAATTTATATATGGATGTCGTTTCTTTTGCAAAATTTTGCAACTGAAAAATGTCATTTTTTTGCAAAAAAATCGTTAAATTTCGATTAATAACAAAAAAAGTAAAAATGTCA
The DNA here is from genome assembly GCF_905171765.1 of Bufo bufo. Classification (NCBI taxonomy): domain Eukaryota; kingdom Metazoa; phylum Chordata; class Amphibia; order Anura; family Bufonidae; genus Bufo; species Bufo bufo. Next base: position 125,156,617 of record NC_053391.1, on the reverse strand, counting down.
GCAGCAATGAAATACGACCAAATGAAAGCTCTATTAGTGAGAAGAAAAGGAGGTAAAATTCATTTGGGTGGTAAGTTGCATGACCGAGCAATAAACCGCTAAAGTTGTGGAGTGCCGATTTGTAAAAAAGGGCCTGGTCTTTAGGGGGGTATAAACCTGTGGTCCTTAAGTGGTTAAGTAGGGTCTCATTTTTTGCGGGATGAGATGACGTTTTGATTGGCACTATTTTGGGGTGCATATGACTATTTGATCGCTTGCCATTACACTTTTTGTGATGTAAGGTGACAAAATGGTTTATTTAGCACAGTTTTTATTTTTTACGGTGTTCATCTGAGGGGTTAGGTCCTGTAATATGTTTATAGAGCCGGTCGATACGGACGCGGCGATACCTAATATGTATACTTTTTTTTTCCCTATTTTCTACCAATTTTTTTTTAACTTTATTTTGGGAAAATGAAGTTTGTTTATTTTTACTTGATACTTTTAATTTTTTGGGGGGAAAACTATTTTTTTTCAACTTTTTTTTTTTGTCCCACTTTGGGACTTGAACTTTTGGGGGTCTAATCCTTTACAATGCATTCCAATACTTCTGTATTGGAATGCATTGGCTGTATGAGTAATACTATGTGTATTACTCATACAGCTTCCGGCCTGTGAGATCCAGGGGGCTGGATCTCACAGGCTCTTCACCAGAAGGCAGCGCGATGTCTTCCTTAGACATCGCGCTGCCTTCCATGCTATCGGGTCCCCCCCACAGCCGCATGGGGACCCGATGGCATCACCCGCCGCAACCCCAGGTAAAAGCTGCAAACCGCAGGTCTGAATTGACCTGCGGTTTGCGACGATCGCCGATACGGGGGGGGGGGGGGTCACATGACCCCCCCGGCGTTGTGACAGCGGGCATCCTGTTCCTATTAACCCCCACCGCACCGCAATGTACTTTTAAACTTAGGACGTACAAACATGGGGTACCGGTACGGAAATTTTTTTATTTAATCGTTCCAGTTTTGCCCTTGTTACCTGATTATCTGGTCTATTCTAAGAACGATGTCCTCAGAGGAGACAAACTACCGAATTTATCTTATTTATATACATTGTTAATTGGTTAGCTAGGTTGCAAATAACAGTTTTGTCCCTTTAGGATTAGCTAGCCGGGGTCTCTTCGCCCTGATTTTAATACGAAGAGTGGTGGCAGCAAATTAATTTGATTTCCAGTGCGAAATCAATAATTTATTTTTACTGATTGTACATACAATCGCAATTGCATCATGTATGGGCACACCAACCAATCTTAAATGTCTACTGTGCTCACAGTGGATTCGCCTGCAGAAGTCTCTAGTGGATGAGACCTGTATGGCAACTGTGGCATAGTACGACGGGATGTTGTCACACTTGGTTTATCACTCCAGCAGATCGTTCTGTGCCTAGGCTGAGACGTCAGCACTGTTAAACATTGTGTGTCCTGGTGGTTGGGAGAACGACGACAAACTGGAATGACAGCACAAGATGCACAGAGGAGAACCTCTGCACAGACAAATCCTCTGATTAGAAGAATGGCACGTTGTGATCCAATCTTTACTGCAAATGAAATCACAACCCAAGCCTAGGATGGCAAACTGTGTCCACACAAACCATAAGACGGCATTTGCAATGGGCTACAAGTCAGACAACCAGCTACAGGTGTTTCCTTGACCTCATGCCACCACACTCAACGTTAGCATGGTGCACAGCAAGACAGCAGTGGATGCTGGAATGGAGGTCTATCTGCTTCAGTGAGGAGTCCCGCTTTTGTCTTGGATGCAATGATAGCCAGAGATTGGTCTATTGACCACATCGTAGGCGCCATGAAGAGGCCTTCACAAGGGAACCACTTCTACCCCCTGTATTATGGTGTGGGGTAGCAAAATGTACAGTAGCCGGACCTCTGTAGTCTTCATTTCAGGTACACTAACAGCTTAGCGTTATATTGATTTGGTCATGGAACCAGTGGTACGGCCATTTCACAAAGTGTCCCAGGAGTCTTTTTTCAACAGGACTATGCCAGGATGCATGTTTGTGCTACTGTGAGCAGCCTGTGTGGCCTAATGTGCTACCAAGGCCTGCAGTGTCTCCGGGCTTGTACACCATTGAGTGCATCTGGGACGTCATTGGTCAGCAATTGCAAAGGGAGCTTCCAGCAGCAGATCCAGATGATTTGCAGGCCCAAGTGCATTCAGCGTGGCAAAACATTCCTCAGAAAACCAACAACCCTTTCTACCTGGGCCATTTTTTACCTTCCTGCCCAAGCCATTTTTTGCAAATCTGACATGTGTCACTTTATGTGGTAATTACTTTGGAACACTTTTACTTATCCAAGCCATTCTGAGATTGTTGTCTCGTGACACATTGTACTTCATGACAGCGTACTTCATGACAGTGGTAGATTTGAGTTGATATATTCCACCTTTATTTATAAAATAATCCAAAATTTACCAAAAATTTAGAAAAATTCACAATTTTCTAATTTGGAATTTCTCTACTTTTAAGACAGATAGTAATACCTCATAAAATGGTTATCAATAAACATTCCCCATATGTCTGCTTTATGTTGGAATAATTTTTTTAGGACGTTAGGAGTAGAGTTGTTGCGATACCAAATTTTTGATTCGGTTTCGATACCATGAAAAAGTATTGCGATACTCGATACCATTCGATACCACGCAAAAAAAATAAACAAAAAAAGCCACGTGCATTCCTCATTTTTAAAAATGGCGAATCGCGCAGTTTTTATTTTATTTTTTCTGTTCCGGCATTCACCACCTAGATTTTTTTTTTATATTTTAATAGTTTGGACTTTTCTGACGTGGCGATGTAATATGTTTATTTATATATTTTATATGTGAAATTGGGAAAAGGGGGGTGATTTATACTTCATATTTTAGTGTTTTTTTTTTTTTTTCACTTTTTATTTAATAACTATTTCCCCCCTTAGGGGCTAGAACCTGGGATCTTTCATCCCTTTTCCTATTCACCCTGATAGATCTCTATCAGGGTGAATAGGACTCCACACTGTCCCTGCTGCTCTGTGCTTTGTGCACACAGCATCAGGGATGTTACCATGGCAACCAGGGCTTCTGTAGCGTCCTGGCTGCCATGGTAACCGATCGGAGCCCCAGGCTTACACAGCTGGGGCTCCGATCAGAAGCTGCCACTGCACCACCAATGAGGGGGAGTGGAGAGGTCCCTGTGGCCACTGCCACCAATGATTTTAATACTGGAGGGTTGAGAGGGGCCGGCGCACTGTGCCACCAATGATTTTAATGGGATGGGGGGATTGAGGGGGGGGGCACACTGCACCACCAATGATTTTACCCCTTTATACAGGAGGCGGGTACTAGCAGATCAGCGGCAGTTAACTGCCGCTGATCGCAGCTCCCTGTCAGGGGCAGGGTGCCGGCAATGCGATTCTGCTGCCGGCACCCGCCTCCTGTATGTGTTAAAGACTGACTACTGTATATGAGTCCAGACTTTCACTATTAGGCCACACAGAGCGGCGCCCAGCGATGTCTCAGCACTCACCATTTAGTCCTGGGCGCCGCTCCGTTCGCCCGCAGTGCCCCATTACTGTCTCCTCTCCTGCTCCACATGCTGCTGATTACTATCGGAGCGATGGGAGGAGACATCAGCTTCACTAGTGGGCGTTCCTTCTCCCTGGCTGTAGCGCTGTCCAATCGCAGCGCAGGGAAAAGGAACGCCCACTAGTGAAGCTGATGTCTCCTCCCATCGCTCCGATAGTAATCCTATCATTGGTGGCGCAGTGCGCCCGCCCCTCCTCCGCCCCTCTCTTCTCATTGCCGCCCCTCCTCCACCCCCTCTCTTCTCATTGCCGCCCCTCCTCCGCCCCTCTCTTCTCATTGCCGCCCCTCCTCCGCCCCTCTCTTCTCATTGGTGGCAGCGGCAGCAGCACAGGGGGAGGGAGGACAGCTTCCTTCTCCCCGTGCTGCTGAGAGAGAACATGAGCGCGCCGATAGCAGCGCGCTCATGTTCAGAGATACTAGACTGCGCAGAAGCGCAGCCCAGTATCGAAAAAACAGAAATCCCGGTATCGTATCGATACCGGGACAAAAGTATCGATTGGGTATCGAAATTTCGATACCCGCAACAACCCTAGTTAGGAGGCTTAGAAGTTTAGAAGCCATTTTCAAATTTTCAACTAAAATTTCCAAAACCATTTTTTTAAGCACCAATTCAGTTATAAAGTGATTTTGAGGGGCTTAAGTAATGTAAACCACCCATAAAATGACCCCATTTTAGAAACTACACACCTCAAATTATTCAAAACGGATGTTACAAACTTTGTTAACCCTTAAGGTGTTCCACAAGAATTAAAGGAATATGAAGGTGAAATTTAAAAATGTCACTTTTTTGGTAGATTTGTTATGTTAATCAATTTTTTCTTGCAACACAGCAATGGTTAACAGCAAAATAAACTTCAATATACATTACTCTGATTCTGCAGTTTACAGAAATACCCCATATGTGGTGGTAAACTGCTCTATGGGCACGTAGCAGTGGTCAGAAGGAAAGGAGCGCCATATGGATTTTGGAGGCGGATTTCGCTAGAATGTCACCATTTTGTATTTGAAGAAACTCTGACGTACCCCTACAGTGGAAACCCTCAAAAAGTGACCCCATTTTTGAAACTACACCCCTTAAAGAATATATTAAGAGGGGTATGAGCACTTTGACCCCCTAAGCGTTTTACAGAATTTGGAAAATGCTGTAAAAATGAAGTTTTGTTTCTTCCAAAAAAAATTTGCTTTAGCCCCAAAATATTCATTTTCACAAGGGGTAACAGGAGAAAAAGCACCCCATAATTTTTTACCCATTTTCCCCTAGATACGGCAGCACCCCATATGTGGTGGTAAACTGCTGTGGGGGCACATGACAGGACTCAAAGGAAGGAGCGCCATATGGCTTTTGCAGCGCAGATTTTGATGGATAGGTTTATAAGTGCCATTGGTTTTTATTTTTTAAGTGATTGTCTTATGTGGGGGCTCATTTTTTGCGGGATAAAGGGACCGTTTGATTAGGGTAAAAACTACTTTTTGATCGCTTGGTATTAAACTTTTTGTGAGGCAAGGTGAAAAAAAGGCATAGTTTTTTTTTTACAGTATTCACCTGAGGGGGCATATAATGTGATATTTTTATAGAGCAGGTTGTTACAGATGCGGCGATACCCAATATGTCTATAATTTTTATTTTTGTTAAGTTTTACACAGTGAAATCATTTTTGAACAGAATAAAATCTTGTTTTTGTGTTGCCATTTTCTGAGAGCCCTATTTTTTTATTTTTTGGGCGATTGTCTTAGGTAGGATCTAATTTTTTGCGGGATGAGATGACTGATTGGTATGAATTTGGGGTGCGTATGACATTTTGATTGCTTTTTGTGATGTAAGGTGTAACGGTGTTCACCTAAGGGGTTAGGTCATGTGATATTTTTATAGATCAGGTCGTTACGGACATGGCAATACATAATATGTATACTTTATTTTATTTATTTAAGATTTACACAATAATATTTTTGAAACTGGAATGGGGCAACTACAGTACCCTGAAAGATTATCAAAATTAGGGTTATCCACTTTAGAAAAAAGACGACTGAGGGGAGATCTAATTAATATGTATAAATATATCAGGGGTCAGTACAGAGATCTATCCCATCAGCTATTTATCCCCAGGACTGTGACTGTGACGAGGGGACATCCTCTGCGTCTGGAGGAAAGAAGGTTTGTACACAAACATAGAAGAGGATTCTTTACGGTAAGAGCAGTGAGACTATGGAACTCTCTGCCTGAGGAGGTGGTGATGGGGAGTACAATAAAGGAATTCAAGAGGGGCCTGGATGTGTTTCTAGAGCGTAATAATATTACAGGCTATAGCTACTAGAGAGGGGTCGTTGATCCAGGGAGTTATTCTGATTGGAGTCGGGAAGAAATTTTTTATTCCCCTAAAGTGGAGAAAATTGGCTTCTACCTCACAGGGTTTTTTGCCTTCCTCTGGATCAACTTGCAGGATAACAGGCCGAACTGGATGGACAAATGTCTTTTTTCGGCCTTATGTACTATGTTACTATGTTAAACAAAAAAAAAAATCATGTTTTAGTGTCTGTATAGTCTGAGAGCCATATTTTTTTTATTTTTTGGGCAATTGTCTTACGTAGGGTATCATTTTTGCGGGAGGAGATGACAGTTTGATTGGTACAATTTTGGAGGGCATACGCCTTTTCGATCGCTTGGTATTGCACTTTTAGTGATGTAAGGTGACAAAAAAAATGTTTTTTTAGCACGTTTTTATTTTAGATTTTTGACAGTGTTGTTAGGTCATGTGATATTTTTATAGATCTGGTTGATACGGATGCGGCGATACCCAATATGTCTACTTTTCTTTTTTTCCCTGTTTTTATAAATGTTTTTTTTTTTACTTTATTTTGGAAAAAAGGACGCTTTTTTTCTTTAAATGAAACTATAAATTTTTTTGTAAAACTTGCTTTTTTTAACTTCTTTTTTAACTTTATTTTTTGTCCCACTCTGGGATTTCAACTTTGGGGGTCTGATCCCCTCTACAATGCATTACAATACTTCTGTATTGTACTGCATTGGCTATAAGTGTATTACCAGTGTAATACACTTTCAGCTTCCTGCCTGTGAGATCCAGGGGGCTGGATCTCACAGGCTGTCACAGAAGGCAGCCATGATGCCTAAGGAATCGGGCTGCCTTCCCTGTCATTGGGTCCCCGTCACAGCAGTGCAGGGATCCGATGGGGAAGGGGAGGGAGCTCCCTCCCTCCACACACCCAGTGGTCAGCGCTGACCGCATCATAGAGAGGGTTAATGCGCCGGCCTCTGTTTTCATCGATGCCGGCGCATACAGCAGGGGTCCGGCTAACGGGAACAGCCGGTCCCCTGCAGATGATCAGGCGGGTGCAGCTCCTGCACCTGCCCGATCAGCTTGCCGTAGTACTATTACTACCACTTCCCGCAGCGCCATACTATTACGGCGCTGCTCAGGAAGGGGTTAATAACCTAATTAATGACATGTAATTCTGTGCATGGCGCTCATACTCATTGCTGAATAAAGATGTTTTGAATAGTTTTGTTTCAAATTTTTTGTCATTTGCACATCCTTAACATGTCTATCAACCCTGTGATTTCCATAATTCCATGATTTTTCCTTTTGGGTGTTGCAACTTTAATATTCAGGAGTGTAAAATAATTCTAACAAAATTTTACATTGCATGAGACAACCCGAATACATACAATCAACTCACAGTAATAATTACATTTCAATGTGTGTTAATTTTTTTTTATGAACTGTATGTAATAGACCATTCCCTGGGTGAAGGAAATTTACTTTAGCATTAGCCCCTAGGCAACTACTTTATCTTTCAAAAAACAAAAACTCTTGCCATGCAAATGATCTACCTGTCTAGTAAAACTGCACCTACCTATAAATGAACTCCCCATGATCACCACATTCTTGTTTGTAGCAGCTTCAGAGATTGCATTGGCATCTTCTGGACAGCGCAAATAGAAAACGTTCTTCAATGTGGAGCCGGGACACTTAAGCTCTCTGGGTCTATTAGACACACATAAAATTTATTAAGATTCCCATTATTTTAATACGCAGACCCTTTTTTTAGTCAAGACCAGTCTGATACTGCATAAGGGCTCATGCACACGAACGTTGTTTTTGTCAACTCTGATGCGGACCCATTCACTTCAATGGGGACGCAAAAGACTACACTCCATGTGCTGACTGCATCCATTGCTCTGTTCCGTGGCCCTGCAAAAAAACAGAACGTGTCCTATTCTTGTCCGTTTTGTGGACAAGAATAGGTATTTCTATTATGGGCGCCCGTTCCATTCTAAAAAATTGCAGAATGCGCACGGGTGGCATCCATGTTTTGCGGATCCGCAATTTGGCCGTGTGCATGAGGCCTAATATCACAAAATAAATCGTACATGCTAGCATTCTCTCATTTTGATCTACAGTTGCAAGAAAAAAGTATATGAACCCTTTGGAATGATATGGATTTCTGCACAAATTGGTCATAAAATGTGATCTGATCTTCATCTAAGTCACAACAATAGTCAATCACAGTCTGCTTAAACTAATAACACACAAAGAATTAAATGTTACCATGTTTTTATTGAACACACCATGTAAACATTCACAGTGCAGGTGGAAAAAGTATGTGAACCCTTGGATTTAACAACTGGTTGAACCTCCTTTGGCAGCAATAACTTCAACCAAACGTTTCCTGTAGTTTCAGATCAGACGTGCACAACGGTCAGGAGTAATGTCAGTTCAGCAATATTCCTGGGATGTCTGGTGTGAATCGCTTTCTTGAGGTCATGCCACAGCATCTCAATCTGGTTGAGGTCAGGACTCTGACTGGGCCACTCCAGAAGGCGTATTTTCTTCTGTTTAAGCCATTCTGTTGTTGATTTACTTCTATGTTTTGGGTCGTTGTCCTGTTGCAACACCCATCTTCTGTTGAGCTTCAGCTGGTGGACAGATGGCCTTAAGTTCTCCTGCAAAATGTCTTAATAAACTTGGGAATTAATTTTTCCTCCGATGATAACAATCCGTCCAGGCCCTGACGCAGCAAAGCAGCCCCAAACCATGATGCCCCCACCACCATACTTCACAGTTGGGATGAGGTTTTGATGTTGGTGTGCTGTGCCTCTTTTTCTCCACACACAGTGTTGTGTGTTTCTTCCAAACAACTCAACTTTGGTTTCATCTGTCCACAGAATATTTTGCCAGTAATGCTGTGGAACATCCAGGTTCTCTTGTGCAAACTGTAAACGTGCAGCAATGTTTTTTTTGGGCAGCAGTGGCATCCTCTGTGGTAATCCTCTTATTAAATCCTTTCTTGTTTAGTGTTTTACGAATCGTAGATTCTCTAACAGCGATGTTAGCATATGCCAGAGACTTTTGTAAGTCTTTAGCTGACACTAGGATTCTCTTCACCTCATTGAGCAGTCTGCGCTGTGCTCTTGCAGTCATCTTTACAGGACGGCCACTCCTAGGGAGAGTAGCAGCAGTGCTGAACTTTCTCCATTTATAGACATGGGTGTAGGAACCCCCATTAATCTGGGGGGGACAGCATTTTTGCTCGCCGGGTATATTCTTATTCAGTAAACTGCGGGTTGTTTATATCGTTAAATTTTAAGTGTGTGTGTGTGAAGATACAAGCGGCACTTCTGCTCTCAGTGATGCGATGCGCGTGTCCCGGAGAAGATCCACAGATAGTTGTATAGTAAGGACCAGCACTCGCTCTAATAGTAATTTCAAGTAGATTTAATGGTCACATACAAGTGATAAGTGACGCGTTTCGGCTACTGTGAGCCTTTGTCAAACATAATGGATACAAGTTGCAAACAATTTAAATAGCCCTCGGTGGAGCCGGAAATGACTTCAGGTTACCATGACAACGTTGTAAACAGAGGACACAACAATGCAGAAATGGTGATTAAACAAGTGGATGAACAAGTGACTATCATTGCTTTAACAGGGCACCATGCTTTGCAGTGCTACATTCTATTGATCATCATAATAATATTATAGTATAATGTTCCATACTGGATGCTAGAAACTGTACCAAACTTATACAGAAGAAAAAAGGAAAAAAAGAACATAATTAATTCTCAGTGCACCATGCTTTACAGTGCCACATTTTGCTAAACCTTATATAATGATGTAAAATACTGAATGCAGAGGTGCTACAATTTTGCGTGGTAAACTTATGCCCTGATCAAGCACTAAATGACATGGATTGGAGTCAAGTTCTCTGTGAAAGAAAGAAAGAGGGAACATGTTGAAAGGGTTACTGCACACTGTAGCTTACAGAAAACTATTTAAATCATAATAACGATTTAATCCCTTTGGTTCTAGGGTTTGGAGGCGATGAATCCAAAAGGCTTCTCTTTTTTTGAGCATCTTACACCCGTCTCCTCCTCTCCGGGGCAGTGATACGCGCTCTATTATCTGGAGGCGCAGCCAGGAGATGGCATGTCGGTGTTTCTCAAAATGATATGGGATGGGAAGTAGTAAATTTTTCTTTCTAATGGTAGATTTATGTTTGCAGAAACGGTCTTTCATCCTCATGGAGGTCTCACCGACATACACAAGTCCACAGGGACACTTCAAGAGATAGACCACGAAATTGCTATTACAGGTAAAGAAGCCATTTATTTTAAATTTTTCCCCTGTGTACGGGTGGGTGAAGTGTTCTCCTTTAATGGCACTAGAGCAGTGTATACATTGAAGGCATGGATATGTCCCATTCTTGGGTGTTGAGAGCGTGGCCTGGCGTAGAGGGTGTCTGTCGCTACCTACATTAGCCCTGACTAGGATGTCTCGAATATTTTTACACCTTTGGTAACATATCATAGGTGGAGATTGAAATTCCGTAACATTGGGGTAGGCTCTGCTGAGAATACTCCAATGTTTATTGAGGATAGTCCTGCATTTATTGACCCAAGGGTCGGTATTTCACCACAAGGGGAACTCGTGGCTGTTTATCACTAGTAGTGGTGCTGTCTTTAGGTGGTTTCGCCTGTTGTGTATTTAATAGGTCTTGCGGATAACCTCTGTTACGGAATTTATCTATCATTTCTTCCTGACGCGCCGTTCTCATGTCGGTGTCGGACACTATCCTGTTCACTCTCTGGAGTTGTGAATGGGGCAGTGATTTGTTGACTGCAGGAGGACGGTTACTGGTGAAGTGCGGCAGACTGGTGCGGTCAGTATTCTTGGTGTACAGGTCTGTGTGTATCTGCCCCTTCTCATCCTTTATCACCCATGTGTCCAGGAAATAGATTTTAGACCCATCTGAGTGCACGGTGAACTGCAGCTCCTTCCACACAGAGTTGATATACTGCATGAATTGTTCGAGGGTTCGAATGTCTCCCCGCCACACGCAAATAGGATAGTGTCTGACACCAATATGAAAACAGCACGTCAGGAAGAAATGCTAGATACATTTTGTAACAGAGGTTATCCGCAAGATCTATTAAATACACAACAGGCGAAACCACCTAAAGACAGCTCCACCACTACTAGTGATAAACAGCCACGAGTTCCCCTTGTGGTGAAATACCGACCCTTGGATCAATAAATGCAGGACTGACCTCAACAAACATTGGAGTATTCTCAGCAGAGCCTACCCCAATGTTACGGAATTTCAATCTCCACCTATGATATGCTACAAAAGGTGCAAAAATATTCGAGACATCCTAGTCAGGGCTGATGTAGGTAGCGACAGACACCCTCTACGCCAGGCCACCCTCTCAACACCCAAGAATGGGACATATCCATGCCTTCAATGTATACACTGCTCTAGTGCCATTAAAGGAGAACACTTCACCCACCCGTACACAGGGGAAACATGTAAAATAAATGGCTTCTTTACCTGTAATAGCAATTTCGTGGTCTATCTCTTGAAGTGTCCCTGTGGACTTGTGTATGTCGGTGAGACCTCCATGAGGATAAAAGACCGTTTCTGCAAACATAAATCTACCATTAGAAAGAAAAATGTACTACTTCCCATCCCATATCATTTTGAGAAACACCGACATGCCATCTCCCGGCTGCGCCTCCAGATAATAGAGCGCGTGTCACTGCCCCGGAGAGGAGGAGACGGGTGTAAGATGCTCAAAAAACGAGAAGCCTTTTGGATTCATCGCCTCCAAACCCTAGAACCTAAGGGGTTAAATCGTGATTATGATTTAAATAGTTTTCTGTAAGCCACAGTGTGCAGTAACCCTTTCAACATGTTCCCTCTTTCTTTCTTTCACAGAGAACTTGACTCCAATCCATGTCATTTAGTGCTTGATCAGGGCGTAAGTTTACCACGCAAAATTGTAGCACCTCTGCATTCACTATTTTACATCATTATATAAGGTTTAGCAAAATGTGGCACTGTAAAGCATAGTGCACTGAGAATTAATTATGTTCTTTTTTTCCTTTTTTCTTCTGTATAAGTTTGGTACAGTTTCTAGCATCCAGTATGGAACATTATACTATAATAATAATATTATGATGATCAATAGAATGTAGCACTGCAAAGCATGGTGCCCTGTTAAGCAATGATAGTTATCTGTTCATCCACTTGTTTAATCACCATTTCTGCATTGTTGTGTCCTCTGTTTACAACGTTGTCTTGGTAACCTGATGTCATTTCCGGCTCTACCGCGGGCTATTTAAATTGTTTGCAACTTGTATCCATTACGTTTGACAAAGGCTCACAGTAGCCGAAACGCGTCACTTATCACTTGTATGTGACCATTAAATCTACTTGAAATTACTATTAGAGCGAGTGCTGGTCCTTACTATACAACTGTTATGTACTGCTGACATCAGCCCATCGCTCATGTCAGTCAGCTACATAACGTAACGTTTTTTCTGATGATTGACAGATTCTGAAACCTGTTTAAAGGGCTTCTACCACCAGAAATACTGTTATGTAGCGGACTGATATAGCGATGCACTAATGTCAGCACTACATAACAGTATGTTTCTAACATTAGTCCCTGCAGACATTTTTGCTAAAAAAGCACTTTTATTATATGCTAATGAGCCTCTAGGTGCTATGTGGGCGTAAAATCAGCACCTAGAGGCTCCGTCCACTCACCCATTATCCCGCCCAGGTCCAGTGTTGTGCCCGCCCAGCTCCTCTTGATTGATGGCACGGTCCGCCGCATCGCTGCCGAAATCCCGCGCCTGAGCCGTTCACTTCTGTCTTCGGCGCAGTGAGTGAATGATGCAATCCTGGTGCCGGATTCCTCACTGCGCCTGTGCCGACTACGTCACAGTGAGGAAGCCGGCATCAGGAGAGCGGCCTTCACTCACTGTGCCTGCGCCGAAGACAGAAGTGAACGGCGCAGGCGCGGGATTTTGTCAACGCTGCGGCGGACCGTGCCATCAATCAAGAGGAGCGGGGCGGGCAGAACAGGGGACCTGGGCGGGATAATGGGTGAGTGGACGGAGCCTCTAGGTGCTGATTTTACGCCCACATAGCACCTAGAGGCTCATTAGCATATTATAAAAGTGCTTTTTTAGCAAAAACGGCTGCAGGGACAAATGTTAGAAACATACTGTAATGTAGTGCTGACATTAGCGCATCGCTATATCAGTCAGCTACATAACAGTATTTCTGGTGGTAGAAGCTCTTTAACCACCTCCGGACCGCCTAACGCAGGATCGCGTTCCGGAGGTGGCAGCCCTGCGCAGAGTCACGCATATATGCGTCATCTCGCGATGGCCGAGATTTCCTGTGAACGCGCGCACACAGGCGCGCGCGCTCACAGGAACGGAAGGTAAGAGAGTTGATCTCCAGCCTGCCAGCGGCGATCGTTCGCTGGCAGGCTGGAGATGTGTTTTTTTTAACCCCTAACAGGTATATTAGACGCTGTTTTGATAACAGCGTCTAATATACCTGCTACCTGGTCTTCTGGTGGTCCCATTTGTTTGGATCGACCACCAGAGGACACAGGTAGCTCAGTAAAGTCCCACCAAGCACCACTACACTACACTACCCCCCCCCCCCCCCCGTCACTTATTAACCCCTTATTAGCCCCTGATCACCCCTGATCACCCCATATAGACTCCCTGATCACCCCCCTGTCATTGATCACCCCCCTGTCATTGATTACCCCCCTGTAAAGCTCCATTCAGACGTCCGCATGATTTTTACGGATGCACTGATAGATGGATCCGATCCGCAAAACGCATCCGGACGTCTGAATGAAGCCTTACAGGGGCATGATCAATGACTGTGGTGATCACCCCATATAGACTCCCTGATCACCCCCCTGTAAAGCTCCATTCAGATGTCCGCATGATTTTTACGGATGCACTGATAGATGGATCCGATCCGCAAAACGCATCCGGACGTCTGAATGAAGCCTTACAGGGGCATGATCAATGACTGTGGTGATCACCCCCCCTGTCATTGATTACCCCCCTGTAAAGCTCCATTCAGATGTCCGCATGATTTTTACGGATGCACTGATAGATGGATCGGATCCGCAAAACGCATCCGGACGTCTGAATGAAGCCTTACAGGGGCATGATCAATGACTGTGGTGATCACCCCATATAGACTCCCTGATCACCCCCCTGTAAAGCTCCATTCAGATGTCCGCATGATTTTTACGGATGCACTGATAGATGGATCCGATCCGCAAAACGCATCCGGACGTCTGAATGAAGCCTTACAGGGGCATGATCAATGACTGTGGTGATCACCCCATATAGACTCCCTGATCACCCCCCTGTCATTGATTACCCCCCTGTAAAGCTCCATTCAGATGTCCGCATGATTTTTACGGATGCACTGATAGATGGATCGGATCCGCAAAACGCATCCGGACGTCTGAATGAAGCCTTACAGGGGAGTGATCAATGACTGTGGTGATCACCCCATATAGACTCCCTGATCACCCCCCTGTCATTGATTACCCCCCTGTAAATCTCCATTCAGATGTCCGCATGATTTTTACGGATGCACTGATAGATGGATCGGATCCGCAAAACGCATCCGGACGTCTGAATGAAGCCTTACAGGGGCGTGATCAATGACTGTGGTGATCACCCCATATAGACTCCCTGATCACCCCCCTGTCATTGATCACCCCCCTGTCATTGATTACCCCCCTGTAAAGCTCCATTCAGACGTCCGCATGATTTTTACGGATCCACTGATAGATGGATCCGATCCGCAAAACGCATCCGGACGTCTGAATGAAGCCTTACAGGGGCATGATCAATGACTGTGGTGATCACCCCCCCTGTCATTGATTACCCCCCTGTAAAGCTCCATTCAGATGTCCGCATGATTTTTACGGATGCACTGATAGATGGATCCGATCCGCAAAACGCATCCGGACGTCTGAATGAAGCCTTACAGGGGCATGATCAATGACTGTGGTGATCACCCCATATAGACTCCCTGATCACCCCCCTGTAAAGCTCCATTCAGATGTCCGCATGATTTTTACGGATGCACTGATAGATGGATCCGATCCGCAAAACGCATCCGGACGTCTGAATGAAGCCTTACAGGGGCATGATCAATGACTGTGGTGATCACCCCATATAGACTCCCTGATCACCCCCCTGTCATTGATTACCCCCCTGTAAAGCTCCATTCAGATGTCCGCATGATTTTTACGGATGCACTGATAGATGGATCGGATCCGCAAAACGCATCCGGACGTCTGAATGAAGCCTTACAGGGGAGTGATCAATGACTGTGGTGATCACCCCATATAGACTCCCTGATCACCCCCCTGTCATTGATTACCCCCCTGTAAATCTCCATTCAGATGTCCGCATGATTTTTACGGATGCACTGATAGATGGATCGGATCCGCAAAACGCATCCGGACGTCTGAATGAAGCCTTACAGGGGCGTGATCAATGACTGTGGTGATCACCCCATATAGACTCCCTGATCACCCCCCTGTCATTGATCAACCCCCTGTCATTGATTACCCCCCTGTAAAGCTCCATTCAGACGTCCGCATGATTTTTACGGATCCACTGATAGATGGATCGGATCCGCAAAACGCATCCGGACGTCTGAATGAAGCCTTACAGGGGCGTGATCAATGACTGTGGTGATCACCCCATATAGACTCCCTGATCACCCCCCCTGTCATTGATCAACCCCCCTGTCATTGATCAACCCCCTGTCATTGATCAACCCCCCTGTCATTGATCACCCCCCTGTCATTGATCACCCCTCTGTAAGGCTCCATTCAGATATTTTTTTGGCCCAAGTTAGCAGAATTTTTTTTTTTTTTTCTTACAAAGTCTCATATTCCACTAACTTGTGTCAAAAAATAAAATCTCACATGAACTCACCATACCCCTCACGGAATCCAAATGCGTAAAATTTTTTAGACATTTATATTCCAGACTTCTTCTCACGCTTTAGGGCCCCTAGAATGCCAGGGCAGTATAAATACCCCACATGTGACCCCATTTCGGAAAGAAGACACCCCCAGGTATTCCGTGAGGGGCATATTGAGTCCATGAAAGATTGAAATTTTTGTCCCAAGTTAGCGGAACGGGAGACTTTGTGAGAAAAAAATTAAAAATATCAATTTCCGCTAACTTGTGCCAAAAAAAAAATATTTCTATGAACTCGCCATGCCCCTCATTGAATACCTTGGGGTGTCTTCTTTCCAAAATGGGGTCACATGTGGGGTATTTATACTGCCCTGGCATTCTAGGGGCCCCAAAGCGTGAGAAGAAGTCTGGTATCCAAATGTCTAAAAATGCCCTCCTAAAAGGAATTTGGGCACCTTTGCGCATCTAGGCTGCAAAAAAGTGTCACACATCTGGTATCGCCGTACTCAGGAGAAGTTGGGGAATGTGTTTTGGGGTGTCATTTTACATATACCCATGCTGGGTGAGAGAAATATCTTGGTCAAATGCCAACTTTGTATAAAAAAATGGGAAAAGTTGTCTTTTGCCAAGATATTTCTCTCACCCAGCATGGGTATATGTAAAATGACACCCCAAAACACATTCCCCAACTTCTCCTGAATACGGCGATACCACATGTGTGACACTTTTTTGCAGCCTAGGTGGGCAAAGGGGCCCATATTCCAAAGAGCACCTTTAGGATTTCACAGGTCATTTACCTACTTACCACACATTAGGGCCCCTGGAAAATGCCAGGGCAGTATAACTACCCCACAAGTGACCCCATTTTGGAAAGAAGACACCCCAAGGTATTCCGTGAGGGGCATGGCGAGTTCCTAGAATTTTTTATTTTTTGTCACAAGTTAGTGGAAAATGCTTATTTTTTTTTTTATTTTTTTTTTCATACAAAGTCTCATATTCCACAAACTTGTGACAAAAAATAAAAACTTCCATGAACTCACTATGCCCATCAGCGAATACCTTGGGGTCTCTTCTTTCCAAAATGGGGTCACTTGTGGGGTAGTTATACTGCCCTGGCATTCTAGGGGCCCAAATGTGTGGTAAGGAGTTTGAAATCAAATTCTGTAAAAAATGACCTGTGAAATCCGAAAGGTGCTCTTTTGAATATGGGCCCCTTTGCCCACCTAGGCTGCAAAAAAGTGTCACACATCTGGTATCTCCGTAATCGGGAGAAGTTGGGGAATGTGTTTTGGGGTGTCATTTTACATATACCCATGCTGGGTGAGAGAAATATCTTGGCAAAAGACAACTTTTCCCATTTTTTTATACAAAGTTGGCATTTGACCAAGATATTTATCTCACCCAGCATGGGTATATGTAAAAAGACACCCCAAAACACATTCCTCAACTTCTCCTGAATACAGAGATACCAGATGTGTGACACTTTTTTGCAGCCTAGGTGGGCAAAGGGGCCCACATTCCAAAGAGCACCTTTCGGATTTCACAGGTCATTTACCTACTTACCACACATTTGGGCCCCTAGAATGCCAGGGCAGTATAACTACCCCACAAGTGACCCCATTTTGGAAAGAAGACACCCCAAGGTATTCGCTGATGGGCATAGTGAGTTCATGGAAGTTTTTATTTTTTGTCACAAGTTTGTGGAATATGAGACTTTGTATGAAAAAAAAAATAAAAAAAAAAATAAGCATTTTCCACTAACTTGTGACAAAAAATAAAAAATTCTAGGAACTCGCCATGCCCCTCACGGAATACCTTGGGGTGTCTTCTTTTTAAAATGGGGTCACTTGTGGGGTAGTTATACTGCCCTGGTATTCTAGGGGCCCAAATGTGTGATAAGGAGTTTGAAATCAAATTCAGGAAAAAATGAGGAGTGAAATCCGAAAGGTGCTCTTTGGAATATGGGCCCCTTTGCCCACCTAGGCTGCAAAAAAGTGTCACACATCTGGTATCCCCGTACTCAGGAGAAGTTGAGGAATGTGTTTTGGGGTGTCTTTTTACATATACCCATGCTGGGTGAGATAAATATCTTGGTCAAATGACAACTTTGTATAAAAAAATGGGAAAAGTTGTCTTTTGCCAAGATATTTCTCTCACCCAGCATGGGTATATATAAAATGACACCCCAAAACACATTCCCCACCTTCTCCTGAGTACGGAGATACCAGATGTGTGACACTTTTTTGCAGCCTAGGTGGGCAAAGGGGCCCATATTCCAAAGAGCACCTTTCGGATTTCACAGGTCATTTTTTACAGAATTTGATTTCAAACTCCTTACCACACATTTGGGCCCCTAGAATGCCAGGGCAGTATAACTACCCCACAAGTGACCCCATTTTGGAAAGAAGAGACCCCAAGGTATTCGCTGATGGGCATAGTGAGTTCATGGAAGTTTTTATTTTTTGTCACAAGTTAGTGGAATATGAGACTTTGTAAGAAAAAAAAAAATCAAAAAAAAAATCATAATTTTCCGCTAACTTGTGACAAAAAATAAAAAGTTCTATGAACTCACTATGCCCATCAGCGAATACCTTAGGGTGTCTACTTTCAGAAATGGGGTCATTTGTGGGGTGTTTGTACTGTCTGGGCATTGTAGAACCTCAGGAAACATGACAGGTGCTCAGAAAGTCAGAGCTGCTTCAAAAAGCGGAAATTCACATTTTTGTACCATAGTTTGTAAACGCTATAACTTTTACCCAAACCATTTTTTTTTTACCCAAACATTTTTTTTTTATCAAAGACATGTAGAACTATAAATTTAGAGCAAAATTTCTATATGGATGTCGTTTTTTTTTGCAAAATTTTACAACTGAAAGTGAAAAATGTCATTTTTTTGCAAAAAAATCGTTAAATTTCGATTAATAACAAAAAAAGTAAAAATGTCAGCAGCAATGAAATACCACCAAATGAAAGCTCTATTAGTGAGAAGAAAAGAAGGTAAAATTCATTTGGGTGGTAAGTTGCATGACCGAGCAATAAACGGTGAAAGTAGTGTAGGTCAGAAGTGTAAAAAGTGGCCTGGTCTTTCAGGGTGTTTAAGCACTGGGGGCTGAAGTGGTTAAACACTGTTACATTACACACTTCAAATGTTTTATATACCTTTTTAGAAGTGTCTAGGACAGGTGTCAGGACTGTCTTGGTCACTCTGCAGGCAGGGCACAGTGGGCACTGGGCTGGGATCTACTTGGGCAGGCTGCTGGAGCTGGACTGGAGTCTACTCTGGAGAAGAATGATTTAAATTCTCCCTCCCTGCCTCTCTCTCTGATGTCACTTCCTGTGTGGAGTCTGGACCTGACTTCCTTATCAGAGAGAAGGAGGGAGGGACTGGGAGGCAGAGGAGGAGCGAGGAGGAGGAGCGAGCAGTCCGGAGACTGAACAGTGAGTTAACCACTGCACTGCCTGGCTCTGGCAGCCGCATCACTGACTGTGAGGAGGAGGGAGGAGGGAGGAGGGGGAGGCTCGGGAGCGCAGCTCAGCTGATCACCCGGCCACCGCAGAAGTGAGTGACTGACAGCTTTAAATATGCAATCGGAGTCTCGGACGGGTGGCAACCCTGGAGCCTGGGGGGGATTTAACCAAATCTGTCCCCCCCGCATTATTTCCTGGGGGGGATCCGTCCCCCCCGCTTCCTACGCCCATGTTTATAGACAATTTGTCTTACCGTGGACTGATGAACAGCAAGGCTTTTGGAGATACTTTTATAACCCTTTCCAGCTTTATGCAAGTCAACAATTCTTAATAGTAGGTCTTCTGAGAGCTCTTTTGTGGGAGGCATCATTCACATCAGGCAATGCTTCTTGTGAAAAGCAAACCCAGAACTGGTGTGTTTTTTTTATAGGGCAGGGCAGCTGTAACCAACACCTCCAATCTTATCTCATTGATTGGACTCCAGTTGGCTGACACCTCACTCCAATTAGCTCTTGGAGAGGTCATTAGTCTAGGGGTTCACATACTTTTTCCACCTGCACTTGGAATGTTTACATGGCGTGTTCAATAAAAAAATGGTAACATTTAATTCTTTGTGTGTTATTAGTTTAAGCAGACTGTGATTGCCTATTGTTGTGACTTGGATGAAGATCAGATCACATTTTATGACCAGTTTGTGCAGAAATCCATATCATTCCAAAGGGTTCACATACTTTTTCTTGCAACTGTATATGTACTCCAGTAACAAAGAAAGTTGAAACATAACTTGAAGACAGTTTCCTTGCCGTCTTACATTTAGACAATTTTCTATGCCTAAAACAGGTGTAGAAAATGATGAATGAGGGCCCGTCCCTTTTCCCGCTCACGCCAGGTCTAAAAAAGTAGTCGCAGATTGTGGCGCAAAGGACCTTTGTGCTGCAATCTGCACCAGAAATATGCTTAATTTAATTTAATAAATGTTTAATAAATGAGCCCCTTAGTGTCTTTGTATATGCAGGGCGGTCTTTTGGCCTCATTAGGCACCAGAGCTCGGTGTGACTGCTACCCCTGCCCTTACTGAAGCTACGCTCTTTTAAACAAAAGAAAACACAGACATTGACATTATTATATTGGAATAACCCTGGTTATACAGATAACTCAGGTCATGTATGCCTGTTTTACAACTACATGCTATCTTTGTATGCAGCTCTGGACTACGATACCGGCTGTAATTCAGGTTCAGTACATGAAAAATAATAGAATGTATTTGCAAAGTGATTTCACTAATTGTGTAGTTTAAAATATAGTGTTAAAAGTAGTCCACACAGTTATAAAGGAATACATGCTTCAACATAATTGTACACGTACATATATCCGCTTTCTCGAACATAATTTACTCTTCACCCATATGTCTACATTCATTTTGTGCAAACCAGACTCTTCTGTCCCTGATCCATATTCACCATTGCGCAAATTGTATACAATTGTCCCTTATTTCTTATCTATGTGTTACAGTACCATTTTTCACATAAGGTAGGGAACAGTGCATCCCTGAACTCCACCAACACCACTGTCCCTACTTGGACGATCCGCCCTAAATAGCGGCACTCAACTGGGCGACTTTCCCTAGCCTGACTAAGTGGACGGGACCTAAACTAGGTAAAATCATGACCATGCAATGCACACGACCGTATGTATTTTGCGGTCTGCAAAAAACAGATCCACAAAAAATGCGGATGTCCGTGTGCATTCCGTATTTTGCGGAACGTAACAGTTGGCCCCTAATAGAACAGCACTATCCTTGTCCGTAATGCGGAACAGAACATCCTTGTCCATTTTTTTTGCGGAACAGAAATGCGGACATACAGAACGTACTCCGTGTGCATTACGTTTCCGTGTTTTTTTTGCAGACCCATTGAAATGAATGGTTCTGCATACAGTCCGCAAAAAAACGTAACGGACACGGAAAGAAAATACGTTTGTGTGCATAAGCCCTTATACTAAGCAGTGGCGTGCCTAAGGTGACGGGATGGGACCTTTCACTAGCAACCACCCCATACTTTGAAACATTGTCCCCCGTCACAGTTGTTATGCCTTCATTTCTCCCCCTCACAGTAATTATGCCCTCATGGTCCCCCCTTACAGTAGTAATACCCTCATTGTGCCCCTTTACAGTAGTTATGCTCTCAATGCACCCCTTCACAGTAGTTATGCCCTCATTGTGACCCCTCACAGTAGTTATCCCTTCATTGTGCCCCCCACAGTAGTTATGTCCTCTCTGTGCCCCCTTTAGAGTAGTTATGCCATCAGTGCCCCCCCACAGTATATATGCCCTTTCTGTGCCCCCATAACAGTTGTTATGCCCCTTCACAGTAGTAATGCCCTCTCTGTGCCCCCATCACAGTAGTAATGTGCACCTTGTGTCCGGTCAGTGTTAACAGGGCCGTCTTTGCCGCAGGGCAAAAGCGGCAGCTGCCCCGGGCCCAGTTGCTCCTGGGGGCCCAAGGGAGCTCCGTTTCCCGACTCCCATTCACTAGTGCCAGGGGCGTCGCTAGGTTAAAACATTCGGGGCCTGGGCCCCGGATGTTTTGTCCCATGCCCCGAATGTCCTGCCTGCCTGCTATATACAACTGTATTGCCGTACACAGAACGGCAATACAATTGAATCTAATACACTGGGAAGAGGTGAAGGACCTGTGGTGACATCACAGGTCATGTGATCAGCAAAACAGGCTGTGATAGGATGACCTGGATGATGTCACCATCATGTGACCAGTGCAGGATTGGACCGGAGTGGAGAGGAGAAGGAGCCTAATGGTGATGTCTGTACATGAGGAGAGGCAAGTTAAGGGAGAGGCAGAGCAATGCTGGGAGTTGTAGTTATTTAACTAGGATGTATGTTAGGGCTGAAGGGAGGGATGTTATTGACATGGAACTGTGTGCTTGAGGTGGCTGGGGGAGGGAGTGATGTTATTTACATGGGACTGTATGTTGAAAGTGGATGGTAGGGGAATGATGTTTATGTACATGGGACTTAATGTTTAGGCTACGTTCACACTTGCATTTGGGGATCCGCTTGTGAGATCCGTTTCAAGGCTCTCACAAGCATCCCCAAATGCATCAGTTTAACCCCAATGCATTCTGAATGGATGCGGATCCATTCAGAATACATTCGTTCGGCTCCTCACGGCCCCCAGTTCCGTTTTGGAGGCGGCCTTGCGGAGCCAAACGGATCCGTCCTGACTTACAATGTAAGTAAATGGGGACGGGTCCCTTTGCATTGACACAAAATGGTGCAATTGTAAACGGATCCGTCCCCCATTGACTTTCAATGTAAGTCAGGACGGATCCGTATTGGGACTTAGAAATTTAAATCTAATACAAACGAATCGGTCCTGAACGGATGCATTCGTTTGTATTATCGGTGCGGATCCGTCCTGTACAAGTACAGGACAGAACCGCACGAACGCAAGTGTGAAAATAGCCTTAGGGGGTGATGTTTACATGGGATTGTGCGTTGGAGGCAGCTGGGGAAGAGGTGATGTTATTTACATGGGACTGTATGGTGGAGGGAGGATTATAACTGCAGGGTGCACTGCAGATCCAGGGCACATTATAGGCGGTCTTATTACTACTGGGGGCTCTATAGGAGGGTCTTATAGATCCGCCTTATTTCTACTAAGCGCACTATGGGGGCCTTATTACTACTGAGGGGTCTGTAGGGAGCTTCATTACCACTGGGGGAACAATAGGGGGCTTATTTCTACTGGGGGTTCTGTGAGGGTATTATTAATATGGGAGGGCTCTTCTAATAATGGGGGCATTGTTGAGGAGCATTATCACAGTTGGGGCAGTGTTACTAATGAGGGCATTCTAGAAGGGAATTACTATTGGTGGGACTATGAGGAGCACTATTACTATGGGGGGGCAGTAATGTTTCATCAGGATAGTATTTGGGGGTATTGGGGGGGGGGGGCCGGGGGCACAGCAAGCAGCAGGATAACACTGTGGGGACTCCAGTTGGGGGATAATGATAGAATGTGAGGAAGCTAAGATGTCTGTGTGTCACACTCTGCAGAGACGAGGCGGCTGAGAGAAGTTGTCCAGACCGAGTGGAGAAGATGATGAGAGAGAAGATCTACAGAGAAGATGATGACAGAGAGGAGACGTCACCTGGAGGCCCTGGACGTGACAGGCAAGTGCTGCTGTACAGCAAGTACAGCAAAGTGCGGGGGAAGGGGGGGGGCGGGATTCAGGGGGCCCAAGTAAATTCTTGCCCAGGGACCAATCAATATTAAATTACACAGTCTGGCAGAGCGATCTGTGCTTGCAGGGCTGAATGATAAAGCAGGGAGCTTGATCATCTTCTCTGCAACCAATAACTGGCTTCAGAGGTGATGTGTCTCTTAAGGACACGATACCGCTGATTCCAATCATCTTTTGCGCCCCATCGAAAAAAAATCCAGATCTGATCATACAGTCATGTGCATGAGGCCTTAAGATCTATCTAAGCCTGATTATTTACATGACATCAGAAAAATCCTGATGTTACCATTTTACTACAGTAAACTTGTGAATACTAAATTATTGGCCATTTATGAAGGAGTCTGAGTCAGAACTTTGGCTTACTGACTCCACAGCCCTGGTCACTGGGATATTTCTGGGGAACATGAGTCATGACCCTTTGAGTTATGCAGAGTATTTTATTGGAGGTTGGAGAAACAGAAACCAGCGCTCACTGAAGATCCCCATTCCATACAGGGAGGTGAATAAGAGAGGTTGTGCAACCTGCTTATATTGATGAACTATGCTCAGGATAAGACTTTTACACTAGTGTTTTTGCTGGATCCGTCATGAATCAGTAAAAACGCTTCTGTCATAATAATACAACCGTCTGCATCCGTTATGAACAGATCCAGTTGTATTATCTTTAAAATAGCCATGACGGATCCGTCATGAACTCCATTGAAAGTCAATGGGGGACGGATCTATTGTGTCCGAGAAAACTGATCTGTCCCGATTGACTTAAATTGTGAGTCATGACGGATCAGTTTTTCTCTGCACCACATCGCAGACATAAAACCACTGCAGCGTTATTCTGTCCACGATGGGGACGCAACCAAACGGAATGGAATGGATTCTGGTGCACTCCGTTTTGTTCAGTTTTGTCCCCATTAACAACCAATGGGGACAAAACGGCAAAAAGCAGAAAGGAAAAGCGCTGATGTGAAAGTAGCCTAAGTTATCAATATCTGATCAACAGGGGTCCGGCACCCCCGCCGATCAGCTGTTTGAAAGGGAGGCATCGCTCTATGCGAGTGCTGCTTCCTTTTCATTACACTAGTCAGTGATGGGCAAACTGCGGCTCTCCAGCTGTTGTAAAACTACAAATCCCATCATGCCCTGCTGTGGGCTGATAGCTGTAGGCAGACTGGGCATACTGGGGGTTGTAGTTTTACAACAGCTGGAGAGCCGCAGTTTGCCCATCCCTGCACTAGGTGTTGTCTCCACTGTAGTGGTGGCGTAGTGTAATTACAAATACTCGCTCCATTCAAGTGAATTGAGTACTTGTAATTATACTGCACTTCCGAGACAACAGGCAGTAAAATGAAGGGGAAGCAGCACTTGCCTGAATTCTGCGTCCTCTTCAAACAGCTGATCGGAAGATAGGTCATCAATATAAACTGCCTGCACAACCCCTTTAACCAGTTGCCGCAACTGTAACGCCGAAAGGCGTCATCGCGGTGGCTCCCCCAGGCTACGCTAACGCCGATTGGCGTCATCTCGCGTGAGCCGAGATTTCCTGTGAACGCGCGCACACAGGCGCGCGCGCTCACAGGAACGGAAGGTAAGAGAGTTGATCTCCAGCCTGCCAGCGGCGATCGTTCGCTGGCAGGCTGGAGATGTGATTTTTTTAACCCCTAACAGGTATATTAGACGCTGTTTTGATAACAGCGTCTAATATACCTGCTACCTGGTCCTCTGGTGGTCCCCTTTGTTTGGATCGACCACCAGAGGACACAGATAGCTCAGTAATATGTTGCACCAAGCACCACTACACTACACCCCCCCCCCCCTGTCACTTATTAACCCCTTATTAGCCCCTGATCACCCCATATAGACTCCCTGATCACCCCCCTGTCATTTATTACCCCCCTGTCATTGATCACACCCCTGTAAAGCTCCATTCAGACGTCCGCATGATTTTTACGGATCCACTGATAGATGGATCAGATCCGCAAAACACATACAGGCGTCTCCCTGGAGCCTTCCAGGGGGGGTGATCACCCCATATAGACTCCCTGATCACCCCCCTGTCAATGATCACCCCCCCTGTCAGGCTGCATTCAGATGTCCGTATGATTTTTACGGATCCACGGATACATGGATCGGATCCGCAAAACACATACGGACATCTGAATGGAGCCTTATAGGGGGGTGATCAATGACAGGGGGGTGATCACCCCATATAGACTCCCTGATCACCCCCCTGTCATTGATCACCCCCCCTGTCATTGATCACCCACCCTGTCATTGATCACCCACCCTGTCATTGATCACACCCCTGTAAAGCTCCATTCAGACGTCCGCATGATTTTTACGGATCCACTGATAGATGGATCGGATCCGCAAAACACATACGGACGTCTGAATGGAGCCTTACAGGGGCGTGATCAATGACTGTGGTGATCACCCCATATAGACTCCCTGATCACCCCCCTGTCATTGATTACAGGGGGGCGATCAATGACAGGGGGGTAATCAATGACAGGGGGGTGATCAGGGAGTCTATATGGGGTGATCACCACAGTCATTGATCACGCCCCTGTAAGGCTCCATTCAGACGTCCGTATGTGTTTTGCGGATCCGATCCATCTATCAGTGGATCCGTAAAAATCATGCGGACGTCTGAATGGAGCTTTACAGGGGTGTGATCAATGACAGGGGGGGTAATCAATGACAGGGGGGTGATCAGGGAGTCTATATGGGGTGATCACCCCCCCTGGAAGGCTCCAGGGAGACGCCTGTATGTGTTTTGCGGATCCGATCCATCTATCAGTGGATCCGTAAAAATCATGCGGACGTCTGAATGGAGCTTTACAGGGGGGCGATCAATGACAGGGGGGTAAAGCTCCATTCAGACGTCCGCATGATTTTTACGGATCCACTGATAGATGGATCGGATCCGCAAAACACATACAGGCGTCTCCCTGGAGCCTTCCAGGGGGGGTGATCACCCCATATAGACTCCCTGATCACCCCCCTGTCATTGATCACCCCCCTGTAAGGCTCCATTCAGACATTTTTTTGGCCCAAGTTAGCGGAAATTATTATTTTTTTCTTACAAAGTCTCATATTCCACTAACTTGTGTCAAAAAATAAAATCTCACATGAAGTCACCATACCCCTCATGGAATCCAAATGCGTAAAATTTTTTAGACATTTATATTCCAGACTTCTTCTCACGCTTTAGGGCCCTTAGAATGCCAGGGCAGTATAAATACCCCACATGTGACCCCATTTCGGAAAGAAGACACCCCCAGGTATTCCGTGAGGGGCATATTGAGTCCATGAAAGATTGAAATTTTTGTCCCAAGTTAGCGGAAAGGGAGACTTTGTGAGAAAAAAATAAATAAAAAATCAATTTCCGCTAACTTGTGCCAAAAAAAATTCTATGAACTCGCCATGCCCCTCATTGAATACCTTGGGGTGCCTTCTTTCCAAAATGGGGTCACATGTGGGGTATTTATACTGCCCTGGCATTTTAGGGGCCCTAAAGCGTGAGAAGAAGTCTGGGATCCAAATGTCTAAAAATGCCCTAATAAAAGGAATGTGGGCCCCTTTGCGCATCTAGGCTGCAAAAAAGTGTCACACATCTGGTATCGCCGTACTCAGGAGAAGTTAGGCAATGTGTTTTGGGGTGTCATTTTACATATACCCATGCTGGGTGAGATAAATATCTTGGTCAAATGCCAACTTTGTATAATAAAATGGGAAAAGTTGTCTTTTGCCGAGATATTTCTCTCACCCAGCATGAGTATATGTAAAAAGACACCCCAAAACACATTGCCCAACTTCTCCTGAATACGGCGATACCACATGTGTGACACTTTTTTGCAGCCTAGGTGGGCCACATTCCAAAGAGCACCTTTAGGATTTCACAGGTCATTTACCTACTTACCACACATTAGGGCCCCTGGAAAATGCCAGGGCAGTATAACTACCCCACAAGTGACCCCATTTTGGAAAGAAGACACCCCAAGGTATTCCGTGAGGGGCATGGCGAGTTCCTAGACTTTTATATTTTTTGTCACAAGTTAGCGGAAAATGATGATTTTTATTTTATTTATTTTTTTCCCTTACAAAGTCTCATATTCCACTAACTTGTGACAAAAAATAAAAACTTCCATGAACTCACTATGCCCATCAGCGAATACCTTGGGGTGTCTTCTTTCCAAAATGGGGTCACTTGTGGGGTAGTTATACTGCCCTGGCATTCTAGGGGCCCAAATGTGTGGTAAGGAGTTTGAAATCAAATTCTGTAAAAAATGACCAGTGAAATCCGAAAGGTGCTCTTTGGAATATGAGCCCCTTTACCCACCTAGGCTGCAAAAAAGTGTCACACATGGGGTATCTCCGTATTCAGGAGAAGTTGGGGAATGTGTTTTGGGGTGTCATTTTACATATACCCATGCTGGGTGAGAGAAATATCTTGGCAAAAGACAACTGTTCCCATTTTTTTATACAAAGTTGGCATTTGACCAAGATATTTATCTCACCCAGCATGGGTATATGTAAAATGACACCCCAAAACACATTCCCCAACTTCTCCTGAATACGGAGATACCACATGTGTGACACTTTTTTGCAGCCTAGGTGGGCAAAGGGGCCCAAATTCCAAAGAGCACCTTTCGGATTTCACCGGCCATTTATTACAGATTTTGATTTCAAACTCCTTACCACACATTTGGGCCCCTAGAATGCCAGGGCAGTATAACTACCCCACAAGTGACCCCATTTTGGAAAGAAGACACCCCAAGGTATTCGCTGATGGGCATAGTGAGTTCATAGAAGTTTTTATTTTTTGTCACAAGTTAGTGGAATATGAGACTTTGTAAAAAAAAAAATAATAAAAAAAATCATCATTTTCCGCTAACTTGTGACAAAAAATAAAAAGTTCTATGAACTCACTATGCCCATCAGCGAATACCTTAGGGTGTCTACTTTCCGAAATGGGGTCATTTGTGGGGTGTTTGTACTGTCTGGCCATTGTAGAACCTCAGGAAACATGACAGGTGCTCAGAAAGTCAGAGCTGCTTCAAAAAGCGGAAATTCACATTTTTGTACCATAGTTTGTAAACGCTATAACTTTTACCCAAACCATTGAGCAAAATTTATATATGGATGTCGTTTTTTTTGCAAAATTTTACAACTGAAAGTGAAAAAAAATTTTTGCAAAAAAATCGTTAAATTTCGATTAATAACAAAAAAAGTAAAAATGTCAGCAGCAATGAAATACCACCAAATGAAAGCTCTATTAGTGAGAAGAAAAGGAGGTAAAATTCATTTGGGTGGTAAGTTGCATGACCGAGCAATAAACCGCTAAAGTTGTGGAGTGCCGATTTGTAAAAAAGGGCCTGGTCTTTAGGGGGGTATAAACCTGTGGTCCTTAAGTGGTTAAAGGGGATGGACAATTAAGTATTCATGATACTTGCCTGCTTAATAATTTACTTTCCAGTTACAAACAAGTGGTTTGCCTATTAAAGTGAGCCAAGTGCTGAAAGTATAAACACGTTTAATACAATGAAGCAGGGTACACAGGGGTGTTAAGTGTTCTGAGGTATTAAGATCCTTCTCCTATTTTCTCCCTTTTATTTTATGTAATTTTATGTTGTACTGAAGCTTTAATATGCTTAGTCCCTGTATGCTATGAGACTCCATAGCCCTTCAAAAAGGTGTTTAACAAGTTTGATACTTTTCATACTTTTTCCAACTATATAATAATCTGGTTAGCAATGGAAGACTGGCACACTTTACATATGGGACACAATGTGCAAGGTCCGAACCACAATATGTTTATTACAAACACGATATGTTAAAATATATAAAGATAAAAATATACAATATTACACACAATTAATAAAGTATAGTGGCTCAAAATATACAATATTGCACACAATTTATAAAAGTATAGTGGCTCAAAATATGTAGCTAGCAATTTGCTAGATCAATTGATTAAGCATTCTGAGGCATGACAACAATAAAACTACTACTTGAATTGTATTGTGATTCTGGAATAGTTATTCAGTATCCTTTGTTGTAACAATGTGATCAACAATATCTCACTGCAGTGGTAGAGAAATAAACGGTATATATAGCCGGTATGGCGATTTGTTGATATCAAGTTAGATATATTTGTATCCTTTTGTGAAAATTTTGGTCGACAAGATCCTTTTATACCGGTAATAACCCACTTCATGGGCTTACCTTTGTTTGTCCCGACTGC
Source organism: Bufo bufo (assembly GCF_905171765.1). Classification (NCBI taxonomy): domain Eukaryota; kingdom Metazoa; phylum Chordata; class Amphibia; order Anura; family Bufonidae; genus Bufo; species Bufo bufo. The sequence continues at coordinate 125,126,738 of NC_053391.1, read as the reverse complement.
TCGTCAATTCCCATGATGCCTTCTAGAACCAACTACAGACCGGCGTCCCGGCGGTTCCTCCATCGGCGTTCCGCGTTTGTTTGGAGGTTAATTCCCCACGTGGGTGATACTCACGGTACTGACGTTGCAAGCAGACAGGGCTGAATCTTCCGGTATGTCCTCGATCAAAGTCCTCGATCAAACCCTTGATTGTGTTAGGCAATGATCATTTGTTTATAAGATTAACAGTGCACTGTTTTTCATCAGAATAAAGTCCGTTTTTTCGGGGTGAAAATTATGTTTCTATCATAGTTTTTACCAGACGCGTTTCGGGGAGGACTCTCCCCTTCCTCAGTGGCAGCACCCCTCTTGCATGGATTGTGAGTTTTTATACCTAAAATGGTTGTATTCAAAAACCGGTATGGATTATTCCAAATGTCATTTTCTAATTTTACTGATTTTCTGTATATGTTTCCGGTTTATTTGCAGTGAGACATCTTTAATTTACTATTGTTGCTAGTTATCATTTCCATTCATTTGATTTAATACTTATTTTTCGTGCTTGCGATTTTGTTGCGGTTGTTATGCATTTTTCGCCATAATGATGTGTTTTTTTCTTATTGTTTGCAATTTCTTACACTATACATGCTACATAAAATATTATTTAAAATTTCAATTTAATAATATAATTATAGACATAATAAGTTTAGGCTTTTTCTTGTCCATTGTGTCAATTGTTGTTCATCTGTTAAACTTGGGGATATATTTTCTAGTCAATTTTTCTTACATATTTGTTCTATCATAGCTTGCATAGATATTGGGAAGCAAATGCAAACTATGATGGAACAAATATGTAAGAAAAATGGACTAGAAAATATATCCCCCAGTTTAACAGATAGACAATAATTGACACAATGGACAAGAAAAAGCCAGAACTTATTATGTCTATAATTATATTATTAAATTGAAATTTTAAATAATATTTTATGTAGCATGTATAGTGTAAGAAATTGCATACAATAAGAAAAAAACACATCATTATGGCGAAAAACGCATAACAACCGCAACAAAATCGCAAGCATGAAAAATAAGTATTAAATCAAATGAATGGAAATGATAACTAGCAACAATAGTAAATTAAAGATGTCTCACTGCAAATAAACCGGAAACATATACAGAATATCTGTAAAATTGGAAAATGACATCTGGAATAATCCATACCGGTTTTTTAAATACAACCATTTTAGGTAGAAAAACTCACAATCCATGCAAGAGGGGTGCTGACACTGAGGAAGGGGAGAGTAATCCCCGAAACGCGTCTGGTAAAAACTATGATAAAAACATAATTTTCCCCCCGAAAGAACAGACTTTATTCTGATGAAAAACAGTGCACTGTTAATCTTATAAACAAACGATCATTGCCTAACACAATCGAGGGTTTGATCGAGGACTTTGATCGAGGACATACCGGAAGATTCAGTCCTGTCTGCTTGCAACGTCAGTTCAGTGAGTACCACCCACGTGGGGAATTAACCTCCAAACAAACGCGGAACGCCGACGGAGGAACAGCCGGGACGCCGGTCTGTAGTTGGTCCTAGAAGGCATCACGGGAATTGACGAGCAGTCGGGACAAACAAAGGTAAGCCCACGAAGTGAGTTATCATTACCGGTATAAAAGGATCTTGTCGACCAGCAATTATAATTTTCACAAGAGGATACTAATATATCTAACTTGATATCAACAAATCGCCATACCGGCTATATATACCGTTTATTTCTCTACCACTGCAGTGAGATATTGTTGATCACATTGTTGCAACAAAGGATACTAAATAACGATTCCAGAATCACAATACAATTCAAGTAGTAGTTTTGTTGTCATGCCTCAGAATGCTTAATCAATTGATCTAGCAAATTGCTAGCTACATATTTTGAGCCACTATACTTTTATAAATTGTGTGCAATATTGTATATTTTGAGCCACTATACTTTTTTATTAATTGTGTGTAATATTGTATATTTTTATCTCTATATTTTAACATATCGTGTTTGTAATAAACATATTGTGGTTCGGACCTTGCCCATTGTGTCCCATATGTAAAGTGTGCCAGTCTTCCATTGCTAGCTATTTTATTTTGAAGGGTGAATCAATCTAGATTTGAGCACCTGACCGCGATTGTGAGCTATTTCCATATAAATTTTACTGAAATTTTATATAATAATCTGCTCCGCTCCTCCTGCTCTAATTTTTCAACTAAATCTATCCTTTCAAAATGCACCAAACTCCCATGATCTCCCCGGTGGTTTTCAAGTATCATTTACCTGCTGCCCGTTGCGATTAGGAGTTGGCTGTATTGTAGGAACGATCCATCTGTAAATTTGACCCTTGCTTCATCTGTGTTAACAGAAACAGCCTACAACATATAGCATGAAATTTAATAACAGTGTGAGTTTAATAACAGCGCAGGAAACAGATTTCACATAGTAGCAGAAAGTATCTCTGTCTAGCCTAGTACACATAATAGAAGCCACCTGCTTCTATTAGAATTCTAGCATTACTAGCATTCCTGTTTATTACAAATACATTTGTGATTTTGGAAAGTCCACATGTATTGCTCTGAATCATCATAACATCTGTTCAGTGCTATAGCATTTATGTTTTATTTTGGATAGGGCAACGTTCAGTTATGGCATCAGTGCAATCATTTTCCCCTTGCATGTCTGCTCCATATATTTCAGCCAGTTGTGTGGCCAGATATTATATATTTCAGGCAGTTGCCATGTGGCAAAAATGTACTTTTATAATTGCTTCCAAAAATCTGTTTTCATTAACGCTAATGCAATATTGGACTTTCCAGATGGAAATATATTAATGTCCACTAGGTGGCAGTAAAGTTGCTTATATTATAAATATAATTACTATGATGGTACTGAATATAATATAATCTCTGATGGGTGATCTTATCTGAATTTGATTCATAGAAGCAAAATTGTTTAACAGTGTTGACTTTAGTAGGGATTTTACAGACATGTTGTACTAGTATTGGTAATTTTTGACAATTCGTGCAGGTTTTTTAATTTTATTTATTTTTTTGCTTTTACTATTTTTAGAGCACGATTTACCAAAGAATCAAGTAATTATTGGATGATTCAGCAATAGGTGTAGAATGAATAGACCTTTTAGAGCTGGTCAGGTTTACATGGGTAGAAGGGGTGTTCTTCTGGAGTGTCATTTTATGACACGTTTGACTTGTCACTTAGGTGTTTGAATCATTCATTGCTTGTCAAAAATGTTTCATCAGGGGGCAGGGCCTGACGGAGCATGGTGTAGGACGCACGTCTCGGAGCTCCTGCGAGTATCCTGCACATCCAGCCTGACCACATCATTCTACAGCTGTCCACTTACACAGCTGCCTCCAGACCTACAGAGGTAGGGTACTGGCGCCGCGGCCGTCAGCATGGCGAAAAAAGTGAAAATTCCGCCGAAATTAGAGCAGGAGGCGCGAATCCAAGATGGCGCGTGTGAGGAGGAGGAGAGCCCGCCTAGGAAAATATGCACATAAATCCCAGAAAAGCATGCAGGAGAGGCGGGATGCAGAGGGGGCTCACTTTGCTTCAGAGGGCAATGAAAGCTCATCAGATGAGGAACAACATGTGCAAGAGCCACAAATACCCCACAGTCAACATGTCCGTGGTACACAAGGCACAAGGTCAGGAGGAGGAGGTTGCAGAGCCTACATTAAAAGATATAATGGCAGCCATAGCAAGCTGTAATTCCACCCTCAAGAGCCTAAGCATTCAATTTGGGTGCCTTAAAGAGGATCTTTCTATAATACACCATGACCTCCATAAAGTTGCGGAACGTACTACTGAAGTAGACCGCAGGGTGTCAGAATTAGAGGAGGGTGCTAAACCACTGCAAAAGGCAGCCAAAGTTACCGCGAAAGATATCAGTGCATTATTTGCTAAAACGGATGATTCATTCAGAAAGTTAGCCGACAAGTTTAAAGATAAAGGCCTCTCCTCTCTGTATGCAATTGAGAGAGCTCACTGTGTTCCCCCAAGACCGTTACCACCTGGTCGCCCACCTCGTCCGATCCTTGCAAAAATATTACATTATAAAGGACAGAAACACTATACTAAAGCAGTCCCGGGACCATCCGGAGCTTATAATCAACAATCTCTATTTTTCCAGATTATTCATCCGAAGTACAGAAGAAAATTGCTCACTTTGTGGATATAAAAAGACGACTTCATGGATTACAAGTACAATATTCTATGATGTTTCCAGCCAAGCTATGGGTGGTAGCCTTAGGATCTACAACATTCTTTGAAGACCTGGATTCATCACTGCAATGGTTAGACAAGAATAAAGGGAAGCTTAGGAACCAAAATCTGGACACTTGAAGCGGTCAATGGCAGTGTGGATCTCAAATAACTCTACAGTCGGGGACTAAAATCTCCTGCAGGGTACTAAATATGGACTACCCGAGCACGTTGTCTGGAATGTCCTAATACAGGAGCGTGAGTAATAAAGGTTATCTGCACTCTCGGGCGAGTCCATTACTCGCCAATGATCTTGGACTGGAGTATGTTGCAGAAAAAGTTGGGCTAGGTCTTTTTTGTTAGCCCTATGTTATGGAAGTAATACTGATGATTCTGATTATATTTTAGTTTCTTTAAAGGGGGGGCACTTTCCGGTATTGACTTGCTAGTAAGGATGGTGATATGCTACAGTAGAAGGCGGGTATGGTTGTGTGGCAGACTTTTATATAAACTTAAGATGCAATGGCGCCAGTGACCAAGGTGATTAGTTGGAATGTGCGGGGAATGGCGGAGGTAACCAAAAGACATAGCATTTTCAAATATTTAATGCGAGACCAGCCAGCTATCTGTTGTCTACAGGAGACACTTATGACCAAATCGAGAGTGCAGATGCTTCAGAAATCTTGGATTGGTTACTCTGTAGACTCGGTCCTCTCTGCACGCTCCACGGGAGTTAGCAAAAATGTGCGCTTTAAATGCCTGAGGGAATAAGTGGACCCAGAGGGTCAGTTCGTATGTGTTTACTGTGTACTCAATGAAATGAGAATGGTGCTGGTGACCATATATATTCCTCCGCCATACACCTCGACACCTCCAAGACTGGTGTTGGAGTTTATGGGGGAATATTCAGATATCCAGTGTTTGATTATTGGGGATTTTAATAACGTAGTGAATGAGTCCCTGGATAAATGTAGGGCGACAACGGGAGTGGAAACGAGTTGAAACCCTCCTCAGTAGACTGTTAAGGGAGGTGGGACTTATGGATGTATGGAGGGAAGCTCACCCCAGGGAGAAAAATATTCCTGATGTTCATCCACGTATATGTCTTTATCTAGGACAGAGTTAGGGTTGGTAAACTCACACATGTACCCGCTAGTGAACATTTAACTGAATATTTAACTAGAACACTGTCAGATCATTCGCCACTATGTATTGAATTGGACATGTCCGGGAATGCCAGACCGGGCCCTAGAGTATGGCGTCTTAACGCATTTTGGCTGACACTAATGGGAGAGATGGAGGAGGTAAAAACTGCACTGACTGAATATTTTGAACTAAACCGAAATACAGCCTCTATCCATTCAGTATGGGAGGCCTCGAAAGCTTACTTGAGAGGGATTTTAATTACGGTAAATCTATTAGTAGGATTTAATCTAAGTCTAGGGAAATGGACACCCGAGTACATGCTGAAATGCAAATAGCGGAAGCAGCTTTCACTCAAACTCCAACCGTAGAAAATGGCGCTAGAATGCGTGGTGGTGCAGGAAGCACTGCGATGTCATTTATTGCAGGTAGCAGAGAGGAAATGTCTCTTTTATAAACAGAAGTTCTATGAAGAGCGGGAGAAAGTGGGGCATATGCTCGGAGTTATCTAAGGCGCAACAAGGTACAACATGTATTACAGGGTTAACAGACTCGGGGGGGGGGGGGGGACAAATTAGACAGGACACCAGTAGCATATTGGGAATCCTGAGAAATTTTTATTCATCCCTATGTTTGTCACAAATTTCATGCTCAGATTCAGATATTGTAGAATTTTTGTGAGAGACTGATATCCCACGATTGTCATCTGAGGCATGTTCTCTTTTAGATGCCCCATTAAAATTGGTGGAGATAGAGGAAGCAGTGAGAACAATGGCTAATGATAAGGCTCCAGAAGTTAGATGGATTACCTGTCGAAATATACAAGAAATGCTCGGACATTTTATTGCCGGAATTGTTGAAGGTATTTAACTATTCCTTGGAAATGGGCTGTCTACCGGCATCCATGCAAGAAGCTCTCATAGTAGTTTTGCCCAAGCCTGGGACAGATCCGAGATTGCCAGAATCTTACAGAACCATATATCTTTGCTATCCACGGATGTCAAGATCCTGGCAAAGGCCTTGGCCGTACCTTTGTCTAAAGTGATACTATCCGTTAATCCAGACCAGACAGGTTTTATGCCCCAGAAGTCAACTGTTATTAATATTCGCAGGGTCTTCGCTAGTTTACAGTTCTCATCAGATAATATGGGGGACAGGGCCATCTTCTCTTTCGATGCGGCCAAGGCCTTTGATAGTGTGGAATGGCAATTTCTGTGGTGCACGATTTATCTCCTGGGTAAAAGTTTTATATTCTAGTCCAAAGGCCAGCATTAGGGCAAACTGGGGACATCTGAAAGATTTCAACTGCAGCGCTGTTGCTATTCGCATTGGCGATAGAACCATTAGCAGCTGCGGTACGTAGATCCTCCGAGATTCGGGGGTTTTGTTACGGCACAGTACAAAATAAAGTAGCGATGTATGCAGGCGACACTCTGTTTCTGGGTGATACATCCAAGTCCTTGCTTGCGGTGATGTCTTTTATTGGCAGATTTGGTCAATTGTCTGGTCTGACAATTAATTGCCATAAATCGGCACTAATGCTTATAGATGGTCAACCAAAATCACAAGTGATATGTGACAAAAATATCCCATGTGTAGAGGAGTTTAAATATTTGGGTATTAATATTTCCCCCAGAATCAAAGACTTCGAGGAATTAAATCTTACCCCACTTTTAGCTAAATTTCTCAACAAATGTAAAGCCTGATGTAAATTATATCTATCAGTGGTGGGCAGGACAAACCTTCTCAAAATGATATTAATGCCACAACTTCTATATATTCTTCATAATGCCCCGATCTGGCTCCCGATGGACAGGTTTGACAGAATCAATTCAATATTTAGAGAGTTAATATGGCGTAAGGGGCAGGCCAGAATAAAACTTGAGACGCTGCAGCACTATAAAACTGAATGAGGTCTTGCAGTTCCTAACCCTTGGGTATATTACCTTGCGGCTCAAAGTCAACATTTCAAGGGATGGCTAGACCTGGGGTCCTCAGATATGACTAGTGAAATTTTTCAGTCACACCTGAAAGGAAGGGACTTAATGATGTTATTGGAGGGGTTGGATGTGAAATCAGTGAGATCGGAAATTCCCTTAAGGTGTACAATGTACTTGGTATGGGGAAAAATAAAACGACAGAGGGGTCACTGAGATCACCCCACTCTGGCGAAATCCAGCCCTGACTGAATTTGGATCGCTGACAGGGTTTAATGAATGGAAAGATAGAGGGGTAATGAGATTGGGTCACCTTTTAAAAGGCGGAGTTTTCAAATAGTTTACCAGCTTTCAGGAAAATTATGGCATTCCACGACGTAGCTTTTATCAATATCTACAACTGCGCCATGCTTATACCACTAGGATTCAGAAAAGTACTGTGGTGTCGCAACGAGACACAGCGTTGCACCTTATAGTGATGGGAGGAGAGAGAAGGGGGATGATATCTACGACATACAGATGGCTGATTGAAAAACACTTAGATTCACACACTTTAACCAGGATGCACAAATGGGAACAAGATGTAGGAGAAATCTCAAATGAGCAATGGGCAGACATATTGGAAGTGGTGCCTAGGTCTTCCTTGAGTGAAGGAAGCTCTCGCGATTATTTATCATTCACAGTCTACAAGACAGTTTTTTTTTAGTTTTTTTTTAATAAAAAATAGGTATTAGATTAGACGCTAAATGTCCTCGGTGTTCTGGAGAACCAGTAGATTTGACACACATGCTTTGGCAATGTGCGGATTTGAATGCATACTGGGACGAGGTGATCGCTGCTGTACAGAAAGCTTATTCAGTGTGTGTACCACGGGATCCTAAAGTTTGCATTCTGGGATATGTGTCAGACTTGGGGACCGAACAATTGCTTAAAGTGGCTATAGGTCGCCTGCTATATGTAGCTAGGAAACTACGGTAATTGCTCAGAATTGGATACAGGCTACACCTCCCAAATTTGGAGAATTTAAATGCAAAGGTAATACTATGGTTGTCTATGAAAAGGCTGTTTTTCAAAAAAGAGGATGTCCTCTCAAATATGAGAAGTTATGGGAGCCTTGGTAAACATATGTGCGTTCAAATAGTAATGTGGTCTAGAGAAGAAGCTAATACCGGAAAGGGGGGAAGTTATGGGCATCGGGTTAAAGTATTTCATGCCAACACTTTGTAATACAACAATACTCATGTGAAACATCATTCATGTTGTGAATGTAAGTTTATTTTATGAAGTATAATTGATTTTGTCATGTATATTTACATATTGAAATAACAATAAAAACAAACGATCCGATTTAAAAAAAAAAAAATGTTTCATCACATTTTAATTAAAGGGAACCTGTCACCATGAAAATGTCATGTAATCTGCCAGCAGCAGTTTGTAACGCAGGAGGAGCTGAGCAGCTTGATATACGGTATTTTATGGTATAAGATTTAGTATAACTTGTAATGTATTCATTTACATTCCTACTCATTCTGGGCTTTGACATCAAGGAGGCGGTCCTATCAGTGATTGACAGCTATCTGTATGCACACTCAGAGGGAAATATGTCAATCATTGATAGGATCGCCTTTAGACTTCAAAGCCCAGAATGATCAGGAATTTTAACAAATTAAATACAACTTACACTGAATATTTTCCCACGAAACTATATATTTAAATCTGCTCAGCTCCTCCTGCTCTATAACCTGCTGTCATATACCATGTTAAATGTGACAGGTTCCTTTTAAAGGGGTTTTCCAAGACCTATAATGCCCAGACCCCTCACACAGATTGTACTTACCTCGCTCCACGGCACCAGCTTCACTTCTGATGCCGGCATGGCCGTCTCTGCATCTCCCAGTCACCAGCAATGCTAGGGAGGCTTGTTCCCGTCGCGGCCTGCTATTGGCTGCCCCGCCGCACCCGCACACGTGCAGGCATCAGAAGCGGCGCGGTGCCGGGTAGCAAGGTAAGTACTATCTGTGTGAGGGGCCCGGGCATTTGGGGGTGCATTATAGGTCTTGGATAACCCCTTTAAGTACTGTATATGTTGCAAATCACTAGAGAAGGCCCTTTATTTTCCCTAATTGTAGTAACAGGACTTTAAGTAATGGGGACATTATAGCCAGCAGAATGCCCTTTACAAACAGTGGTACCAGAAGAGAGCACCCTAAACATAGTACCAGCTAAGAGCTCCCCGCCCTCATACACAATAGTGCCAGCAGAGTGAAGTGGTATTATATGTGGTGGCACGGAGCAGTATAGGATTCATGCCTCAAGTACGCAGCCCATAGCCTGTTATGGGTTCATATTGTATCCACATTTGTCTTAGATTTTATAGGGAGGCACACAGAGGGTTTTTCTGAAGAATATCTGCATCAGCAATGATCTGGGTATATCTCTGGTGGTCTAGGAGAGTGATTGGGTAAAAAAAGTGTCAAAAGCATTTGTTTTATTTATTAATATAGTGCCAAAATTCTTTGCCGATTATATGAGTAGTAATAATTCAGAGTAACTAGATTCATATTTTCTCTTGAACACTTTTCACTAGTCATTGGGATCGCTTTCTCATTTAGAATTTCTCTAATTAGAGCCAATCGGATGAGTAGCAAAACATTTTCAAGAGGAAGCTGGAAACACACAGTTGCTGGCCTCAGTGTGTTGCGGGTTCCGTTTTTCAGACACCCCAGCTATGTATGGAAGAACCAAGTTCTTCTGTCTGACCTGCTTTGCTCCTTCACTGGCAATCTTGACTTTCTTTCTCGTTCTCTCTTTTCTTAGTTTTCACAAAGGTCTAGTCTGGAGACATGCACGTGTTAAGGGCCTCTCGCAGGAGGTTTGAATTCCTTTTTCTTAGCCTCTGTGCTTGTGGAGATCTTCTCAGCCCAGTGGTGTAGGGTTATGATGACCCCCAGTTTGTGATCCAGAGGATGGTGGGAAGCAAACAGGTAATGTCCGTATGGATTTTCTGTACTCTCTTGTTTCCAGCCCTCCTCCCTCTCTGTTACCAAACAGTCCAAGAAACCCAGTGTGTTGTTCTGCACATGTTCCTGCTTAAACCTGATGCTGTGGTATACTGCGTTGATGTGCTCAGTGAACGTGTGTATCTCTTGTTTTTTATTTTAAGCTCAGGTGCCATCCACATATCTGAACCAGTGACTGAGTGCAATTCCTGGGTAGGTGTTTAGGTCTTTCCATTCCACTTCTTGCATGAACAGGTTAGGCTACTTTCATACTTGCGTTTTGTGCGAAACAGTCATGGACGGATCCGTTCAGAACGCATCAGTTTGTATTATCTGTAACATAGCCAAGACGGATCCGTCTTGAACACCACTGAAAGTCAATGAAGGACGGATCTGTTTTCAATTGTGCCAGTGAAAACGGATCCATCCCCATTGACTTACATTGTGTGCCAGGACGGATCCGTTTGGCTCAGTTTCATCAGACAGACACGCTGCAAGCAGCGTTTTGGTGTCTGTCTCCAAAGCGGAATGGTGAGTGAACTGATGCATTCTGAGCGGATCCTTTTCCATTCAGAATGCATCAGAATGCAAACTGATCCGTTTTGGACAGCTTGTGAGAGCCCTGAACGGATCTCACAAACGGAAAGCCAAAACGCAAGTGTGAAAGTAGACTTAGCCACAATGGCTGAAACTGGTTATCAAAACAGGTCAGACATAGGTCTAGCAAGAAACACACTTGATCTGGATTTATATTTGCTCTGCTGCTGAGGGTGTTTTCTTGTGTTAACCTTGTCCTCAACATTTGAACTACCTCTCTGGTGGGTGCATGTGTAAAGGAATGCAACGTCATACGACACCACCGTTTCCTCTGTACCCAGTATCAAGTCTTGGATTTTAGATGTGGATTTCTGGATATGGTGCTCCGTATTTCCAACCAGAGGGGCTATAATTTTGGCTATGTATTTGGCCATGTTGTAGGTCACTGCCAGTGACATCTTACCTCCATGAGGCCCGTGATTTGTGTTGATTATAATAAACTGACTAAAGCATGAGTCACCAGTGTTTAATGCAGAGATTTCTTGTACAAGTCATTCTAATTGAGAAAGCCAAACGAATGACTAGCAAAACATCTTCAGGAGAAAATACAAGTCCCGTTGCTCTGACTTATTTCTACTAATACACAGTAAAATACTTGTAGATGAAATTTTTTAAACCCCACTCACATGTAGTGGAGGAATTCTACACAAAAATACAAGCGTGCTGTGGATTTTACTCTTTTAATCTGTACAATGAAATCTGTATGTAACATGGGATCATATTAGATTTGCATGGTTGCATACTGAATTCGGTCACAATTTAAAAACTAATATTATTCCATGGTAAACTCAGAAAGCATTTAAAATAGATTGTGGACTGACTGGTGGCAGCACTTACACTAGACTGTGGACTGACTGGTGGCAGCACTTACACTAGACTGTGGACTGACTGGTGGCAGCACTTACACTAGACTGTGGACTGACTGGTGGCAGCACTTACACTAGACTGTGGACTGACTGGTGGCAGCACTTACACTAGACTGTGGACTGACTGGTGGCAGCACTTACACTAGACTGTGGGCTGACTGGTGGCAGCACTTACACTAGACTGTGGACTGACTGGTGGCAGCACTTACACTAGACTGTGGACTGACTGGTGGCAGCACTTACACTAGACTGTGGACTGACTGGTGGCAGCACTTACACTAGACTGTGGACTGACTGGTGGCAGCACTTACACTAGACTGTGGACTGACTGGTGGCAGCACTTACACTAGACTGTGGACTGACTGGTGGCAGCACTTACACTAGACTGTGGACTGACTGGTGGCAGCACTTACACTAGACTGTGGACTGACTGGTGGCAGCACTGGTTGTCCCCCCTTAGCCAATTCAAATACCTAATATATAATACCCAATTTGTGTCAAATTCTGTAACACTTTACACAGCAGATGTCCCCTATTCTATGTCACCAATTACATACAGTATTTATAAGTGTGATGGGGAGGGGGATATTTGTGGGCATAATACAAGGGGGAAGAAGGGCCCTCATCTAATATTTGATCTGGGGCTCAGATTACACTAGTTACACCACTGGTTTGTAGAATATGAGCATCCTCCATAGTTACAACGTAAATGAATATATTTACAGGTATTTGCGATTAATGACACATTCCATCACTGAGAGCTGGATGCTGTCCTTATGACACAAAGTATCCTTCAGGATAGGATTAGTACAAATGTTGAAATCATGTTTGACATTATTGAGAACACTAAATTCAACCATGACAAAATCTGCAAAAATGTAAAAAAAAAAAGTTGAATGTATAACAATTACCTCTTTCTCTGTCCATATTTCAAGATCATGCTCTTTGTAAAATTCTGTAGAACGCAAATAGATCTCCACAGCTTTTGCATTCATTGCCTACAGGAATATAGTCAATTTTAATAAAGAAGCAGCAATGCATAAGAGTATGGATGAATGTATAAGAAGGTTAAGCTGGAAACTGACATGGTAAGATATTTCTTGGCGGATTCAACTCATTTTGCAGGATCTGCAGAAAAATTTATGTCTATTGTGGAAAATGTTTGTATTTCTACATTAACTTGTAGAAGCAAACTCAGAGAACTGGCCTTATGTACTTGTGTAATTATCATCTATAAAATATATAAATGTTCTTTCACCATCACCAGTCAAAATTTAGGAGCAGAGACCCCTGACATGGACTGACATTATGGGCAAATGAACCCCAGCAACAGTCATATAAAGCCACAGAAACAATAACTTTTCATAGCACACCGCAGGGTAAGCGCGTACTACAGACCTTGCTAAGCTTGGTCCTGTCATATGGGACATGCTTCTCTCTTGTCACCAGAACAATCCTCCCTTTATAATCTTCCTGGCGGAGTGTTTCAGCACACACCAAGGCAGAAGGGCCTACAGTAACAGGAAAGAGAAAAATCAGATACGTCTTATATTATTTTTATAAAAAGAAAGACCAGACACTGCCAAATTATCGGGAGGCAACCGAGGCACCAAAATATAACTTCCTTGAGACAGACTAAAAGATGAGGATTTGGGCACAGTGATAGCCTGAAGGGAAGGACTTCCACCGGCATCAGCCACATCATCAGAGGAACAATAATGAGACAGAAATGTTCAGATGAAAACTATACCTAGCCAGACTTACCTGACCCTAACATAGGGGGACATTTATCAAAACTGGCATATCCATCCGCCAGTCTTGATCTCCCTGCACTCACATCAGATGCACCTAAATTTATTAAGAGACAGAGGCCTATTAACAAATCAGGCGCATCTCTGCCTTGCCGTGCGCCAGGAATTGAAGTCTATGCCAGCTACAGGCTGGCGCAGATTTCAGCTATTACTATAACTTTTGCCAGAGAGTGGCAGAAGTAACGGTAGGGGGTGGTGCGAAGTCCCGCCACTTGCGCTAAGCCCTGCCCTTTTGCCTGCCCTGCCTAAAAAGTTACAAAATTATGGTGCTCCTATAGGGTGCACCATAATGTGTGATTTTTTTTATGCCACAATAGTGACGTAAAGTGGTTAATAAATGTCCCTCACTGAGTCTATTACAGGTTACTGAACTGTACTGAAATAGCCCTAACCACAGTGACGAATGACCTGTTAACCACCAAAGTTAAATTTCATTACTCTGCGTTTCTCCTTCTCGACTTGTCTTCTGTTTGATGCAGTCGACCACTTCCTCTAATTACAAACGTACCATCCAAACTGCTGCCAATAGACTACTACAGTATCTCAACAACTTCTACCCTCACCTACTATTTCATAGATTTTAAGCTCTTATGGGCAGGGTCCTCTACCCCTCTCTACCATTTTGCCTGGAATTAATGGAACTTTAACCAATGGTAGACTCCCATAGATTTTAAACATCTGGGTGGTCTGCATTTAGCTCTGCAAGGACATTTCTGAATGTCCTTGCAGAGTTTGCAGCTGCGTTAGCGACAGCTGGCTTCCCCATAGAGAAGGCAGAGATTTTTTTTATGTCCCTGCCTTCCCCCTCACTGTTTATACAGTGCTCAAAGCAGTGTTGTGTTGCTCTGTGGCAATGCTGCTTCCTGCTCTGGTCCCAGCTATATGTGATCACTGAGTGCCAGGTAACTTTCCCAGGTATAAAAAAAAAAAAAAAACACACACTAAAAACAAATAAAATAATACAATAAAAATTGACAAAAATAAAGCCACATGCATCATCAAAAAAAGTTGTGGCTTTCAAAGAAGTATGCACTAAAAAAAAAAAAAAATTACTTACCAGTAATTCCCTTTTCATGAATCCTCCATGATGGCATACCATGAGAGATGACCCGCCTCCAACCAGTTAGGGACAGGAAGTATAAATTAGACCCTCCTCCAGCTCTTCCTCAGTGTCTTTCTGGACTGATAGCTTAGAGTGTCTTATCCTCACATATAAAAGATTTATATTGTCCAGTCTGAATACAATTCTGTTCGGAAATATTGTGCAAAAAGGTTCCACTATTTTTAGAGCTTGGATTTCACCCACTCTTCGCGCTGAGGTGATTGATACCAGGAATAAAGTCTTCAGAAATAAATATCTCAACGAGGTTTCTGACAGAGGTTCAAACGGGGTGTTTGTCAAACCTAATAGCACTACATTGAGATCCCAAGGGGAAACTGTAGGTCTTAGGAACGGTCTTAACCTATCTGCTCCTTTTAGAAAACGGATCACCCAAGGATGTTCCACAATTTTTTCACCGAACACTGCGCTTAAGGCTGATATGTGAACTCTTAACATGTTTGGGCGTAAGCCTTTTTCAAAGCCGGACTGCAGGAAACCTAGAACTGCTTGGACTGAACTTCTTCGAAGAATATTTTTCCTGGATGCACCAACAGCAGAATTTATTCCACACCTTACGATAAATTTTAGAAGTTACATCTTTTCTGCTGGCTGACAGTGTTAATAATGGCTTCTGATAGGCCCTTAGCTCTCAAAATCATCCTTTCAAGTTCCAAGCCGTTAGATGTAACCTTTCTATCTGGGAATGGTAGATCGGGCCCTGGGACAGTAAATCCTGTTGCCAAGGAAGGATCCATGGGCTCTGGACTGAAAGAGTTTTCAGTAACGGAAACCATGTTTTTTTTTGGCCATAGAGGGGCTATTAGTATCACATGAGTGCCGTCTAACCAAATCTTTTTTAGGACCCTGGGAATTAATTGAAAAGGGGGGGGGAAGGCATATGCTAGTTAAAAATCCCATTTTTGGGACAGTGCATCTACCCCTATGTTCCCGTCGAACGGATTCAGAGAAAAAAAACTTTTTTAGTTTTGCGTTTGTGGCTGAAGCAAAAAGATCTACTTGTGGAGTTCCCCACAATTTCGTGATTTGGAGAAAGACGTGTCTTTCTAGGCTCCATTCTGTTGTTTTTAAGGAAGTTCTGCTTAAAAAGTCTGCTTCTATGTTTAGGGATCCTTTTAGCTTAAATGCTAAACTTCTTGTCCCGCCTTGATGGTTCAGGTAAGCAACTACTGTTGTATTGTCCGTTCTTACCTGAACGTCTTTGTTTTGTATAAGGTGGGCAAACACCTTTATTGCTTCCCAGACTGCCGTGAGTTCTCTTTGATTTGACGGCAGAGATTTTTGATTGACAGACCACTCTCCTTGGGAATAGAGATGAGAACAATGCGCTCCCCATCCCCAAAGACTTGCGTCCGTCGTGATAACGACTAAGTGTTCGCGGTTCCAAGGAAATCCCTTTAACAGATGGTTTGACTGTTTCCACCACTGTAGGGACTGAAACACTGGTCCGGGAATTTGAATTATTTCCTCTAGAGAATCCGGGCTTCTGTTCCAACACTCTAAAATGCATTGTTGCAGGATCCGGGTGTGGAACTGAGCCCATCTTACAGCCGGGATGCATGATGTCAGAGAGCCCAGTAGTTTCATTGCTTCTCTGATCGTACATACAGGTTGATTTTGGAAATTTGTTGCCTTTGCGCATATCCCCATTACCTTCTGGTCTGTAAGAACTGTCTCTTGGTGAATCGTATCTAGACAAACTCCCAGGAAGGTTAGATTCCGAGATGGGCAAGGATTTGACTTTTTCCAATTTATTAGCCACCCTGTACGGTACAGAGTTTGGCAAGTCAGATACAGATTGTTTTTGAGATCTGTCTCTGAATTGCCTACGATCAGCAGGTCGTGTAAGTAAGGGAATATCAGGATGTTTCGTCTTCTTAAGTGAGCCACTACCTCCAACATTACCTTGGTAAATACCCTTGGTGCGGAGGTAATTCCAAAAGGGAGCACCTGAAACTGGAAATGACAGTTTTTTTCCTAAGAAAACCGCTATACGGAGAAACTTTTGAGATTCCTTGCAAATTGGGACATGGAAATAAGCGTCCTTTAGGTCTATTGATGCTAAAAAATCTCCTTCTTTTAACAGGTTTATTATGGACCTTATTGTTTCCATTTTGAACCAGACGTGTTTTATGAATTTGTTTAATTTTTTTACGTTTATTATTAGTCGAGATTTTCCGTCATTTTTTTTTACCAGAAAAACATGTGAGTAATCACCTTTCCTCTGTTGAGAGAGAGGAACCAGGACAATGGCCCTTTGGGCCAACAACTCCCGATCTTTGGATGGGGGTTATTCTGAATACATTTGGGGGAGGAGGAAGGCGAAAGGTAATATTGTAACCTTTTGAAATGATGTTTAACACCAAGGGATTTATTGTGATATCTTCCCATTCCTTTAAGAATAGCTTCAGTCTTCCTCCTACCTCTCTGGCGTCATTGTTTAGTGGAATCTGTATTTCTTGGGGTAAATAAGAAACCTCTGTTACCACTTTTTTGATTTTTCCCTTTTGACCAAGGAGTATCCCTAGAGGTTCTCTTGGCCTGGAAAGAACTCCCTTTTTTATTCCTACGAAAGGGAAATTTCCTTTTGTTTGTATCTTTGGGAAATGATTTTTTTTGAGTCCGCGGCCTTCTCTAAAATGGATTTAAGATCTTGGCTGAACAGTAGGTTCCCATGAAAGGGCAAACTACAAAGCCTTGTTCTTGAACCGGTATCACCGGACCAGGATTTTAACCACAGAGCTCTCCTAGCTACAACTGCTAGGCCCGAGGTCTTAGCGGCCATTCTGACTGACTCTGCCGTGGAGTCAGACAGGAAATCAACTGCTTTCACTAGTAGGGGAAAGGAGTCTTTTAAAGTATCATAAGAGGCTCCTTCTTTCAGGAGAACCTCTAACTGTAACAGCCACCGTTTTAAAGACCTTGATACAGATGTGTCCGCCAGATTAGGCTTAAATAGTGATGTGCTAGCCTCCCAGACTTTTTTAAGAACCTGATCAGTTTTTTTGTCCATGGGGTCCTTTAGGGTCCCCATATCTTCAAATGGGAGAGCATTAGCCCCTTTAACAAGTTTGGATAGAGATACATCCACTTTGGGGCAAGTTGTTAATAGGGCCTCGTCTTCTTTACAGAATGGGAGGCAACGTTTCATCGTTTTTGGAATAAATAGTTTTTTATGTGGGGATTTCCACTCGCTTTTAATTAGTTCCATCATGTTTTTATGTACCTGAAATACCCTCTTTTTCCTTTGTTCTAGACCGCTATACATTTGGGCCTGGACCGACCTCTGCACTTTTTCGTCTGAGAGCCCCATAGTAGCCCTAATGGCTTTCACTAACTCCTTCGTGTCTTCAGAGGAAAAAAGGAAGGAGTAACAACCGGACTTTCTGCCATAGCAGATCTCATTTCTTCCCGTAAGAGAGACAGAGAGAGAGACAGAGAGAGAGACAGAGAGAGAGAGACAGAGAGAGAGAGACAGAGACAGAGAGACAGAGAGACAGAGAGACAGAGAGACAGAGAGACAGAGAGACAGAGAGATGGGTCTGGATTCAGTGCGGGTGCAATGCGTTCAACTCACGCATCGCATCCGCGCGGAATACTCGCCCGTATGAAAGGGGCCTTATTCTGTGGGTCAGTACTACTACTTTAATAAAAAAAAAAAATATGAAAATCCTGTTATGAGAGACGATTTCTCATTAACAGGCGGGTGACTGAATAACTGGAATTCTGCTGATACAAGACCAGAAGTATTCTGCCTCCAGCACTGCAGTTTATTCATATTTATACTCATTTTTATTCAAAAACAAGACCACCACTTTTAAGCATTTTTATACTTTTATTCTTTTCACCCATTGATCAATTTTTTCACTTTATCCTTTTTGCACGGATTTCTTGATACCATTTATTCATGCATTTTTTCTTGCTATTTATATTGAGTATCCTTCTGGAATATCACTGCCTCACATGACTGAACTATTATCAATATCTATCCTGAAGAACTTTATTGAATTTACTGAACTTTTTAAATGAATTTTTAAATTATTGAACAACTGCTGGATCCTTTAGGACATACTGATCCCATCGATCATTGACCATTCATTTTATCTTATATTTTACACTAAGCCAACCACATCCCAATTTACAATCACAGACTGTCACTTTACCCTATCATTTTATTTATTTTGTCCATTCTACTATAAACAACAAATATTTTAATCATTAATAATAAATACCTTCCAGTTTAAACCAAATGTGAGTGTGCCATCACAATTCTTCTTTTCTAATCCCAATGTAAGAGATAGGAATGCACATGTTTTAAAAAGCGGATTAAAGTGGACTATATTTCTCTTCCTAGAATTCCTAATTACATGTGGCCTTGCAGTAGGATATGAGGAGTATATTCATTGATATGGTTACCTATACCCAGGGGTCTCCACTAACCTTAATCGGGTCCTGCAAGCTATTTATTACAGGAAGGCTGGTTGACCATTTTACAGTAATTATTAGAAGGGGTTTATCCTGAGACAATTACCACCTGCAGTCTTCAACCCCTTTCGGACCAGGTCAGTTTTGGAAGCAATGTTTTGCATTTTGCTTCACCGCTTTCTAAGAGCCATAACCAGTTATTTTTTTCCATCAAATTTCAAATAAGGGCTTGTTTTTTGTACTTTGTTGTACTTTTTTTAATGGAACCATTTAATGTTTCATATAATGTATTGTGAAACTGTAAAAAATTATTTTTGGAGCGAAAAAGAAAATAGTGCAATTCCACCATTGTTTGGGTTTGTTTTTACAGCATTCACTGCACAGTAAAAGTGACACCACAGCCTTAGGCCCCTTTCACACGGGCGTTGCGGGAAAATGTGTTGTAATGCGTTTTGCACTCGCGTGAGAAAAATCGCGCGTGTTTGGTACCCAAACCCGAACTTCACAGAAGTTCGGGCTTGGGATCGGTGTTGAGTAGATTGTATTATTTTCCCTTATAACATGGTTATAAGGGAAAATAATAGTATTCTGAATACAGAATGCATAGTAAAATAGCGCTGGAGGGGTTAAAAAAAAAAAAAAAAATTTAACTCACCTTAGTCCACTTGATCGCGCACCCCGGCATCTCTTCTGTCTTTTTTGCTGAACAGGACCTGTGGTGAGCATTCATTGCAGGAACAGGACCGGTGGCGACGTCACTCCGGTCATCACATGATCCATCACCATGGTAAAAGATCATGTGATGGACCATGTGATGACTGGAGTGATGTCACCACAGGTCCTGTTCAGCAAAGAAGACAGAAGAGATGCCGGGCTGCGCGATCAAGTGGACTAAAGTGAGTTAAATTATTATTATTTTTTTTTAACCCCTCCAGCGCTATTTTACATTATGTATTCAGAATGCTATTATTTTCCCTTATAACCATGTTATAAGGGAAAATAATAATGATCGGGTCTCCATCCCGATCGTCTCCTAGCAACCGTGCGTGAAAATCGCACAGCATCTGCACTTGCTTGTGAATGCTTGCGATTTTCACGCAACCCCATTCATTTCTATGGGGCCTGCGTTACGTGAAAAACGCACAAAGAGGAGCATGCTGCGATTTTCATGCAACGCATAAGTGATGTGTGAAAATCACCGCTCATGTGAACAGCCCCATGGAAATGAATGGGTCTGGATTCAGTGCGGGTGCAATGCGTTCAACTCACGCATCGCATCCGCGTGGAATACTCGCCCGTATGAAAGGGGCCTTATTCTGTGGGTCAGTACTACTACTTTAATAAAAAAAAAAAAATGAAAATCCATTAAAAACAAAATTGCATCGTGTTGCCAAATTCTGAAACCCATAGCTTTTCAATTTTTTTATTTTTATTTTTTTGATGGAGGTGTGTGAGGGCATGCTTTTTTTGTAAAGTGAATGAGTGAGCTTTTTTGCAAAGTGTGTATTTTTTTGGGATTACTTGATTCTTTGACTGACTGGTTTCATTGGGAGTTATCTAAAAAAATATTCTGGTATTGTTGTTTTCAATCAGTGTTCACTGTGTGGGATAAATAACGTGATATTTTAGTAGTTAGGACATTTTCAAATGCAAAAAATAAAAAAAAAATTCCATTCTTAATAATTTTGTTTAAAGGCTATGTACACCTTTGGGGCATTTTTTTTTTTATCATTGCGTTGTACTCATTTTGAGCTACAAATATTTTTTCGAATTGGTCTTTATTAAAAATGTTAAGCCCCTTTCTCTATGCAGCCTTGAGATTCTCTACTAGAAGGCTCTGAATTTTTACTGTGTTCCATCAGGCAGTTCAGCTGATGGCTCCTTATGTCGGATCTCTGACTTCCTAAACACTACACTTGTTATAGCTCAGTTCTTATCCAGTGGCATTCCTAGGGTGTTTGGCACCTGAGACAGGTCCTTTCTCTGGAACCCCCCCCTCCCCAATACTTAAAAAAATATATAAATGTACCCCCTCAAAAGTATTGCCCTGAATGTACAACCTTCACAGTAGTTATGCCCACATTGTGCCCCCTCACAGTAGTGTTATGCCTTCTCTGTGCCCCATTCACAGTAATAATCCCTATTGTGCCCCCTTTATAGTAATAATGCCCACTGTGCCCCCTTTATAGGAGCTGCTAGAAATTATGAGAGAGAGAGAGAGAGAGACTGAACAAACATTCACTCCACTAAGAGCTGTGTTTTATGGAAGCAGAGAGGCCAAAATAGGTATTTAAAACAGTTATGTAAAGGCATGTAGTTATGTAGTGCTGCGCCTGCCAAAGTGCCCCCTCCATAGTAATAAAACCCTCTGTGCTCCCTCTGTATTTAAAAAAACAAACAAAAAAAAACAACACATAACTACTCACCTTGTCCCGTTCCTGAAGCTCACATACCTCTCTTCCCTGCAGACACAGATCGCTCTGCAATACTGTGGGCGGAGCTTATGCAGATTTCCGGGCTGCAGGCTCCGCCCACACAGGCCAACAGCACAATCTGTGCCTGGCAGGCTGAATGGTGGAGTGGGGAGAAGTCTTCCTGCTTCACCATTCAGAGCGCCGCTGGCCTGAAGGAGGGGAGGAGTGCTGGGAGCTGAGCGGTGAGTCACAGGACCTAGCTCCCTGCGCTCTGTTAATGAGCGCTTCCATCTGTATTGATGGAAGCCCTCATTGCTTCTGGCAACCCCCTGATAGCCAGCACCCGGGGGGGGACTGCCCCCCACTCCACCCCCTAGTACACCACTGTTCTTATCTTACTGATAAGAATGTGGCTTAAGTGTTGAATAGATTTTAGTAATTTAGAGATAAGGTTTATTAGAGGACTGGCACAAAGTGAAGATTGCAATTACTTACCGGTAATTGGTTTTTCCTCTAGCCTCCGCAGCGGCACGAGTCATAGGAGGATTACCCCGCCTCCCCCAGGGACAGGAAACAACGTGGAGATCTTTAAATAGCCCCCTCCCCTTACCTGCTCCAGTAAATAACCGAGAAACTCTGAAATGGTTGCAACATAGTATTTATCAATCAAATCAGAACAACAAAATGCCAGAAAATAACGGACTCCAGAAGATATTACATAAATGTGGGGGGAATTTCCCCGTGCCACTGTGGAGGCTAGAGAAAAAAAAACTAATTACCGGTAAGTAATTGCAATCTTTCCAAACGCCTCCACAGCGGCACGATCCATAGGAGGAATAAAACAGAGAAATTAAATATTTAGGTTGGGACTACAGCAGATCACACTCTGCGAGAAAACGAGAAGTCCTTATTTTTCAACGCATCTAGTTGATAATGTTTGAAAAAGGTAGAAGGTGAAGACTAGGTGGCTGCCTGGCATATCTGCTCCAGAGGGACATCTGCCCAGGAAGCCGCGATTGACCGCATTGAATGAGCTTTAAGTCCTTTTGGAGGGAAGACATCTTTCAATTTGTAACAGAACAAAATTGCTGATCTGATCCATCTGCCGATGGTTGTCTTGCCTTCCGCCTGTCCTTTGTTTGGCCCGACAAATTGAACGAAAAGTCTGTCTTTTCTGTTGCCTTAAGATAAGCTGACGCCGCTCCAAACGTCCAGATTATGAAAACGCTTCTCTTCCGGACAACCTGTTGCAGAACCGAATGATGGTAGTGAGACTTCCTGCAGACAGTGGAATTTTGAGACAAACTTGAGGGAGAGTGTTTTAACACTAACCTATCATCTCTAACAGTTAGATAGGGGGGCCTACATGAGAACGCCTGTAATTCGCCCACTCTCCTAGCTGTAGTGATTGCCACAAGATAATTTTTTTTTTTATGATAGTAATCTCAAGGAGATTTCAGATAGCGTCTCTATTAGCGCAGATAAAACAAAATTTTAATCCCATGGAGGAACCGTGGATCTGACTATAGGTTCATTTCTCCGGGCCCCTTTTACAAATCTTTTAAGGAGATCTACATCTGCTAGTTTTGTATACGATATCTGGACTTTAATGGTGACGATTTTTAAACCTTTGTTTAAACCGGCCTGCAGAAAATCTAAAATAATAGAAACATTAAAGGGGCCAGAAGTCTTACCTTTTGCAAACTTTAAAAAAGCTTCCCAGACTCTATGGTAAATTTTTGATGTAATAGTCTTTC
This sequence comes from Bufo bufo, assembly GCF_905171765.1. Classification (NCBI taxonomy): domain Eukaryota; kingdom Metazoa; phylum Chordata; class Amphibia; order Anura; family Bufonidae; genus Bufo; species Bufo bufo. The sequence goes on along the minus strand of NC_053391.1, from coordinate 125,103,424 downwards.
GACTGCATAGAATAGTAGAAATTACCGCCTCTGAAAGGCCTTTTCTCCTTAACAATTCCCACTCCGGTTCCAAGCTGCTAGTCGAAGATGTGTTGACCTGGGGTGTAAAACCGGGCGCTGATGAAGAAGGTCTGGAAGATCCGGTATAATCCAGAAATCTCCTGCTGACATGTTGAAGAGTAGGGGAAACCACGACCTTCTTGGCCAGTAAGGCGCTACTAGGATTAGTCTAGATTTTTCCTGCAACACTTTTTTCAGAATGTTGGGAATTAAGGCAAACAGAGGAAATGCATACAAGGTCTCGTTCGGCCAAGGATGGGAGTGTGCATCCATGAACAAAGGTCGATCTTTGTAGGATAGTGTCACCGCCAGTTCTGTGAGAAGATCTGGCAGACGTTCTTCTACCTCTTGTATGATGTTCTTTGTTTTGGTTTCACTTTCTCATCTCCTTTCCTTCTGCCAGGTGTCACTTATTTTGACTAATCGTCTTCCTTTATAATCCCTCCCATACTGCCTCACCTTGCGGTTTATACTACTTCCTGGATGAGGTGTTCCCTGCTGGAGGCTGCTTCTGCTGTTTGTTCAGATAAGTCATTTACTTTATTGTGTTTCCTTGCTGGCTTGATTCTAGGTGACCCTGACTCCGTCCGTATTAAGTGCAGGGATTCGGTGGTCGTGTCCCCTCACTATTATAGGGTTTTCAGGTGCCACACAGTATTAGGTACGCAGGCATGCAATCGTGTACCATACAGACCCTTGCATGTGCATAGCAGTCAGGGAGAGCTCTTGGGGTTTTATAGGGCTCACCTATAAGCTCCTTAGTTTGGGATCAAGCCAGTCGCTTGTTTATTTATATGTTCCAGCTATCTGCTAACTTCATCCGTGACAGATAGACATTTTGTTCCCTGTCTGTTTTATCTTGTTGCAAATAGGTCCAAGTCTGGAAGAGACAACTTTTCTGTTATATGAAGAAAAACCTGTCGATTTAAAGTCCACTCCCCTTCCTTCAAGATATATATCTCTGCTTAGATAGTCAGCGACTTTGTTGTCCTTTCCTTTTATATGGACTGCCGTAAATGAACATATACAGGGAGTGCAGAATTATTAGGCAAGTTGTATTTTTGAGGATTAATTTTATTATTGAACAACAACCATGTTCTCAATGAACCCAAAAAACTCATTAATATCAAAGCTGAATATTTTTGGAAGTAGTTTTTAGTTTGTTTTTAGTTTTAGCTATTTTAGGGGGATATCTGTGTGTGCAGGTGACTATTACTGTGCATAATTATTAGGCAACTTAACAAAAAACAAATATATACCCATTTCAATTATTTATTTTTACCAGTGAAACCAATATAACATCTCAACATTAACAAATATACATTTCTGACATTCAAAAACAAAACAAAAACAAATCAGTGACCAATATAGCCAACTTTCTTTGCAAGGACACTCAAAAGCCTGCCATCCATGGATTCTGTCAGTGTTTTGATCTGTTCACCATCAACATTGCGTGCAGCAGCAACCACAGCCTCCCAGACACTGTTCAGAGAGGTGTACTGTTTTCCCTCCTTGTAAATCTCACATTTGATGATGGACAACAGGTTCTCAATGGGGTTCAGATCAGGTGAACAAGGAGGCCATGTCATTAGATTTTCTTCTTGTATACCCTTTCTTGCCAGCCACGCTGTGGAGTACTTGGACGCGTGTGATGGAGCATTGTCCTGCATGAAAATCATGTTTTTCTTGAAGGATGCATACTTCTTCCTGTACCACTGCTTGAAGAAGGTGTCTTCCAGAAACTGGCAGTAGGACTGGGAGTTGAGCTTGACTCCATCCTCAACCCGAAAAGGCCCCACAAGCTCATCTTTGATGATACCAGCCCAAACCAGTACTCCACCTCCACCTTGCTGGCGTCTGAGTCGGACTGGAGCTCTCTGCCCTTTACCAATCCAGCCACGGGCCCATCCATCTGGCCCATCAAGACTCACTCTCATTTCATCAGTCCATAAAACCTTAGAAAAATCAGTCTTGAGATATTTCTTGGCCCAGTCTTGACGTTTCAGCTTGTGTGTCTTGTTCAGTGGTGGTCGTCTTTCAGCCTTTCTTACCTTGGCCATGTCTCTGAGTATTGCACACCTTGTGCTTTTGGGCACTCCAGTGATGTTGCAGCTCTGAAATATGGCCAAACTGGTGGCAAGTGGCATCTTGGCAGCTGCACGCTTGACTTTTCTCAGTTCATGGGCAGTTATTTTGCGCCTTGGTTTTTCCACACGCTTCTTGCGACCCTGTTGACTATTTTGAATGAAACGCTTGATTGTTCGATGATCACGCTTCAGAAGCTTTGCAATTTTAAGAGTGCTGCATCCCTCTGCAAGATATCTGACTATTTTTGACTTTTCTGAGCCTGTCAAGTCCTTCTTTTGACCCATTTTGCCAAAGGAAAGGAAGTTGCCTAATAATTATGCACACCTAATATAGGGTGTTGATGTCATTAGACCACACCCCTTCTCATTACAGAGATGCACATCACCTAATATGCTTAATTGGTAGTAGGCTTTCGAGCCTATACAGCTTGGAGTAAGACAACATGCATAAAGAGGATGATGTGGTCAAAATACTCATTTGCCTAATAATTCTGCACGCAGTGTATTCTTTTCTGCCCATCGAAAGATTTTTTCTGATACTTTCGCCAAGGACATACTTTTTGTACCTCCCTGTTTGTTCAGGTAAGTTACCGCAGTGATGTTGCCTGATAAAATGTTTCTCTCTTTTCCTTTTATTTCTGACGATATTCTTATTGGCGCAGAGTCAAAAGAAAAATTGGAAAAACAATTGATTGTTGTACAGCAGGAGCTAAAGAACCTAGGATGGATGATAAATCTACAGCAGGGATGCTCAACCTGCGGCCCTCCAGCTGTTGCAAAACTACATCTCCCAGCATGCTCAGACAGCCTACAGCTATCGTCCTACAGCAGGGCATGGTGGGAGTTGTAGTTTTACAACAGCTGGAGGGCCGCAGGTTGAGCATCCCTGCTGTAGATTTATCATCCATCCTAGGTTCTTTGGATCCTGCTTTACAACCATCAATTGTTTTTCCAATTTTTCTTTTGACTCTGTGGCAATAAGAATATAGTCTAAATAGGGGATGACTAGTATCCCTTTTTTATGTAGATTCGCTACAGCCTCTGCCATTACTTTTGAGAAGACCCTGGGGGCAGATGTTAGGCCAAAAGGAAGGACCTGGAACTGAAAATGGAACACTTGTTTCTTCCTCTGAAATGCGAACCTTAAATATTTTTGATGACCGCTGCATATTGGGATGTGATAATATGCATCGGTGAGATCCAAAGTTGCCATGTAAGCGTCTTTCCCTAGCAGATTTATTGTAGATTTTATCGTTTCCATTTTGAAACGTTTGTACAGGACATGCTGATTTAGGCCTTTTAAATTTATAATTGCTCTGTACGAGCCATTCGTTTTTTTTTACTAGAAAAATTGGAGAATAAAAACCGGTTTTCTCTTCTCCCGGAGGGACGGGAACAATGGCCTCTTTCTGAAGCAGAATCATCACTTGATCTAGGAGCAATAACTGAACTTTTCTCAGCTCCTTGGTAATGTGAAATACATCTTGAGGTAGGAAAGAAAATTCTAGTTTTAGACCTGTTGATATTACGTCTAATACCCAGGAGAAAGCGGAAATTTTTTCCCAAGTGGGGAAAAAGAACTTTTTAGTCTTCCTCCCACTGTGCTTCTGGCATCATTGATTAGTAGATTTTTGGAAGGAATTTGCTGGGTTAAAAAGAAAACCTTTGCCCCTTCCTCTACCCGTCTGCCATCTAGATGAAAAACCCCTTTTTTTATGATCTTCCCTGCCCCTTGTGGATGCGTCGAAGTTCCGTCTCTGACGAAAATTTCTGGGATCTGACGGAAAACCTGTTTTCTCAAGGATGTCGTTGAGTACCGATCCAAAAACTATCACCCTCACATGGGATACCGCATAACTTATTTTTTGAGGCGGAATCACCTGACCAGGATCTCAGACACACTGCTCTCCTAGTGGCATTGGAGAGAGCTGCCGACCTGGATGCCAATTTCAGTGTCAGAGGCATCGGCTAAAAAATTGGCTGCTTGTTTAAACATAGGCAAGGAAGCAATAATGTCCTCCCTTGGGGCTCCTGCCATCAAATGTTCTTCCACTTGGTTAACCCAGGTAGCCATGGTTCTGGCAGTCTAAGTGGCAGCTACGCTTGGTCTTAAAATGGCCATAGATGCTTCCCAAGATTTTTTAGGAAGGCTTCACTTTTATTGTCCATGGGGTCTTTTAAGAGACCTAAGTCCTCAAAGGGGAGAGCAGATTTTTTTTGTTATTTTTCCCTCCGGGGCATCCACTTTTGGACATTTATCCCAAAAAGTGGTATCTTCTTCAGTAAAACGATATTTCCTCTTTAGAATCCTGGAGACCCCAGGTATTTTCTCTAGGTCAGTCCACTCCTTATTAATAAGTTTGGTAATATTTAAATGTGGGGGAAAAAAACACCTCTCTTTTTTTCTCCCAAACCTCTAAACATAAGGTCCTGAACAGATTTAGGTTGTTTAGAGTCTTCTAAATTTAAGGTCGCCCTTATAGTTTTTAATAGGGAATCAGTGTTCTCTATGGAACAAAGTAGACGACCAGACTCGTCCTCAGAGGATTCAGAGTCGGACTCAGAAGGTAACACCCCTTCATCAAAATCATCTTCTTGTAGATCAATTTCAGAAGGGGCGGACCTGACAGATGTGGAGGTGGATGTTTTTTAGATGTGGATGCCAATTTAAGGTACACAGCGCTGCTCACTTCCTCTTTGATAATGTTTCTAATATTATCCAGAAGGGAAGGAGATTCTTCAGATATAATCTTTTCTAGACATCTCACACATACGTTTTTTTTTTTTTTATGACCGGAAGGCAGTCCTTTTTTTTACAAATAGAACACTTTTTGACATGCTGAGAAGATTCAGCCGACTTTTGTGTCTCCCTGACCTAGGAAATATATTAGAAAAAAGGCGCATTCAGAAGGGGGAAGCCTTTGGTCATAAAAAGAATTGGACTAAATAGCCCCTCACCCATGGTAAAAAAGATTGTTTCTACCACAACAGTGAGTAACAGAGACGAGAAACATCATTAAATCCCCACAGGAGAGGAGAGCTTACCGGGCTGTTGGATTTTATCGGAACTGCAGACTTCCTTACACTGTCTGACTCTCCTGGTGCCGACATGTTACCAACAAGGACGCTGGAAACCATTTCACTCCCTTTTTTAAAAACCGCTCGTTGCCTAAGGGGAAGTACGTCATACATCCGCCTCCTGTGAAGTCTCAGCTTTTGCTCTGAAATCTTGCCTGCATACGTGACCCGCTCTTCCTAATGCGATACTTCGCACGGACGCTGCCCGGGGCTGCCTCCACCAGAGGACTTGTGCCAGAGATACAGGAAGGATCGCACAGAGTCCCGTGACCCTGATCTCCACCCAGCACACTCTTCCGGATCTTCAGCCAGGCGTCAATTTAATAAAGAAAATTCCTAAATTCCTGCCAAAGCCTTTCCAGCAGGAGGATCTCCACATATCCCCAGAGGGACAGGAAACAACTGGAGAAGTTAAGGGGAGGGGGCTATTTAAAGATCTCCACGTTGCTTCCTGTGCCTGGGGGACCCGGGGTAATCCTCCTATGAATCGTGCCGCTGTGGAGGAGTTTGGAAAAGTACCATTCACACAGCTAAACCGTTAACCCTTTGTGACAGAACAGCTCAATATTTTTAAATAATGCTAGAGACAGTCCCATGGGATGGCACTACTGAACGAATACCTTCTTCAGTGTCACGCAATAAGCGATGCTCTCTGCATTAAAGCCTCTTTCAGCTGCTGTACAGGTGCTCTGCCTCCCCATCAAACAAACTTAATATATGCCAAGCAGAGATACAGAATGAGAGGCGGCACTAACCAGCTTCTTCAAGCGACTACACTGTTTATTTGTATCCAGAATAAAAAATGTGGTCACATTGAAGGGGGGTGAGGGTGGACAACTTACATAAACCACAGTCACAGATGAGCGGTGACGGACGTTTTGTGCTTCCTCAGGCCAGTACGTCATGAAGTATTACGTCTCACTTTTTTATGCCTGCTTCCAGAATAGTCATGGAAACCATGAACGCTTCTGGAAGGCGGCATTGCAACAATACATATAAACATTACAGACCCATTCACTATATCCATACAATAATCTCCTATGAACACACTCCCCGCTAATCTGTGTCTGTGGTTTATGTAAGTTGTCCGCCCTCACCCCCTGCAATGTGACCACATTTTTTGTTCTGGATACAAATAAACAGTGAAGTCGCTTGAAGAAGCTGGTGAGTGCCGTCTCTCATTCTGTATCTCTGCTTGGCGTAGCTCAATATTTTTAATAAAGACCAATTGAAGAAGTAATTTTTAGCCCAAAATGCAATCATAAAATATATATATATATATATATATATATATATAATATATAATATAAATTGCCCCCGAAGGTGTACATAGCCTTTAAATATTTAAAAAAAAAAAAAAAAATTTTACTGATGAATACATTTTTTTGGTTCCCTTGGTCACAGCAATACTTCACTTTGCTTCCAATCTACTACACACTGGCAGAGACAGGTGCCATGATAGGTTATAAAAGGCTATGGAGAGGTCTTTAGAAGCCCCCTGGCTGCCATGACAACCAATAAGCACCAGATGATTTCACCATGGGGGGAGGACAATCAGAACAGATGAAGCTCCCACCCTCTTTCTAATTGCTCAGATGCCACAGTTGCTACTGACTGCAGCATCTGAGGAGGTTAAACGGCCAGGATCAGAGATCGGAGAATGCAGTTGTATAACACAGCCAGCAGATGCTGTAGGCTCAGCTCGTAAGCCCGCTCCATACACTTCCTGCAAACCATGTATAGTTGCACAAAGATTAAAATCTTTCTTGAGCAAACTCATTACCATATTAAATGAGAATTCCTCATACAATAGCACATGCTGTTACCTGTTCCAATTATCACAACAGTGCTTCTGTCCCCAGCATAGCGGCTGCTCATGGATTTTATCCGTTTAGTGCTCTCCAATGCCTACAGTTAAAGAACAGTTCATTGGTTGCCATTACATATGAAAACAGCAATGCCCAATACTTAAATACGTTAGTAATTTACCTTTTTACTGGTGACAATGTACACACTGCCATTTTCTACTGTGATCTGCAGGGAAGAGGAAAACAAAGGCTGGGAATTAAACCCATTTTCTTTATACTGTAATTAATGCACTGGCCAAACCAGCTTTTCCTGGTAGTCCACAAAATTTCATCAAAGTGGTTATCCCACAACCAACCATTTTTACTGAAAGCCTAAGGCAAGGGCTACACGACGACACTGATTGCACAACACCTGTCTCAGCCAAGATCGTTGAGTAGCAGTGATCCCATAGAAATGAATGGAATCGCTGCGACAGTCGCAAGAAATCCTAATGCCCTAATAAAACTCTCTCTCTAATATACTTTATTAATGAACTTTCTATTTTTACAATTTTTTTCCCTACCTAAAGTGCACCATTTACTGTGCGCTTAAAACTCAATTCTCAGAAGCAGGAGCCCGCTCCGCTCAGCTAACCCTAGCATAGTACATGGGTACAGGGTACCCATGTGCTATGCCAGGAGTTAGTAATAGTCCAGGGAGCACGGACAGGAAATATGGGCTCCTGCCTGTACTCACAGCGCTGCTGCGGCCATTGATAAAATGTACTCTGTACACCGCTGAGCTGTCAGCGGTGTACACAGAACGGAGTTTTAAGCGCACAGTGAATGGTGCGCTTTAGGTAAGAAAATAAATAAATAAATAAATAAATAAATAAAGAGTCGTAAAAATAGAAAATTCATTAATAAAGTATATTAGAGATAGTTTTATTAGGGCATTAGGGATAACATATTAAAAGTTTAGATAAAGGTTTAGTTACTCTTTAAAACAAGCCATATGAAGTCCTGTTTGCAGTTTGCCACAAGCCATGTAGGACACACAGCAAACATGTAGAAGAAGGTGATCTGGTCAGATGAGACCAAAGTTGAACTTTTTGGTTTAACTGCAAAACGCTATGCACGGCGGAAAATTAACACATCACCCTGAACACACCCTCCTCACTGTGAAACATGGTAGTGGCAGCATCATGCTGTGGGGATGCTTTTCTTCAGCAGGAACAGGGAAGCTGGTTAGCGTTAGGGCTCTTTCATACGAACGTAGGGGCTCCATGCCCGTGCTGCGGACTGCATACGGCGGTTCTGCAATACACGGGTCACCAGCCGTGTTCATTCCCCATCACAGATGCGGACCCATTCACTTGAATGGGTCCGCAAATTCGGAGATGCGGTGCGGAACGGAAGCACGGAACGGAACCCCGCGGAAGTGCTTCTGTGGTGTTCCGTTCCGCAAGTAGCAACCAGTTAGTAAGGAACAGATTACATGGGGTGTTTTGGATGGGAGGTGATGTTACTTGGTACTAAATGTTTATAATTACAAATAGTATTATTTTACATTATGTGTACAAGGAGGCTTGATTACGATTATGGAACTACACCCTTTAAACATAAGATATGGGTGCCAAATATTACCTTGAAGCAGGGTAGACTGTCCAGCCCAGGAAACTCTTCTATGTCACCATTCCTGACATTGAAACAGGCCCCGTGCCAAGGACAACGAACTCTGTCCCCTACCAGCACCCCTGAAATTCATTAGACCATTCATTTATCAGTATCACCAAAATCATATTTATTGCCTGTTGCTTATGCAGCACCAACATATGCCGCAGAGCTGTACAGAGATTGTGAGCACACATGGGCACAGTAACTATATATGCTATAGTTATGCGCTATGCAGGACTATTTATAAAAAGGGCTGAAACAGCATTTATAATTAAATATATGCTGCCGCTACCACAGAAAATGCCTATTCTTGATTGCGGACAAGAATAGGACATGCTCTATTTTTTTGCGGGGCCACTGAACGGAACTACAGATGTGGACAGCACACAGTGTATCTTTTGCGGCCCCATTGAAATGAATTGGTCCGCACCCATTCCGCAAAATTGCGGAACGGATGCGGACTCATTCATATGGTCATGTAAATGTAGCCTAAGAGAGCATTCTTGCTGTTTTACACTTAGACGTAGAAAATGCTAAATGAGATGACCCTGCTGGCCCGTTCCCTTCCCCAGCCAATTTTTTTTTAGACCCGACGTGAGCGGGGAGAAGTCATAGATTGCGAGGCAAATGACCTTTGCCCTTCCTAGCAAACAAGCTGCCTTGATTAGGTGGTGCATATAGGTGTGTATGCTCCTCCTCTCATTGGCTGCTGGATGCACATAGAGGTGACTAGGAGCAGCACACCGTATGTGCACAGTCTGCTCTCCTGAACATAGATGCCCAATGGCATAGGTAGGTTTAGCGTAGGACCTGCCTGACCTGAGGCCACCTTGGCGCTGGGTAGGCGGGCACAGATGTGTTTTGATCAAAATATATTGGCTAAGAGTCTCAGATTTTATTACATCAGAGGGAGGGCTTAGTCCATATATAATACTAGCATCTATTTTGTTAGTGCATAATTATCATTTTTTCTGTGACTTCTTTTCATGAATGTAGCCAGCGACATCAGCATATTTATTTATTACATTGTGCAGGATGTTTTTATCTATCTTTATCTTTTTTCTGTGATTTTTGTTCAAAATGACCTTTGCCCCACAATCTGCGCCTGAAATATGCCTAATTTAGGCGTATTTCTGTTTCATAAATGACCCCCATAAGGAATAGTATATGAGCTATACACCTAATAGGAGGAACATATAATCAGGGGTGGATGAAGAGGTGTGGCCTGGTTATTCAGAGGTGGGGTTATGACATCAGACATCTATTCCTTTTCCCCATGTGTGGAGCTATGCTTATAGAACATTCAATGGTACTGGCACTCACAGCAAACATTGTTGACCCGCTTTACACATTTTTCAAGTAATTTATGGTAGCTGTTTGTGATTATTGCCATGTAATATTAATGCACACTGTAGAGGACTTGTTCTAAAGGTCAGATTACCTTTTTGAGATTCTGGTGTATTTTTTGTTTTATGGCAATTTACATTATGGGCCTCAATGGTGATGTTGGTGCCACATGAAATATGGGAAAATAATAATGTACTTACAATACACAATAATCAATATAGTACATTTCTTACCTTTACTTAGAGGAGCGCCATAATGGGAGCACTTGTTTCCTACAGCGCTGAATACCCCATTATTCCTTACTAAAAGAACTGATTGTCCTTGCACCTCAAACTCTCGCATCCTAAAAGAAAAATATGGGTATGATGGAGACTTATCACATTCAAGTTGAAGGAAGCTATTTGCAATATCTGAACATTTGGAGAAAAAAAAATTAAATAATGAAAAGAAGGAAAAATTAACTGCGAATTGGCTAATGTCCAAGTTTTAGATATTGACAGTTGTCAAATACCCATCACGAAAAGTCCTAAGGAGACCTCAGAGTATTATGGCTGACGTCTGGATGGCTCATTGAGCCATTCTGTGTGAAATTAAGTAATTCCTTGTTTCCAAGTTGGTTGTATATTCAAGTTTGCAGTTCCATTTGGTCACCAGATACGTTGGCCACTTCCAGGTCAGTCAAGTCAATTACCCCACAGTTTTTCTTAAAGGGAAGGTGTCATCAGAACATAGCTATTGAGTAAAGTTTTATGAGAAACATTTTTTTTTGTTTTGTTTTTAAATTTCATGTCACTATTTAGATTATTAAAGAAAAGAAAGCTACAGTCAGGTCCATAAATATTGGGTCATCGACACAATTGTAAATTTTTTTGTCTCTATACACCACCACAATGGATTTGAAATGAAACAAACAAGATGTGCTTTAACTGCAGACTGTCAGCTTTAGGCCTCATGCACACGACCGTTGTGTGCACCCGTGGCCGTTGTGCCGTTTTCCGTTTTTTTTCGCGGACCCATTGACTTTCAATGGGTCCGTGGAAAAATCTGAAAATGCACCGTTTTGCAGCCGCATTCGTGATCCGTGTTTCCTGGCCGTGAAAAAAATATGACTTGTCCTATTTTTTTCACGGCCAACGGTTCACGGACCCATTCAAGTCAATGGGTCCGTGAAAGAACACGGATGCACACAAGATTGGCATCCGTGTCCGTGATCCGTGGCCGTAGGTTAGTTTTTATACAGACGGATCCGAAGATCCGTCTGCATAAAAGCTTTTTCGAAGCTGAGTTTTCACTTCGTGAAAACTCAGAACCGACAGTATATTCTAACACAGAAGCGTTCCCATGGTGATGGGGACTCTTCTAGTTAGAATACACTACAAACTGTGTACAAGACTGCCCCCTGCTGCCTGGCAGCACCCGATCTCTTACAGGGGGCCGTGATCAGCACAATTAACCCCTTCAGGTGCGGCACCTGAAGGGGTTAATTGTGCTGATCACGGCCCCCTGTAAGAGATCAGGGCTGCCAGGCAGCAGGGGGCAGACCCTCCCCCCCCTCCCCAGTTTGAATATCATTGGTGACCAGTGCGGCCCCCCCCTCCCTCTATTGTAATAATTTGTTGGTGGCACAGTGTGCGCCCCCCCCTCCCTCCCTCTATTGTAATAATTCGTTGGTGGCACAGTGTGCGCCCCCCATCGGCCCCCCCTCCCTCTATAGCATTAACAACATTGGTGGCCAGTGTGCGGCCTCCCATCTCCCCCCCCCCCCCCATCATTGGTGGCAGCGGAGTTCCGATCGGAGTCCCAGTTTAATCGCTGGGGCTCCGATCGGTAACCATGGCAACCAGGACGCTACTACAGTCCTGGTTGCCATGGTTACTTAGCAATAGTACAATAGTAGAAGATTCAAACTTACTGGCTGCTGCTATGTTCGTGTCCGGCCGGGAGCTCCACCTACTGGTAAGTGACAGGTCTGTGCGGCGCATTGCTAAATGAACTGTCACTTAGCAGTAGGAGGAGCTCCCGGCCGGACACAGACATCGCAGCTCCCAGGTAAGTATGAATCTTTTACTATTGTACTATTGCTAGTAACCCGCTGCCACCAATGATCGGGGGGAGGGAGGCCGCACACTGGCCACCAATGTTGTTAATGCTATAGAGGGAGGGGGGGGCCAATGGGGGGCGCACACTGTGCCACCAACGAATTATTACAATAGAGGGAGGAAGGGGGAGGGGCGCACACTGTGCCACCAACAAATTATTACAATAGAGGGAGGAAGGGGGGGGGCCGCACTGGCCACCAATGATATTCAAACTGGGGGGGGGGGGGGGGGGGGTCTGCCCCCTGCTGCCTGGCAGCCCTGATCTCTTACAGGGGGATATGATAGTACAATTAACCCCTTCAGGTGCGGCACCTGAGGGGTTAATTGTGCTGATCACGGCCCCCTGTAAGAGATCGGATGCTGCTAGGCAGCAGGGGGCAGTCATGTACACAGTTTGTAGTATATTCTAACTAGAAGCGTCCCCATCACCATGGGAACGCCTCTGTGTTAGAATATACTGTCGGAAATGAGGTTTCACGATCTAACTCATATCCGACAGTATATTCTAACATAGAGGCGTTCCCATGGTGATGGGGACGCTTCAAGTTAAAATATACCATCGGATTGGAGAAAACTCAGATCCCATGGTATAAAAGGGACTCCAGACTTTACATTGAAAGTCAATGGGGACGGATCCGTTTGAAATGGCACCATATTGTGTCAACGTGAAACGGATCGGTCCCCATTGACTTGCATTGTAATTCAGGACGGATCCGTTTGGCTCCGCACGGCCAGGCGGACACCAAAACGACTTTTTTTTCATGTCCGTGGATCCTCCAAAAATCAAGGAAGACCCACGGACGAAAAAACGGTCACGGATCACGGACCTACGGACCCCGTTTTTGCGGACCGTGTAAAAAAACGTCCGTGTGCATGAGGCCTTAATTTGAGAGTATTTACATCCAAATCAGGTGAACGGTGCAGGAATTACAACTGTTTGCATATGTGTCTCCCACTTGTTAAGGGACCAAAAGTAATAGGAAAGAATAATAATCATAAATCAAACTTTCACTTTTTAATACTTGGTTGCAAATCCTTTGCAGTCAATTACAGCCTGAAGTCTGGAATGCATAGACATTACCAGACACTGGGTTTCATCCCTGGTGATGCTCTTCCAGGCCTCTACTGCAACTGTCTTCAGTTCCTGCTTGTTCTTGGGGCATTTTCGCTTCAGTTTTGTTTTCAGCAAGTGAAATGCATGCTCAATCGGATTCAGGTCAGGTGATTGACTTGGCCATTGCATAACATTCCACTTCTTTCCCTTAAGAAACTCTTTGGTTGCTTTTGCAGTATGCTTTGGGTCATTTTCCATCTGCACTGTGAAGCGCCGTCCAATGAGTTCTGAAGCATTTGGCTGAATATGAGCAGATAATATTGCCTGAAACACTTCAGAATTCATCCTGCTGCTTTTGTCAGCAGTCACATCATCAATACAAGAGAACCAGTTCCATTAGCAGCCATACATGCCCACGCCATGACACTACCACCACCATGCTTCACTGATGAGGTGGTATGCTTAGGATCATGAGCAGTTCCTTTCCTTCTCCATACTCTTCTCTTCCCATCACTCTGGTACAAGTTGATCTTGGTCTCATCTGTCCATAGGATGTTGTTCCAGAACCGTGAAGGCTTTTTTTAGATGTCATTTGGCAAACTCTAATCTGGCCTTCCTGTTTTTGAGGCTCACCAATGGTTTACATCTTGTGGTGAACCCTCTGTATTCACTCTGGTGAAGTCTTCTCTTGATTGTTGACTTTGACACACATACACCTACCTCCTGGAGAGTGTTCTTGATCAGTGATGGCCAGTTTGCAGTGTTTGCCATCGAACACATGCGGGCTGCCATCTTAACTCACAAGTCCGGCGATGCACAGGTAAGCCCTTACCCGTGCCTGTGCTGCGAGCCGGTCTGAAACAAATGCGGTCATCGGTAGCAGGCAGTTCCGAGAACAGCCACCGGGGGCCTTCATCAGGCTGTTCTCGGACCTGCCTGCTCCTGGTGATCGCATTTGTTTCAGACCAGCTCGCAGCACAGGCAAGGGCATACCTGTGCATCGCTGGACTTGTGCGTTAAGATGGCAGCCCGCATGTGTTCGCTGGCGAACACTGTGAACTGGCCATCACTGTTCTTGATCTGGCCAACTGTTGTGAAGGGTGTTTTCTTCACCAGGGAAAGAATTCTTCGGTCTTCCACCACAGTTATTTTCCGTGGTCTTTCGGGTCTTTTGGTGTTGCTGAGCTCACCGATGCGTTCCTTCTTTTTAAGAATATTTCAAACAGTTGTTTTGGCCACGCCTAATGTTTTTGCTATCTCTCTGATGGGTTTGTTTTGTTTTTTCAGCCGAATGATGGCTTGCTTCACTGATAGTGACAGCTCTTTGGATCTCATCTTGAGAGTTGACAGCAACAGATTCCAAATGCAAATAGCACACTTGAAATGAACTCTGGACCTTTTATCTGCTCATTGTTATTGGGATAATGAGGGAATAACACACACCTTGCCATAGAACAGCTGAGAAGCCAATTGCCCCATTACTTTTGGTTCCTTAACAAGTGGGAGGCACATATGCAAACTGTTGTAATTCCTACACCGTTCACCTGATTTGGATGTAAATACCCTCAAATTAAAGCTGACAGTCTGTAGTTAAAGCACATCTTGTTTGTTTCATTTCAAATCCATTATGGTGGTGTGTAGAGCCAAAAATGTTCGAATTGTGTCGATGTCTCAATATTTATGGACCCGACTGTAAATCCTGCAGTTTTTGCAGTGGCCACTAAACCTAATATTATGTTGAGACTTTATGTGATAATAATGAGAACGCCAGAAGAGTGAGTGATCTCTACAGAACACAAAGGATTACAATGACAGATAGAACCTTTGTTTATAGATAACACAGGATTCACCATTCACAATAGGTAATATCACAGCTTATCTACCCTGCCCTTGTACAGTGATCTCTGCACAGGTCACAGAGAAAACTCTCCCAGAGAAGTCAAGGAGGTCCCTCCAGTCTATAAAATCGATATGTTTTCACTATCTGGTTTAAGTTATCAGAATTTTTTTATTTTTATAGCTGACACTTTCCCTTTAAGTTGGCCATATACAAGGTCTGTTTGCCCTCAATCCAACACACATTAAAATATAAGGGAACGGATTACTAAACTGTCATACACTGCAAGACATCTACCCATTGCATGGATGAAAACATCCTGCGTCATGGGGGGGGCAGACAATAGCAGGCCATGACGGGAACAAGCCTCCCTATCGTCATCCGTGATCCTGCCTGCTATTGGCTGCCTCCGACGCCGGATGTTTTCATCCGCATGACGGGGAGAAGTAGCGGCGGCCGACATGGGCATCAGCCATGCTGGGCATGCATGTGTATGAGGGGAACAGTATGGCTGGCTTAATATGCAAGTGCTGATCAGACTACACAGTTTGCTGTCTGTAACCATGGAGATGCATAGAAGCTGTAGACATAAAACAGTGGGCTATTTTACATTTTATATGCCATAAAGCAATAAAAATGTTGGTTGCAAAAGTATACGTAGCCTTTAATGTTCAAGTGTTAATTCAATAACAAGAGAAACAAATTTGTAGACCTTACTCTCCATCTTTTAGATCGAAATCCTTGCACAGTTCTTGAGTAATCACCTCGTTTCCACTCATAACGATTTTATTTTCAGTTCCTGCAATACGAGCCAACATTACACATTCATTCAGCAGTGAATAAACCTAGAATGATGATAATGCTTTTCCTAACACATTGGTGGAAATTTATCAAACTGCTGTCAAGTACAACAGAGTTAGTTGTCCATAGCAACCAATCAGATTCCACCTTTCATTTTCCAAAGGAGCTGTGAAAAATTAAAGGTGGAATCTGATTGGTTGCTGTGGGCAACTAAGCCACTTCTACTTCTCACCAGTTTGATAAATCTCCCTCATTGTTCAAAAATAGATTTTGAATGGATGGAAATACAAGTTTTTACAACAGAAACAATAAAAAGGAAGTGATTGTGCATGTATTATTACACTTAATGCAGCAAGAAACGTAACCCATTTAACAGGTATTCTTTCAAGGTGTCTTGAAAATGCTTTAAAAGGGCATCTGTCAGCAGATTTGTACCTATGAAACTGGCTGACCGGTTACACGTGCACTTGGCAGCTGTTCATATTGTGCCTGCATTACTGAGAAAAATAATGTTTTATTATATGCAAATGAGCTTCTAGGAGCATTGCGGTTACACCTAGAGGCTCTGCTCTCTCTGCAACTGCTGCGTCCTCTGCACTTTGATGGACAGGGCCAGGTGTGATGATGTTTTCGCTGCCTGGCCCTGTCAAAGTGCAGAGGGCGCAGCAGTTGCACAGAGAGCTGAGCCTCTAGGTGTAACAATAACGCCCCCATTGCTCCTAGAGGCTCATTTGCATTTATTAAAACATAATTTTTCTCAGCAATGCTGGCACATATGAACATGGGACCAACACAGATGCCTTCAGCTGTAGAGTTCAGTGGACACCTGGATGTTCGGGTTCGACCGAACTTCGGAAAAAAGTTCGAGTTCGGGACCCGAACTTGACCCCGAACCCCATTGAAGTAAAGGGGGACCCAAACTTTTGAGCACTAAAATGGCTGTAAAAATGTCATGGAAAGGGAAATGACTTAAAATAACATAAAATACGTAAAAATAAAAAATTATCTTGATCTAGGAGGACCAGGTCTATATGGAGTAGGAGGTTGAGGAGGCGGTGGATGTGGCGGGGTAGGTGGAAGCCTCGGTGGAGTAGGAGGAGGTAGCCTACACTGCTTTTTGGTTTAAAATTAGGGTACACCCCAAAACATTGGGAAATATAACCTGTGATAATCCCCTCCAGTCATGCTAAACACACGTTCAGACAATACACTGGGTGCAGGGCAGGCCAGCACCTCCAAGGGGTAAAGGGCAAGCTCAGGCCATGTGCCCAATTTGGGGACCCAGAAGTTGCAGGCGCTGACCCCTGTCAGTCAGTTCGTGTAGGCGTGTGCACACTTACTGCCCCACCATGTCGCACGTCCCCGTGATATTCACGATCCAATTTGATATCTGCTCTATCAACTTTCTATGTTCTTTTATGCGCCTACCATGGTGATCACGGGTGGCGGGGATCAGGGTTCCAGGCCGGAGAGCGAGCGTGAGAAAGAGAGACCACATCCAAGGGAGGATTAATTTTTTCAAATGCAAAATTATAGAGTTGAAATTATTAAAGCATAAAAGTGTGACAACTTTTCAAAGTTTAAGCATTGAATTAAAGGATGTGGTGCGCATTAATTACTGAATAATTTATTACATTCTATTCACGTCTAAAATTGTATAATGTCAACCCAAGAATGTAACAGAAAAATTATTGAAATTTATTAAGCTGTCAACTAGGTAGAGGGAGGGGTATATTACACCCAAAAATTGGTGAATTTCACCAAAAAATGTAACTGACAAATTTTTTTCTTTTTTTTCTTTTCGGTCTACTAGGTATAGGAGTGGTACATCACACCCAAAAATTGGTGAATTTCACCAGAATATATAACTGTCAATTATTTTTTTTTGTTTAACCTGTCTACTAGGTATAGCAGTGGTACTATACACACCAAAATTGCTGAATTTCACCCTAAAATGTAAATGACTATTTATTTTTTAACCGGCCTAATAGGTATAGCAATGGTACTATACACCCAAAAATTTGTTAATTTCACCTGAAAATGTAAATGACAAAGTAGTTGTAAAACACGTACAAAAAAAAAAAAAAAAAAAAAAAAAAAAATGGATTTATGAGGTGGAGTTCCATATGGAGTAAGTTTGAGGATGTAGTGGAGTAGGTGGAAGCGGCGGTGGAGGAGGACGAGGTTTTTGGTTTTAATTTAATTTTGTAAAATTATGGTACACTCCAAAAGAGTGTGAAATATCCAAAATACAAACATGAGCAATTGCGCTGCAGTATAACAATGGCTGCTTAGTGCCGGTATACATGTCTATTCTGCACAAGGTAAAGACAAGTCCTGAGGGATCCATGCCTGGTTCATTTCAATGAACGTGAGCTTGTCCACATTGGCTGTGGACAGGCGGCTGCGCTTGTCTGTGATGACTCCCCCTGCCGTGCTAAACACACGTTCAGATAATACACTGGCTGCAGGGCAGGCCAGCACCTCCAAGGCGTAAAGGGCAAGCTCAGGCCATGTGCCCAAATTTGGAGACCCAGAAGTTGAAGGGGGCAGACCCATCATTCAGTACGTGTAGGCGTGTGCACACATACTGCTCCACCATGTTGGTGAACTGCTGCCTCCTGCTAAGACGTTCCATATCAGCTGGTAGTGCTGGTTGTTGTGGCGTGCTGACAAAGCTTTTCCACATTTCGGCCATGCTAACCCTGCCTTCTGAGGTGCTGGAGGTGCCCCAGCTGAATTGGCGACCTCTTCCTCGTCCTCTGCCTTCGCCTTGTGCTTCCACTGTGCCCCCGCTGTGAGGTGGGAATGCCACCAGCAGCGCGTCTACCAGTGTGCGCTTGTACTCACGCATCTTACGATCACGCTCCAGTGACGGAATTAAGGACGGTACGTTGTCCTTGTAACGGGGATCCAGCAGCGTGGCCACCCAGTAATCAGCACAAGTTAGAATGTGGGCAACTCGGCGGTCGTTGCGGAGACACTGCAGCATGTAATCGCTCATGTGTGCCAGGCTGCCCAGAGGCAACGAAAAGCTGTCCTCTGTGGGAGGTGTATCGTCTGTGTCCTCTGTATCCCCCCATCCACGCATCAGTGATGGCCATGAGCTGGTCTGGGTGCCACCCTGCTGTGAACATGGTTCCTCCTCCTGCATCTCCTCCTCCTCATCCTCCACAACTGCGCCCTGGCTGGACAATTGTGTACCTTGGGTTTGTGGGTGCAGGAACCCACCCTAGGAGCCACTTGGGAATGACTGGCCGGAAACACTACGAAATGATCCCTCTTCCTCCTCCTCCTGTGCCACATCCTCTTCCATCATCGCCAGGAGCGTTTTTTCAAGGAGGCATAGAAGTGGGATAGTAACGCTGAGAATGGCGTTATCGGCACTGGCCATGTTGGTGGAGTACTCGAAACAGCGCAACAAGGAACACAGGTCTCGCATGGAGGCCCAGTCATTGGTGGTGAAGTGGTGCTGTTCCGCAGAGCGACTCACCCGTGCGTGCTGCAGCTGAAACTCCACTATCGCCTGCTGCTGCTCGCACAGTCTGGCCAGCATGTGCAAGGTGGAGTTCCACCTTGTTAGCACGTCGCATATGAGGCGGTGAGCGGTAAGGCCGAAGTTACGCTGTAGCGCAGACAGGCGAGCAGCGGCAGGGTGAGAACGCCGAAAGCGCGCACAGACGGCCCGCACTTTATGCAGCAGCTCTGACATGTCGGGGTAATTTTTAAGGAATCTCTGCACCACCAAATTCAGCACATGCGCCAGGCAAGGGATGTGCGTCAAACCGGCTAGTCCCAGAGATGCTACGAGATTTCGCCCATTATCGCACACCACCAGGCCGGGCTTAAAGCTGACTGGCAGAAACCACTTATCTGTCTGTTGTTCAAGGCCCGTCCACAGCTCCTGCGCGGTGTGGGGTTTGTCCCCCAAACAGATAAGTTTTAAAACTGCCTGCTGTCGTTTACCCCTGGCTGTGCTGAAGTTGGTGGTGAAGGTGTTACGCTGACCGGATAAGGAGCTGGTAGAGGATGAGGAAGCAGAGTAGAAGCGCCCTGCAATCCTCAGTGGTGGAAGGACATGCGCCAAACTGCTATCCGCCTCAGGCCCAGCCGCCACTGCATTTACCCAGTGTGCTGTTATGGAGATATAACGGCCCTGACCGTGCTTACTGGTCCACGTATCCGTAGTCAGGTGCACCTTGCCACAGATGGTGTTGCGCAGTGCACACCTGATTTTGTCCCCTACTTGGTTGTGCAGGGAAGGGATGGCTCGCCTTGAAAAGTAGTGGAGGCTGGGCACGACATACTGTGGGACAGCCACTGCCATAAGGCCTTTAAAACTATCCGTCTCCACCAGACGGAATGACAGCATTTCAAAAGGCCAGTAATTTAGAAATGCTGGCATTCAGGGCTAGGGATCGCAGGTGGGTAGGGGGGCACTTCCTCTTCCTCTCCAGCATTTGGGATATGCAGAACTGAACGCTTCCGTGGGCCTGGTGACCCAGGTGTTGGTGTTGCTGGCAGATCCTCTGTTTGCGGGGTGCCAGGTGGCACTGTCACTCCAGAGGTGGATGAAGAGGCCGCGACTGCAGCAGAAGAGGAAGCAGGAGGAGCCAGAGACCTTTCTTGGTTTTTGAGGTGTCTACTCCACTGCAGCTCGTGCTTTGCACTTAAATGCCTGGTCATGCAGGTTGTGCTCAGGTTGAGAACGTTTATGCCTCGCTTCAGGCTCTGATTGCACAGCGTGCAAACCACTCGTGTCTTGTCGTCAGCACATTGTCTGAAGAACTGCCACGCCAGGGAACTCCTTGGAGCTGGCTTCGGTGTGCTCGTTCCTTTGCTGCGATGGGCAGTAGGAGGTGTACTGTCTAGAGGACGGCCGCTCTGCTTTTGCACCCTGCTCCCTCTTCTGCTGTGCTGGTGGCTCTGTGCGACCACCGCCTCTTCCTCCGAACTACATAGGTCACTCGCATGACCTTGATTCCATGTGGGGTCGAGAACCTCATCGTCCTCCACATCATCTTCCATCGTCTTCACCCCTGACTTCCTTGTCGGTCTGCACACTTTCGAAAGCCCCAGCAGTTGGCACCTGTGTTTAGTCATCATCCGAGACATGCTGCAATGGTCCTCCCATGTACTCATCTTAAAAGATAAGTGGTTGGGCACCGGTGCACTTAATCTCTTCCACTTCTGGGGCAGGGCTAGGTGGATGGCCCTGGGAAACCCTGCTAACAGAGTCATCAAAAAGCAGAAGAGACTGCTGAATGACTTGGGGCTCAGACTGCTTGGCTGATTTGCAAGGGGGTGAGGTGAAAGACTGATGGACATCGGCTGCAGGTGCCAACTGTGGTCTTTAAGCAGGAGACTGGGTGGGAGACAATGAAGGAACTGGATCCACTGTCAGCAACCCAATCTACTATCGCCTGTACTTGTTCAGGCCTCACCATTCGTAGAACAGCATTAGGCCCGACCAAATACCGCTGCAAGTTTTGTCGCCTACTCGCACCTAAGGAAGGGGTTTCACTTGTGCGTGTAGCTGGCACAGATCGACCACGTCCTCTCCCTGCAACAGGAGCTCCACCAGCAGCACCACGACCTGGGCCACGTCCCTTATTTGACGCTCTCCTCATACTTTTCAAATTTAGGATCTTGCCCTAAATGGGTGTTTAATTAATAGTAGAATAGAACGACAGTATGTAAAGGGTGCATCTCACAGGGCCTGAAGTAAATATTTTTTTGCCCAAAATGGCTGTATTTCAAATGCCTGATTCAAACCCCTGTATGTAGAGGGAGTATCTCACACGGTCTGAACCAGTGTAGGCCTGAAGTAAATATCTTTTTGCACAAAATGGCTGTATTTCAAATGGCTGTATTTCAAATCCCTGAATCAAACCCCTGTATGTAGAGGGAGTATCTCACACGGTCTGAATCAGTGTAGGCCTGAATTCAATATTGGTGCACCAAATGGCGGTATTTAAAATCTCTGAATGTAACCCAAATGTATTAAGGGTGCATCTCACAATGACATCTGCATCAAAGGCTGCCAACTAAATTTTTTGTGATCAAACGACTGTTTGTTTAACAACTGAATTTGACAGCAGTATGTAAGCCTGTAATTTCACACGTGCTGATGCTGCAAGGCCTGAAAATAGTGTTTTTTGTCAAAAAAAAGTGTGTTTTTCAAACCCCAGAAAATGATGGGTGTATTTCTAGCTTAAATTGCACACTGACTAATCAAGATGTTGTAGTTTGCCAAAAGTGTGTTTTTTTGGTAACAGAATATGAATGCTGTATATATTAAACTTGAATTTAACACTTGCAGATCTGGAAAATACTGTTTTTGAAGGAAAAAAAAAAGTGTGTTTTTAAAACCCTAGAAGATGATGGGTGTATTTCTACCTTAAATTGCACACTGACTAATCCAGATGTTTTAGTTTGCCCAAAAAAAAATGGTGATTTGCAATGTCCCAAAAGCTCAGATGCAGTCCTGGTGCACTGAGCTTGCATAAAAATTATAAAGTTATTTTTTTTTTGGTCAATGGCCTCAGGGCAGGGTAAAAAGATTGTGTCCTGTACCCACACAACTATTTGTCTGTAGATCGCCGAGTCAGATTCTCTCCTATTCTCTCCCTGAAATCACAAGTCCAGCAGCATCCTCTCCCTACACTTAAGCTTATATAGAGGCTGGGTCACATGCTGCACTGGCCAATCACAGCCATGCCATTCGTAGGCATGGCTGTGATGGCTTCTAAGGTCAGACAGTTAACCGTTTGTTGATTGGCTGCTGTGCAGCCTTTCAAAAAGCACCAAGAAAGAGCCGAACACCGAACCCGAACTTTTACGGAAAAGTTCGGGTTCGGGGTCCAAAAATCCTAAAGTTCGGTACGAACCCGAACTTTACAGTTCAGGTTCGCTCAACCCTATACAGCTGCCAAATGCACATGTAACAGGTCAGCAAGTTTCATAGGTACAAATCTCTTGACAGGTGCCCTTTAAAAAGGGATCGGACCTTTGGGTCCTCCAATGATTATGAAAATGAGGGTCCCCCTGTTTGAAAGGGGTAGTGGTCGAGGATGCGCAGCCTTCTCCCTATACACAGTATATTAAAAAAGCTACCAATTACCCATGGGAGGATGAGGAGAGTCGTAGCTCATGAATATTGGGATTCCAGCAGTGCTCAAGAAAGGCCGGACGCTGGAGGTAGGCCTACATGAGGGGTTTTGGGCGCCAGGGCCGGGCAAGGATGGGTTAAGGGGTTGAAGGTAGGCGGGAGTGTGAGCAGGGAGGGTGTAGGTTATAAGAGGGGGCGGGCGCATGCGGACCGGCGCCATTTTAGGGAGAACGGCAGGAGTGAGGACATCTTCCTCCCACCCGCCCCTTTTTTGTGTTATGTTGGGAAGGTGACGTTTAGTGATGTCGCGGCAGGTGAAGGTCATAGAAGCTGGTGGTCTTGGATGGTCTGGAAAATAGGAGGGCCCTCAGGAGGGGGGCTGGACTCTCATAGTTGGGGCATTTTGGTTCGTTCAGAGAGGCGTCCATCAGTTGGTGTCTCCGAGCTGGAGTTTTGCGGCTGGAGGCAAGATGGAAGTGTCGAGTTGGCGTGTTTTTTATATATGTTGGAAATTTGGGGCTTCTATGACCTCCCTCGTCAGGGGGGTATGGCAATGTTATTGTTTATATATATATATATATATATATATATACATACATAAAGAAAAAATTCAGGCAGCACTCCTTGTTAACTCAGCCGTAGCTGTGCGGTGCCAGCGGTGGTCCCTGGATTCAGGACTTTGAAATAATGAAGAAAATCCGCAGCACTCCTTGAAGTATAGAAAAATGTAGTTTTATTCACACATGTCAAAATCAGACAACGTTTCGGTTCTCTCCCAGAACCTTTTTCAAGTCAGGTGACTTGAAAAAGGTTCTGGGAGAGAACCGAAACGTTGTCTGATTTTGACATGTGTGAATAAAACTACATTTTTCTATACTTCAAGGAGTGCTGCGGATTTTCTTCATTATATATATATATATATATATATATATATATATATATATATATATTTATTATGTATTTATTTATTTTCATTAATAAACGGCTGCTGTGGCTGATTTAATCCAACCCAGTCTGAGTATTCATTTAAGGTAAGAGGTAGTTGGGGGGTAAGGGTTTTTTATTAGGCCTCATGCACACGACCGTTTTTTTTTGCGGTCCACAAAACGGATTTCCGTTGTTCTGTGATCTGTGACCGTTTTTTCTTCCGTGGGTCTTCCTTGATTTTTGGAGGATCCACGGACGTGAAAAGTGAAAAAAAAAAAACAAAGTCAAGTTTGCATTGAAAATGATAGGAAAAACGGACACGGATGACTATCTTGTGTGCATCCGTGATTTTTCACGGACCCATTGACTTGAATGGGTCCGTGAACCGTTGTCCGTGAAAAAAATAGGACAGGTGATGGACCATGTGATTGGAGCATGTGATCTGACATCACCAAAGGTCCTTTAGCCCATAGTTCATCTTTTGAGAAGTAAAGAAGAGACCGGGACTTATGCGAACAAACGGAGAAGGTGAGTTAATTTTTTTTATTTTTTTTAACCCTCAACTGATCACTTACTATGCATTCTGTTTTCAAAATGCTATTATTTTCCCTTATAACCATGTTATAAGGGAAAATAATAACATCTACACAACACCGAACCCAAACCTGAACTTCTGTGAAGAAGTTCGGGTCTGGGTACCACAGTCGGTTTTTTATCACGCGCGTGCAAAACACATTGCACACGCACGATAAAAACTGAACATCGGAACGCAATCGCAGTCAAAACTGACTGCAATTGCATTCCTACTCGCGCGGGTTTGCCGCAACACACCGGGACGCATCCGGAACTAATCCGGACACGCTCGTGTGTAGTGTACGGGAGCTGTAATGCCCGTCACTACAGAAGGGTCACTGGTGTGCTGTCATTTCTCCTTATTTAAGGGAAAGTTGGTATAAGTCATCTTTATAAAATGTAATGTAATGCTATGTATTTCCCTGTTGCTGTAAAATGTGCAAGTACAGGCCTGCTAGGGGTGTCATTTCAGCTCTTAGTCACTAGAGGGAGCTAGGGAGCCCTAGTTTATATAAGGCCCAGTCAGGGAAAGGAAAGTCAGTCTAGAGTCTGGAGTTGGAGTCTAGAGTTAAAGAGTTGGAGTTGGAGATCAGACTATGTCTGAGTCAAGTCCAGGCCTGAAGCCTGCAGACCAGGAGAGGGTATTGCAGTCCCTGTAACCGGGTTCCAGATCCAAGGAAAAGGTTCCCCTCCTGAGCTCATATATGCAGAAGCAGGAACACCACAGTTAACCAGCCTGAGGAAACTGGGAGAGACAGAGGCAAGCTCAGAAAAGCAAGAGGTACTAAAGACAACAGAGGAGGTACTTGATAAAGATAGACCCAAGGATATACACCAGAGTCAGGGCAGTGGGCCTTGGAGAAGAGTTTCTATGTTCCAGGATCAGTCAGGAATAGAGTGCAAGCCGCCTGTACTGCATGTCCTGTGTTTAACACTCTGAAGTCACCTTGCTATATATTGCCTGCATCAAATGTACTGCAACCAACTGTCTGCAAAGGAACTGCGCTTCCATCTATGTCCATGTATGATGACTACTAAAGTTTGAGTTCTGTTTTAACATCACGTGGTTCCTCAGTTATTCCTGCTATCAGCAAACGGCGTGCCACCGTTTAATTGGCACTGGCGTCACGAACATTACTTATCATCACCTGCCCTTGCAGAGAGTCAGCTGTCTCAGGTTAGTGTCACGATTGCACTACAACACCCAGGAACATTTCTACACCTAACTTGAGTACGCTGCACGTGTGAACCCAGCCTTACTGCCTGCTGTTACTGGAGCTCCTGCTTGTAAAGGGAATGAATAGTGACAGAATTATGTGTCAAGGAAATGCTGTTCAGGATACTAGAGGGAGTTTACCAAAGGTTACAAATGTTGAAGTTCTCGTCTTTCCCTCATTGTGTTGGACGGCAGTGACACAGCAGAAAGTTGTATAAATGGCTGCTTAACATATTCCCCACCCAAAACGTCCAGACAGTGTAATCATTAGTAAAGGTGCAGCTGCCCTGATAGTGTGCACTGATGAAAACCAGAACATACTGGTCAGTAAGCTTTCCAAAGCAATATCCATTTCTTTATGCAAGGGGTGCACAAACTATTATAGCCCAAGGGCCACGTTGTCAGACTGCAATGCCCCAGAGGAACCCTGCAAAGGGTTAATGATTGTTAAAATAATTCATTTAATGCTACTGTTAGTACACGTTATGGAATACGCAAGTTTTTTCCCCACGGATTCCCGCACAGAAAAACGACAGCGTATTACAGTATCAGCAAAGTGTATGAGATTACGTAAATCTCATGTACACTTTACAGATGTATTCCGTGCATGTCAATTATGTTGACGGTTTTAGCTGCAGATTTCAATGTAAGGGTGAGATCTGCAGCAAAACCACATCAAATCCGCACCAAAAACCACTGTTACACATTGCGGATTTTGGTGTGGATATGATGCAGAAATGCACATAAATCTGCACAGCAATTTGCGCGGATCTTATGTACGTTCACCCGCACCCTTGTGCAGGTGGCCTTAGGGACTATTACAGTCATCGTCCAGACCACCGGCAGTGAACCCAAAAACCACTACCAGCCTTCCAAGCCAAACTGGCAATGATGATTTGAATGGGAAAAGCTGATTTAAATACCTGCTTAGCTCTAGGATTGGACACAGAGACAGAAACCTGATTGGCTTGGTTTCCAGTCACACTGACAGGTACAGCAGCCAGGGCTCGTCCTGTTGGCATGGCAACCCTCCCAGTACAGCCTTGCATGGTGATCTCCTTACAGCTACAAAGTCAAATGCTGTGATTTAATGTTAAATGTCTTTGTGCATTATGTTTACCTAATGGCAATGTATGTGCAATGTATAGTTAATACTGGAAGACTTGGTTAGGTTACCAGGGAGATGGACTTAGCCCACCCCCTGGTTACAGAGTGTCTGGTCAGAAGAGCAATGGGCAAGATGTGTGTATGAGAGCTCCTGCAAAGTAGGCCCAGAGAGAAGCCTTATCCGGGAAACATGATTCCTGAGACTGAAAAGCTGCCAAAAGGACAAATTTAACTGAGACAATACCCCTGAGGGAAAGAGAACAGGCTACCATAGAAGGTCTAGAACCACCAAGGTTGTGCAATGAATTCAGGCAGTAAAGTACCACTCGTTTATGGTATTAAAGACTTTACTTCTGTGGAAATGGTTAATTGCTCTCGGCACCCGCCACTCTTCGAGATGGACTGGCCATCCAAACCTAAGATCTGCACCCCTCAGCCTGGGAGTTGCAGTAGGAGTTAACAAGTACAGAATAACACATCTTGGAAAGATTGCAAGGTGTGTTTAGGCTACATGCACACGACCGTTGTGTGTTTTGCGGTCCGCAAATTGCACAGACAGCCATTAATAACTGCCTATTCTTGTCTGCAAAACGGACAAGAATAGGACAGGTTATATTTTTTTTGCGGACCACGGAACGGAGCAACGGATGCGGTCAGCACACGGAGTGCTGTCCGCATCTTTTGTGGCCTAATTGAAGTGAATGGGTCCGCATCCAAGCCGCAAAAACTGCGGCTCGGATGAGGACCAAAACAAAGGTGTAGCCTAAGGCCTCTTTCACACGGGCGTTGCGGGAAAATGTGCGGGTGCGTTGCAGGAACACCCGTGATTTTTCCGCGCGAGTGCAAAACATTGTAATGCGTTTTGCACTCGCGTGAGAAAAATCACGCATGTTTGGTACCCAAACCCGAACTTCTTCACAGAAGTTCGGGTTTGGGTTAGGTGTTGTGTAGATGTTATTATTTTCCCTTATAACATGGTTATAAAGGGAAAATAATAGCATTCCGAATACAGAATGCTTAGTAGGTGATCAATTGAGGGTTAAAAAAATAAATAAAAATTAATTCACCTTCTCCTCTTGTTCGCGTAGTTCCCGGTCTCTTCTTTACTTCTTTAATGATGAGCTGTGGGCTAAAGGACCTTTGGTGACGTCAGATCACATGCTCCAATCACATGGTCCATCACCGTGGTGATGGACCATGTGATTGGAGCATGTGATCTGACGTCACCACAGGTCCTAGCCGGTAGTTCATCATTAAAGAAGTAAAGAAGAGACCGGGAACTACGCGAACAAGAGGAGAAGGTGAGTTTTTTAATTTTTTTATCCCTCAATTGATCACCTACTAAGCATTCTGTATTCAGAATGCCATTATTTTCCCTTATACCCATGTTATAAGGGAAAATAATACAGTGAATAGACTGTCACCTAGCAACGATGCGTGAAAATCGCACCGCATCCGCACTTGCTTGCGGATGCTTGCGATTTTCAAGCAACTCCATGGGTCCTATTTTTGTCCGCAATTGCGGACATGAATAGGCATTTCCATCAGCAATTTGTGGACCGCAAAACACTTGCGGATGTGTGAATGGACCCTAAGATTCAGGGGCTGGGGCTGGGGCTACTACTACTACTCATTGCTGCTGCCCATGCACAGCTATTGGGAAAAGAACTACAGTGTGATATGCTTTTAAACTGTGCCATTGTTGCTATTTGTTCTACTACGCCCATCATCAATTTAATTAAGATAGATTTTATTTAATGTAACCAATTGGCCCGGTTATTGCCTCCAGCATCTGCCCTCCTGCCTTGTACCGAGAGGAGGAGACAAGGTGGTCCAATATGCGTACAAGTGTCTTCAATACAATTTATGCGAGTTAGGCCGAATGCACACGGCCGTGGAACACGGACGTGAACAGTCCGTGGTATCCCGGCCTGGCATCCTGTTGACAGCAGGAGCGCACGGCGTCATTGGTTGCTATGACGCGTCCGCTTCATGCCGCCGCTGCACTACAGTAATACACTCGTATGATCTATACGAGTGTATTACTGTAGTGGAGTGGCGGCATGAAGCGCACGGCCATGTGCATTCGGCCTTATGGAAATAAAGAGTGAATGTCTCAGGTGGAAAAAACCCTCTAAGTCCTCGTCCACACTTCCGTTTTTCACGGACAGCACACGTACCCATTGATTTAAATGTGTCTGTTCAGTGGGTCAGTAAATAAAAAATAAAAAAACACTGAGACATGTCCGTGATGTGGACCAAACACGCCTATAGAAATCTATGGGTCTGTGAAAATCATGGATACACCACGGATAGCATCCGTGGTGCGTCGGTTTTTTTAACTAAAGACTGCTAGGAGATTCTTTGGAAATTAATTTTCAGCTGAGCAAAGTCAGTGAATTATGGATGACATACGGACTAACCGTGGATTATTCACGGATATCTTCACGGATGAAACACGTACGCTTTTTTTCCACTGACACAAAAAAAAATTTTTTGTTGAGGTGGACCCACCCTGCACTAGGCAAAGAAAGAGTGTGTCAGGACTGATACACTGGGGTCAGTTACAAACATTTAATATTTTGTCACATTGGTGTTTTTGCGCTGCATTCATCATATAGGAGTGTCAAGGGTGTGGTAGGGTGGAGTGCCAGGGGCAGGGACTTCAGTCCAGACAAATTTACCAACATATATTCCTGGAGACAGGCATAAATGTTGGTGAAAATGTACTCCAGCCAGGGGCTGGTCTAGTCCCAACAGGAGCCTAGACTGCTGAAAGTGTGTCATCAAAAATTAGGCACATTTTCCACCAGCAAAGCCAGCACAAAGGGGGAATAAAAGACTGCCGGTCTTTGTAAATGACCCCCCACAGTTTTTTTGCCCAGTGCGGGGTCTAAGGGGGCATTCATGCCATGGGGATTCAAAGAGAATGCCACTGAAGGTTAGCATTATATAAAATGGTAACAGTTATGTCTGGATTGTTCAAAATAGAATACTGCTTAATAGTTTACCAATACCTACCATAAAAGTGCCAGCCAGAGAGTGTCTCTATAAGGGCTCATGCACACATACGGTTTATTTTTTCGGTGTCCGTTCTGTTTTTTTTGTGGCCCGCATGGGGAACTATTCACTTAAATGGGGGGCGCAAAAAAAAAAAAAAGTAAATGACTTCCGTGCATTCAGTGTCCGTATGTCGAAGTGAGTGTTCCGCAAAAAATATAGAACATGTCCTATTGTCCACATTACGGACAAGGATAGGACTGTTCTATTAGGGGCTGGACGTTCCGTTCCGCAAAATGCATAATGCACATGCACGGTGTCAGTGTTTTGCAGATCCACAATTTCCGGATCGCAAAACACGCAATGGTCGTGTGCACGAGCCCTAATAGCGTCTCCCATAACAATGTTTTCCATAGCAGTGCCAACCTCGCAGCGCCTTCCAACTGAGCCTCGCCTGTTCTCTGACATGAAGATACACGTGAGCAGCTAAAAACAGGGCGTTTTCGTGTGAAGTCCTGCATGAATGTGTTTCATCAGCGCAGGGAAGGGAGAATGCAACAGAACTATTATAACACGGACGAACATGTTTATGTCCTGATGGTAGGGGACCGCACTAAATAGCATTGCAGACCACAGGTTGTGCACCCCTGCTATGCCAAGACAGCCGCTCAGCACCACATCACATTTATTTAAAAGAAAAGGAAAAGAACATTCAGCAATACAAATATCAAGTCGTAGTGAATTTCCATGAAAAGAACCATACCTTTCCACTAATGGTCTGGGCTGGGACCTCTTTGGTGGGGATCTTGTTGATTGCTTGAAGTGCTGGGTCTACTTCTGGCTTTGATTCAAAAAACTGCAGTGGCACGTGTTTTGTATTCACCCTGTTTTGCAATCCGTATAT
The DNA here is from genome assembly GCF_905171765.1 of Bufo bufo. NCBI lineage: Eukaryota > Metazoa > Chordata > Amphibia > Anura > Bufonidae > Bufo > Bufo bufo. The sequence continues at coordinate 125,072,759 of NC_053391.1, read as the reverse complement.
AGTCTGGATTTTATGTGCTGGAATCCTGTGCCAAAGTTAAAGAATAATTTCCGTCAATATTTGAAATCCGCAGCATGTCTGAGTTTTCTGCGTATTTGATTCCAAATAAGCACATTAGAGTCTATGGCAATGCATCAAAAATGCACAGAGGAAGGAATATGCGTATAAATCCTGATTAGGGATGAGATAAACCTGTGTTTCAAGTTCGGCATGCAAAGTTTGGGTTATGTAAGAATTCTATTATGGATTCTATTACCATGGACCATAACTTACGGTCCATGGTAGCGAAATCCATAACGGAATTCTTAGATAACCTGAACCCGAACTTGGCACGCCGAACTTGAAACACAAGTTTGTTCATCCCCAAGGGTGTATTCACACGACCGTATAAATGGATCCGAATCCGTTTCAATGGGGCCGCAAAAGATGCGGATAGCACACAGTGTGTTGTCCGCATCCGTTGTTCCATTCCGTGGCCCCGCAAAAAAGATAGAGCATCTCCTATCTGAGCGGACAAGCTTAGGCATTCTCTATATAGCGCTGGCCATGTGCAGTCCGCAAATTGCGAACGCACACAGCTGGTATCCGTGTTTTGCGGATCGCAAAACACTTACGGTCGTGTGAATGCACCCTAATCCTGATGAAATACAGAAGCAATCCGTGTGGAATCCGGAGCCAGAATACTGACAGACTTCCATATCTGGGTTCTGGCAGTTTTTCTGAGTTAGGGCACTTTCACACTAGCGTTATTCTTTTCCAGCACAGAGTTCCGTCCTAGGGGCTCAATTCCGTAAAATAACTGATCAGTTTTATCCCCATGCATTCTGAATGGAGAGAGATCCGTTCAGGATGCATCAGGATGTCTTCACTTCAGTCACTGAACGGGGTTTTGGACGGAGCAAATACTGCAGCATGCAGCGGTATTATCTCCGTCCAAAATTCCGGATCAGTTGCCGGAATGCCACATCCGGCATTCATTTACATTGAAATACATTAGTGCCACATCCGGCATTCATTTACATTGAAATACATTAGTGCCAGATCCGGCATTAAAAATTCCACAATGCCGGATCCGTCCTTCCGGTCTCCACATGCGCAGACCAGTAAAAATGTGAAAAAATAAATAAATAAATATATAAAACGGATGACATCCGGAGAGACTGATCCGTTCTTGCAATGCATTTCTAAGACGCATCCGGATCCGTCTACAAATGCTGTCCGTTTGCATTCAGATTGCTGGATCCGGCAGGCAGTCCCGGCGACGAACTGCTTGCCAGATCACTCTGCCGCAAGTGTGAAAGTAGCCTTAACATGAACGTTTAGTTTTCCGTTCTTCTGATCAGTCAGAAGAAAAAAGGTAAAAACGGGTCTGTTATTTTGAGCATCATTTATGATCAGCTTGCATCAGCTTGCACTAAAAATAACGCATTCGTCTTTCTTGGAGCATCAGTTATGATGAGTTTGTGTCGCTTCAGTCACAGATCAGTCATTTTTGATGGGAGAAAAAGTCCTGCATGCAGTCCTTTTACTCTGGTCAAAAATAGCCGATCTCTGACAGAAGTGACCAAACTGATCATAACTGATGCCCAAAATACAGGATCTGTGTTTTTTGTTTTTTTTCTGCTCTTGTGACGGATCAGAAGAACGGAAAGCTACACAGTGATGTGAACTCGACCTTATCTGTCTGCATTAGGGGTCATGCCCACTTGCTCAGTGCGCGTATTGCAGACCCATTGACTTGAATGAGCCCGCATCCGCCAGATACGACCGAAGATAGGGTTTTGCTGTTTGGAGGCCCAGATTGGAAGCACTACAAGGCAATTCCGTGGGCTTCTGATCTGTGCCTCCGCACCGCAAAAAGATAGAACATGTTCTATCTTTGGCCGTATGTTGCGGATCGCAGATCCATTCAAGTCAGTGGGTCCGCATCCGCAAGCGGAGTGCACACGGCCGGTGCCGAAGCATTGCGAACCACAAGCTCGCTTCGCTCATCTCTAATGGTAACCACTTGCATTTTTTCCATACCACATGTAGTTTTTATGGTGTATTTTTCTAAATAACTGTCTGAACACAGTTTTTTTCTGTTTTATTCTCTATAGAGGAGATGTCAAAGTCAGAAAAAAATAAAACAGTTTTATTTATTTTTTAAACACTGCTAGAGCCACAAAAAAACCACCTAATTATTAAAAACGCCAGTGTTCTGCATTTCCCATAGACTTTTAGCTAACATCTGGAGCACCAAAAACCACAGGCGCAAAATACACCACTAAATTCACAAAAAACACCACTAAGGGCTCATGCACATGATCACTGGGTGTTTTGTAGTCCGCAAATTGTGGATCTGCAAAACACGGATACCGGCCGTGTGTGCATTTTGCGGAATGGAACGGGCGGCCCCTAATAGAACAGTCCTATCCTTGTCCATAATGCGGAACAGCCACGTGGACATGGAGTCACTTCCATATTTTTTTTTGCAGCCCCATTGAAGTGAATGGTCCCACATAACAAACAGAACGGACATGGAGCCCTAAATATGACATTTCATGAAACAAACCATGATATTTTTTTTTTCTGCTGGACTTGTATGGAATCTAATAGATAAAAATCTCCATATGCCTCCATTTAGACTCCGAGGCATCGTGAGGCACGGTAGAGGGCTCAGGCACTTCTATGGGAGCTGTAATACCGCCACAGAACAAAAATTCTAACAAAAACAAAAAAGTTTTCAGTTTTCCAGTTTTGGAGTCCCTTCACAATAATCAATCTGCAAATCTGTAACCGGGATGATTAATAATGTCCTGCAGGCTGCTGTGATGTGCCAACAGGGTTCACATCTGTCTCCAAACTGGAGCGTCAAGAAAAAGAAACTGCAGCGACATGCTGCCGAGTGTGTACAGCAGCGTAGATAGACTACCTGTGGATAGGTCACATTAATTAACCGATGTACACTATAATGCTACAAGCAGTGTGGAGCGAACTTGTGTTTTAAGTTCGGAGTCTAAAGTTCGGGTATCGAAGAATAGCGTTATGGATTCTAAATTCCGTTATGGTCCGTGTTAGCGGAATCCATAACGCGATTCTTCGATAACCCAAACCCAAACTTTACACGCCGAACTTAAAACACAAGTTCACTCAACACTAGCTACAAGCACTTACTGACAGAGCAGTTGTACATTAGTAGCAGCATGCAGCACAATACACTTCCAGGGAAGATGAGGAGGCTGTGTACTCACCCGGCTGTGCAGTAAGTAGCTGGCAGTCACCGGTAGGACCTGTCCCTGATAAAACGCTGATGTGCACAAACTGCACATTCATTATGAGCAAGCTTCCAGCCTGTGGCCAATCACCGTCCTGCGCACTCGTCACCTGGCAACCACCCCTCCCAGACAGCTGCACAGGAGGCTGGAGGAGTCCTACTAGTAGCTTTCCAGGGCTAGGTTCACACAGTTTTTTTTTTGTTAGAGATTTTGAGGTAATTTTTTTCTGCAGGTGTTTTAACCGAAGCCGGATCCATCAGGAAGGAGAAGTGTAAGGCCCCTTTCACACGAGCGAGTTTTCCACGCGGATATAGAAAAAAATATATAAATAAAACCTTTTCTTGTGGTGGTGCCAGCCATGTTGGGAGCCAGTCTGAAGTTCCCCCTTGGATGCGTCATATATGAAAAACCGCAGCACTCACTTGTCTTCAATTCTGTAGAATTTATTTCACCAAAAACAATGCGACGTTTCGACCAGGCTTGAGAAAGACCACTACGGTCGAAACGTTGCATTGTTTTTGGTGAAAAAAAATTCTACAGAATTGAAGACAAGTGAGTGCTGCGGTTTTTCACACGGATGCCATGCGTGATGTGAACGCCTAGCACCCGCACTGAATCCTGATCCATTCATTTGAATGGGTCTGTGCACATGACCGTTTTCTTTTCACACATCAGTTCTGTGTTGCGTGAGAATCGCAGCAGGTTCTATATTCTGTGTTTTTCACGCAGCGCTGGCCCCATAGAAGTGAATGGGGCTTCAGTGAAAAACGCATTGCGTCCGGATGTAACCTGGATGCTGTTTTTCACTGATGGTTGCTAGGAGATGTTGTTTGTAATTCTTCACTGAATTTCTGATATAAAACAATGTGATCTTTCCATGCAACATTCTCCCAACGCATATTTAAAATTATTCACATTTTTAAATATGCAATTTTGCTTTTTATATAGTGCATTAGGGCTCGTTCACACGAATGTGTGATGCCCGTTGCTGTATTGCGGACCGCATTTGCGGATCCGCGATACACGGGCACCGTTCTGTCGCCATTCCGCATCACGGATGCGGACCCATTGATTTCAATGGGTCCGCAACTCCAGAGGTACGGAACGGAACACTACGGAAGCAATATGGAGTGCTTTCTGGAGTTCCGTTCTGTTCCTCCGCACCGCAAAAAGATAGAATTTTGTGGATAGATCTTTTTGTGGAATGGAAGGATCGCCGACCCATTCAAGTGAATGGGTCTGCTATCCCCAAGCACCTGCCCTACGGACGGTGCCCGTGCATTGCGGACTGCAATTTGCAGTCCACAGCACAGGCTTCACACGTTCGTGTGAACGAGCCCTTAAATTCAGCATTTAACCATTTATTCATTTAATTGCCTGTTTTTTATTTGCATATCCACATCAACTGTAAATCACTTCAATAAAGAAATCATTCAAATGACATAGATGTATATGAACTTGCCTGGTTGCGCCGCTGCATCCTGCACGTTCCTTCTTCACCGCAAGTACATGGGATAGAAGACGTAATTTCAAGCACGCTTTGCTAAAAGTAGAGCACTTTGGCAGCACGGTAAATTTGTTACAGTAGAATATTTCCCAATGTGGGCCAGGAGGTGGCAGTGGAGCACATAGAGTAAGCTCTTACATGAAGAGTAGACTGAATAGGCTCATGGCACGTCTTAATAGTTCCCCTGATCACCTACACTAGTGGCATTACTTATTGGGCCCTAGATGTTGAAAAAACAAGGCCTCAGATTTTCTGAAGGCATCTGTCTTATGGGTGTTTGTTAAGACATTAAAGGGTAATCCAGTTTTTCAAAAAAAAACAAAAAAAAAAACAACACACACACACATGTGTCGGTGTAACGTTATATTTCCCTACCTCGTGAGATTTCCCTACCCTCGTTACACCGGGCCCCTCACAGGTAATATACTTACGCCGCTCCTGGTCCCTGCACCGCCGCTGCTTCTCCCTGTACACGGATGAAAACATCTGGTGTCGGGGGGGAGCAGCCAATGGCAGACAGGGACGGGGACGAGCCTCCCTAGCATCGCGGGTGACACTACCACCAAGGGCGCTTCAACCAACATCTGGCAGGAGATCCATCAACACCAGAGGGTGCCCTGAAGGAATCCAGTGCCTTCCTTTTCATCACTGCACGCCGGCCCAAGAAGCTGAAGAAACGTGAGTACCAACTACTACACCCATCAAACCAACACACTCACATATTGCCCCTGCATTCCGGGTGGCTGCACATGCAAGCCCTACATCACCAAACACAATGTCAGCTGGAGTGGTGTAAAGCATGCCACTGAACTCTGCAGCTGTGGAAACGTGTTCTGCGGGGTGATGAATCATGCTGATGGATGAGTCTGGATTTGGCAAATGCCAGGAGAACATTACCTGCTTGACTGCATTGTGCCAACTGTTAAAGTTTGATGCTATGGGTAGTGGCATACTTCCAAAGGAGGCAGATCACGCAGCTGCTATAGGGCAGGTGGAGGAAAGGGGCCCGTCCATGTAGGAATGGCCCCGCTTTCTGGCAAATTGCTACTTGTGCTCAGGCCAACCCCCTCCTTAACAAGCCCAACAGACAGTGACACAGTGGCTCCTGATGAGCACTCTATCTCTCTGCAGGCCAATGAGCATTAGCAGTGCTAGAATAGCCTGCTGCTGATTGGCTAGCCTAGCACTCAGAGAAACTTTAGCCGGGCGACGATCTGCAGACAGTGTCACTGGTCTGCCTGCATGCACTGACCTGACATCCAGTGTCGTGATCTGCAGGGTGCTCCGAGCCCTGAACGCTGCTGCCACAGACAGTGACAGGTTACAGTAGAACATAAGCTATTTGAAGAAGAAGCGGAAGAGAGCGTTCTCTATGTTCTGCATAAGTCATCTGCCAAGATTGAAAACAAAAGTTCATGGGGGCTGCGAAGGGGGGAGGCTTGGCACAGACACACTGGGACACATTTGTTTCCACTCGCACTGCCGGAGGATTAGCCTAATTTATGACGAGCCGCGTTCCGGGTCAAAAATTAAGCAAATCTGAGGGTACTTTCACACTTGTGTTGCTGGATTCCGGCAGGCAGTTCCGTCGCCTGAACTGCCTGCCAGATCCGGCAATCTGTATGCAAACTGAAACAATTTGTAGACTGATCTGGGTCCGGATCCGTCTCACAAATGCATTGCAATACCGGATCCGTCTCTCCGGTGTCATCCAGAAAAAAACGGATCCGGTATTTCTTTATTTTACATTTTTAAAAGGTCTGGGCATGCGCAGACCGGATGTCACGGTGGGGAGTGGGGGAAACTCCCCACTGTACTATGATGGATATGCGGGGAAGCAGCTAGGCCAGGATCAGGGAGCAGGTCACCTCCTAAAGCGTCCCTAATCCTCGCCCTAACTCCTCACTATATGAGCAGACCTAGATGGTAGGACGGCTCATACCCAGGATACCTAGGACCCTGAGTCGCCCTGATAATCCCTCACATAGGAGCAGGGGAGAGATGATCTGTTCTTCCAAGACACGGATGAGCAGGAGTCTCTGCAGGCCTAACAGCAAGGAGAGGAAGCCGAGTGAAAAGGCAGGTAAGTACCCAGTGGCAGGGAAAACCACAGAACCAAAACCCAAGGAAGGCATGGTAACTTACCTGCCGCAGCTGCTGGACGGCACAACAGAAGACACACCAAGGAGAACTGGAACCCATACAAACGTACTGCAACCCGAACAACATAGCGGACTCAGTACGTACTGACACACCAAGGAACCAGCATCCAGCAACAGCTCACAAACTAGACTTTTGGTTCACCCCTCTGGGAAACCATGGAGCCCCTTTCCGGAGGACACAACAGACAGACAGGGGAACATCTAGCATCCATGCCGGACAGAATACACCAAAGACTGACCAGACACTAAACAACAACTAGACGTATAACAACCCCAGAACACATACCCACACCAAACAAAACAACAGGTAAGGTAGGGAAAATGGAGGAGACATAAGGAAGACATCGATGTCCCACTAGGTGGCCCTCACACTGGAAGATGGAACAACTAGACAAGGAGCATAACTCCAGCACACACTAAGGGTCCATTCACACGTCCGTGTGTGTTTTGTGGAAACACAGACATCGGCGATGTGCGTTCCGCAGTTTGTGGACCGCACATCGCCAGCACTAAGTAGAAAATGCCTATTCTTGTCCGCAATTGCATGCTGCGCTTTTTGCTCTGGTCAAAAATCCTGAACACTTGCCGCAAGGCCGGATCCGGAATTAATGCCCATTGAAAGGCATTAATCCGGATCCGGCCTTAAGCTAAACGTCGTTTCGGCGCATTACCGGATCCGACGTTTAGCTTTTTCTGAATGGTTACCATGGCTGCCAGGACACTAAAGTCCTGTTTGCCATGGTAAAGTGTAGTGGGGAGCAGTATACTTACCGTCCGTGCGGCTCCCGGGGCGCTTCAGAGTGACGTCAGGGCGCCCCACGCGCATGGATGACGTGATCGCATGGATCACGTCATCTATGCGCATGGGGAGCCCTGACGTCATTCTGGAGCGCCCCGGGAGCCGCACAGACGGTAAGTATACTGGTCCCCCGCTCCCCACTACTACTATGGCAGCCAGGACTTTAATAGCGTCCTGGGTGCCATAGTAACACTGAACGCATTTTGAAGACGGATCCGTCTTCAAATGCTTTCAGTTCACTTGCGGTGTTACGGATCCGGCGGGCACCTCCGGCAAATGGAGTGCACGACGGATCCGGACAACGCAAGTGTGAAAGAGGCCTAAGGGTATTGCCTTCCTTTATACTGCAGTTCTCCTGTACCACTCTGCCTGCGACTTTTAGCAATTTAAGCAGTCATTTATGATTTTCTTTTGCTCTCAATAAATCTTGTGTTAAGCATAAAAAAAAAAATATATATATATATATATATATATATATAGAAAAAGAAAGTCCTGCGGGAGCACCAACCTAGAAAGCGGGTGCAATATCCAAAAGGGGGCAACGGCAATCCCCAATAGTATAATAGAGAAAGCAGGACTGCACTCCAAGTTGCGATGAAAATCAAAGTGGTTTTATTCACCCATATTATGGCAAATCTTGCGACGTTTCAGCTCATACGAGCCTTTCTCGAGCATAGAGACAGTGAAAGTGAACACATATAAAGCGTTACAAAAAGTGTCACACCCATCGGGGTGTGGTTATAATAAACTTAAATTGCGGACATATGATACAAATATAAGGTGCATGTTTACCAAAGTGACTGGTGTCATACGTTCTATAATACCAGGATACAATCCCTTTTATACCGAACAAGACATATACAAAACTTTAGTTCCAATTAGAATAATAAAATAGTGACAACATACTGAATGAGGATCCAAGGAGTGAAACCCAGAAAGCCATGGAGCCCACATATACCATCACGTTCCCTGAGCGTCTCGATCTCCTCAGTGCGCATGACCAGGATGACGACATCGTTTGAATCACAATATGAGAATCGTGGACATGCGTTCTGTAGGCTAACACCTAACGACGCCATCTTTCGTTAGGGAGGATTGCCCTATATATCCGTTCAAATTCATCACATAGATAATAACTGGACAGAGTATTTACTCAAAACAGTGACTGTAGAACGGAATACATAGAGAGTGTATAGTGGGCCGCAGCAGGGATCTCCTACAGATACCAGCGTCAGGACCGGGATCCCCACCTCTCGGAAGGGACACCGGACCATGGGGCCGTGTATGTCGGAAGGGGACATCTCCATGAACCCCGCCGACATCCGTAACCCACTTGCTGGAAAAAATGCGGTCATAGAGGGGTAATCCCTCACCATTACAGAAACAGCATCGCACTAAAACTTAATAATATGTCTGGAGTAGCGCGTAGAAGATAGGACGCTGTAGTTGGTACTGGGCTGCATCGCTTCCAACAGGTTAAAGTCCAGGGATCCAAATCCAACATTGTGAAGATTAAAAAATTCTAAAAAGGCAAAAAGAAATATAAATACATTAGTTTCCAAATTTATGTTCTATTGCGGTTGCAATTGCATATAATTCTTTCACAATTCTCCTGCACTATTACATGTATGAGGAAAGTACGTCACATACATATATAGAAAGCAAGGGTGAGCAACACATCAACAGACCCCTACCTGAACTCT